>NC_052359.1:29216654-29427010 GCF_009727055.1 Benincasa hispida
CAGATAATAACGACAATGTGGTTCCTGTAGTAAATCAAGAGGCTGTTAGGCCAGCGCAGGATCATATTTACCTGGCTGCTGATCGCAACATCCCTATGAGGAATTATGCGGCACCCAACCTGTATGACTTTTCGCCTGGGATTCCAAGGCCTACTGTCAAGGAGAATGTAGGGTTCGAAATAAAGCCGGTCATGCTACAAATGGTCCAAAATGCAGGGCAATTTGGGGGTCTGCAACGTGAAGACCCGTATGCCCACTTGACTAGCTTTTTCGAAATGTGCGGCAACTTCTCACTACCTGGCATTACCCCGGAGAGTATTAGACTGTATTTTTTCCTTTACACCTTGAGGGACGAAGCCAAGAGGTGGGCTCACTCACTGGAGCCAAACGAGATTACATCATGGGATCAACTGGTGGAGCAATTCATGAAGAAGTTCTTCCCACTGGCCGTCAACGCAAGGCAATTAAAGAACGTGCTGAACTTCGATCAAATGGAGAATGAGACCCTGAGCACTACTTGGGTGCGATTTAGAAGATTGGTGAAAAACTACCCGCATATCGGGATACCTGATTGCTATTGATGGAGACCTTTTACAACGGCATGAATAGATCGACGCAGGTTGTTGCTGACGCCTTCATGGCAAGAGGTTTTATGGACAAAATGTATACTGAGGCTAAAGTCATCCTTGACCGCATATCGCAGAACATGGATGACTAGATTGATGATGGCTATGGAGGTCGAGGCACCGAACAAAGAAAGAATGAAACTGCCATTGTCCTTGTGGAGATAATGACCACGTTGGCCGCTCAGATGGCCGCGATGACTTCCATTCTTCAATCGATGGCAATCAATCAAGGAGCCATCCCCCAGCAATCAACATAACCCGTTGCGCCACCTCAAGTGGCCGCAATAAGTTGCATTAATTGTGGAGGGGTTCATGTAGCAGAAATGTGCCCATCAAATCTACAGCAAGTATGCGCCATCCAAAACAACCCCTTCAGTAACACCTACAATCATGGCTCGAGGAGCCATCCTAACTTCGGCTGGGGAGGCAATCCTAACCAAGGGAGGTCAATCAACCATCAGAGTGGCAGTCGAGGAAATCCTCTTTTTCAACATAACTCGAACCAGGGAAACCAAGGCAATCGCATAACCAGCAACCCTCATCTTCAAACACCTCTGGAAGCTCATTGGAGGCCTTGCTTAAACAATATATGGACAAAAATGACGCAGTAATGCAAGCGCAGGCGTCTTCAATTTGGAACTTGCAGATCCAAGTGGGCCAGCTGGCATCTGAGCTAAGAAATAGAGCACCAGGAACGTTGCCCAGCAACTCTGAAGCCCCGATATCTAATGGAAAGGAGCAATGTCCCTAGGACATTGGGCAAGCAAGCTGGACCCCCTGCAGAGATGTGGATTGTGCTCACTCAAAGAAACGCATCTTCCGGTCCATATCTCACATCTATGTTTAATGCTTTCTTTAAACTCCTGTCTTATTAAATTCCTGAATTTTGTCTTTACTTCTTCATTTAATTCGTTTCTCGACTTTATGAATTTAATTCTTCATTTATTTCCTTTCCATTTATTTTTGTACCGCCTTTAATTCTTTTAACTTTTCTGTAATTAATGTGTTAGTTCTTAATTGGTGAATGATTGAGAAATAAAGGGAAATTTATTGCCGCAAGTTATAGCAACTTGTGTTGATGAAAAATAAATAAAATAAAATAAAATAAATAAAATGAAACAATCAATATCTAGTATGCAAGGCGATAATGGACGCTTCTTGAACCAAGCAAGTTACACTTTGCATTCATCCAACTCAAATGCATTGAAACCAAGGGGTGTGTTGCGCGCATGTGTATCCTTTGCCCGTCTTTATCAAAATACACTATGTTAAGGTAATGTTGCGCTGGTATCAATGTCATGCACCCGATCCTCCAGAAATGTGTTTAGTTAAGGGGGGTGATGCGGGGATGCATACATTGTTGCCTGTCCTCTGCAAAGATGCAGTTGTGTTGGTGAACACATTGCGTTAATCTTTACATTGCATCCATTCGAATAAAACATTAAAGAAAATTATTTTTGTCATTTGAGGAGTCCAATCATTTCGTATCCCAAAGCAATGATGATTCTGTAGACGAAAGGACGTTTTTTGAAATTTCATAAATGAGGGAAGTTCGAGCGATGCGCCTTTTGAGTGTCTCGAGACCTGTCTACACGAAAATCGCATCGGGCCCACTACGGCCCAACCTATAAATAGGAACCCTTCCCCGTCTGTGAACTCTTTGCCTCATTTTGCAAACTTAAAACCCTAGCACCCAGCAAATGAAGCTTTCTTCTTCCCAAAACCCTAGCGATTTTTCCAAGTCCTCCCAAGCTTATCATTCATGGCCAACCAAGCTTCCCAACACTCTACTTCACCATCAACCCCTTCCTCTGACCAAATCGCCATGCGAGAGGCAGTATTCCTCGCTGCCAGTCGCAGACTTGCTGCCCAACCCCATACCTTCCCAAGAATCGCCAGTAGAACCTGGAGAAACCCCTTAGCTGTCAGACCTCCTTAGTTCAAGAGGGGGCAAAACACTGAGAGCACACCAGTTCCAACTTCTGCCATCTCAACTGAGAGTGAGAAGAAGAGACATGATACGGAGGTGTTTGGTAACATTCTAAGTGATAACTTTTTGAAATACAAGTTATTTATGCTGCTTTATCTAGATATTACGGCCAAAAGAGAAGGAATATTCGTCGATTGTAGAAAAATTAGCTCAGAAATAAAATAATTATGAATTATCGCAATTACACCCACTCACATCGTCAAGATGGTAGAAGAGGATATTTTTACTCTATTTTACAGGAAACCAAGTCATTGCTTGCGATCAAGGCTCAACGAGAAACTGAAAAACGCATCTCTGTTACATTGTGCCTGCCAATCAACAATGAAGAGACGATTAACGCAATGACGGCGCAATGCGACAGTCGATCTAGAGCTGAATTTCAACTGCATGCGATAATAAAAACAACACCGCATGCGAGCAATCGATCGAAAGATGCAGCTGAGCAACGCAAACATGGAAGGATTGTGACACATGTACAACTAACCGTTGTGTAGATTTGACGGTCTGATTGCATAACAGAAGGAATATTTTCCCCCATCTTCAAAATTTCCATAACAAGAAATGGGGTCCACAAACCAAGAGTCAAAGCTTTTTACCTATAAATACCCTCATAGAATTAAGAGAAGATATACTTGATACGAGTATAATTGATACAAGGGCTAATTGCTGTTGGATTATTCAGAGAAAAGGTTGAGCAGAGTACTGATCGGAAGAAATCCAGGAAGAGATAAAACAAGGCCGAGAGGTAAGTCTTAGTGTGAATCTGCCAGATCCCCGCCGTGAAGCTCTATGCTTAGATCTCTGCTACTGGTTGAGCAAGCCTGAGAGGGAAGCTCATCCATCCATTCACTTCATCCCCATCGGCAAGCAAATCTCCATCCAGATCGGCGCTAAGACATTGGCGCTTATTTGTATTTGTTTCTAACTCTATTTCATCAAGTGTGTATTTCATCTTCTTAATCTCTTCATTCACAAAATCATGTATCAGCACGCTAAATAGTTTTATTGAATGTCTCGATCACTTTCATTACCACTTTTCTGTCTATTTCCGTTCCTCCACTAATCGATTTCTCCATGAAGTTTTCTTAATACCTTGGTAATTAATATGGATTAAACGAGTAACTTAATCTGTGCTAAAGAGATAAATGCGTTTAGCTAAAGCATGCTAGACGGCATCTTCACCTGTGAGAGCAGAAGTGAAGATGTCATTCTAATCTGTCGAGAGAAGGTTAGAAGAATGCATTAACTAAAGCGAGTAGTACTTTCAGAGAAGAAAGCAACCTTGCGTTCATTACGTCCATCCCTGTTTCACCACAGAGATGTGGGAACGTGGCCGATCTTTTTTGTTTTTTCTTCGTACATAAGACTTGTCATCGCATTACACGAGCTTTGCATAATCTTCACAGCCAGCCTTGACCTCATTATCTCGTATCATGAATCCTGTATCTTGTACCATCTTAGCTTAGATTTACTTTATCGCAATTTACTTTAACGCAATTTATGTTATTATCTCATTTTTACCGCTTTACTTTACATTATCGCATGTTTAATTTCCTGTACACAAGAACTTTATTAATTTGAAAAAAAACCCTGGTCGCATGTATCACAAGCATAACCCAATAACCTAAAATAGTCCCTGTGTTCGACCTCAAATCACACCGAGAAACTTGCGGTGAAATTTTACTTGGTTTCAACATAAGGAAACTTGTGACAAGGCACAACATACTATAAGAACATTTGTTAATAACGCATATCTAGAAGTAGTATCACATATCATCGCATAAAATCTATGTCGTTACAAGTTTATGACGCATAAGATTACATTTTGCATTTGTCACTAAGCAATTCTGGAGTAAGGAGGGGGATTACCCGAGGCAAGGGTTGTAAACCAACCACTATCTAGGAGGAGGTGGCGGTGGTGGTGAATGAAAAGGTGGTGGTGCCAGAGGCAGTAATGAACGAAGAAGAGGTAGAACGAGACACTCTAGCCTTAGAGACTCCTGAGGTAACTGCCAATGCAGAAACCAATGACGGAACCTCAAAAGTTGCGGTGGAGGAGATTGTGGTGGCTAAAGTTGTGGTGGATGAGGTTGCAGTGGAACCGCAACCAGAAGTAGTTGAAGAGAAAAAGAGGAAAAAGAAAAGCAAAGGGAGAAAGGCTGAAGAGGCGGAGTCTCCTCATCATCGCAAGGAGAAAAAGAAGGAAGATGCGAAGATGAGGAAGAAAAGAAGGAAAGGAAGAAGAAAAAGAAGGAAGAAAGAAGAATGCGCTGGCATGAAAAAATTCGCCTAAGAAAAGATGAAGAAAAGAAGCAGAGGGCTGCGAGCCCATAAAAGGATGGAGAGTCGACCTCTGTAAGGAAGGACAGGAGGGAAACAACGCAATTGATGGAGCCAGTGCAACTTGAAACAACGCAAATGGTTGCGACGGAGGAAGGCGAAGAAGAAGAAGATACCCCCCTAATGCGGCGTCGCATTGACCCTCAAAGATTAATCATCGCATTAGAAGAACAGGAAAGAAGAAGAAAAGAAGAGGAGGAGAAACATGAGAAATTGGAGCGCGCAAAGCTCATCATGGCAGAAGGAAATCGCAGAAGAAGACTACAAGATGAGGAAATACGAAGTAATAATGAGCTCGCAAGGCTCGAAGGGATAAGAAGGCACGAGGAGGAACAGAGTCTGTTGCTGGCCTTCGAGCAGTTTGTAGAAGAGTTCGAGAGAGAAGAAAGAGAAGAAAAAGAGGAAGAGAAAAAGAAGAAGGAAGAAGAGGAGAGGTGATTGGAAGAAGAGAAGGAGAAGTAGCGCGAAGCTAATAGAAGGCGTTTATAGCAGAAGAAGGGTAAAGAACTCGCAAAACGCGAGAAGAAGGAACAACGCAGAGAGCGGGAGAAGAGACAAAGGCAAGCAGCCCACCTCGCATTGGAAAAAGAAAAAGGCAAAGCAATCGTAGAAAGTAGCAAGCCCGTGTTGGCAAGGAAGCGTCCATCGAAGAGAAAAGAGAATGATGACATGCTGATAGAGATGGGCTTCTATCCTGCGCCAACGCGCTACCTGACCTCATCACAAGTGTGATTATGGAACATGGTTGTGATACATTTTGCCAATGCCCAGCCATTATTGTGCCGCAGGTAGTGAGAGACTTCTACAGAGTGCATCTACATGGAACCAGGGATGCGGTGACCTTCAAAGGAGAAACAGTGTCCTTCAGCGCAAGGGACATCAATGAGATATACCAAATGAAGGATAACCCGGATGCACCGGGGAACAAAATTATTGATGATCCTACTGAGCAGCAGATGGAGGATGCACTGCAAGTATTAACGCAACCGGGCACATAATGGTTCGTTTCACTTAAGGGCATCCGCATCCTGGCATCCAAATCTTTGCTTCCGGAGGGAATGCTTTGGGTCTACTTTGTCAAGAAGCGGCTGATCCCAACCACACATGACAAGACTGTATCAAGGGATCGAGTCATGGCCGCATATTGCATTGCGCGCGGCATACTGATTGACGTAGGGCAGCTGATCACAAGACAGCTCAGAGCACTGGTGGGGCATATTCGAGGACAGTACTTCTTTCCATGGACTGTTTCAAGTTTGTGCCTGTCAATGGGCATAGGCATTGATGAAGAACCTATGCCTGAAGTCCACGACCTCATCAACATAAAGATCTTGAGGTTGCTCCTCAAAGACTCCCCACATTGCTCTGAGCTACCCTTAAAGAGGCCCGCAATCGACCTCAATGCGCCGTAAGGACCAAAGCCTAAAAGACCACGCAGAGAAGACAAGGGAAAAGAAAAGGTCCAAGAGTCAACAACACATGATCCAGAATCTTTGGACCCTTTTCCCTTGGTAATTCGCCCTCCAAGCCCTCCAATCCCAACGCACAACCTTTTTCTCCACTCCATGAACACTTTACCAATCTCCTCCTCGTTCCCAATTCTCCAATTGTTCACCCAGCAGCCCTAATTTCACCCTCAACCTCATCACCGCAACCTTCCATTCCACCGCTGCAAGTTGATGACCCACACGATGTTGGCAAGACATCACAGGCAAAACCCACCATAACCTCCCTAGCCGCTGAGTTAGTAGAAATGCGGTCACTTCTAACCCAACAACAACAACTTCTTTTCCAACAGCAGTAACTCTTCAATCAACAAAAAGCCTACTTTGACCAGCGGTTTGATGCAGTCATGGAATAAGTTGATAGTATTCAGCGCAGTGTTGCCACATCAAGGGAAACGTTGATCAACATACATCGAAACACTCACACGATCAACCGCCACCAAAGATAACTTGCAGAGTGCAACCATGAATACTTTAACTTTCTCACAGCATACCTTCATGGTCCATTGGTGCCCCCGCATCTCAGGCAACACTTGCTGTTTGAAGAAACTTCTTTTGCATCACCGCGAAACCCTCCTCCAGAACCTCCGGCTCCTCAGCAATAATCCTGACATTCTTTTTTTTTTATGCGGCCATTCTGCAATATATTTTTTTTATTATTCAATTCATTATTTCATTAAATTCTTTGATTCATTGTACAGGCAACAATTTTGTATTGTATTAATTTTTAATTATTTGTATACTTTGTTGATATTCAATAAAAATGCGTACATATTCACTCCTTTTTTCCTGTGCCTTTTTCTTTATCATTCTTTGACAATATTTGCGATGTTCTGACCTTTTACTTTTTTGCATTATTCGTTGCGTTGCCATAATGTATAATATGTTTATACTTTGAAACATTTCCCATACCTTGTAAATTCTGACTAACACTTAGTTAATTCTTTGGTTAGCAGTACTTTACCTTTTATCTTTCAAAGTTCTGCTAAAACCTTCTTTTTGAAATTTTTATTCTAAGTGTTTGTCTAGTCTATCCAAACAACGCAATGAGGACCTTGCTCATCTTTAAATTTGAGGGTGGGGAAGGTCTGAGCAGATAAGATCAAGAATATGCGATCTTCAAGAAAATGCGTTCATTTTCATTTCAAAAAAAAAATATTTTTTTATACAAAACTCCAATGTCAGTGCAAGGAAAAACCTAAAACATGTTCCCAACCTGATAAAAGTTTAGTTGTGAAAGGAGCCTGCTCGTAGTTGGACATTCGTATGACACCCGTAGGAGCAAGCCAAAACGAAGGTGGGTTTCCAAGAACAATGCAGTATGGAAAGAGAAAATCGCAAAAGAAAAATAAAAGAATGCAAGAGATAACTCCTCTGAATATCATAAGTAAAAGTTGAAATTGGCACACAACCATAGTTGGATGTTCATGACACCCGTGGGAACAAACCAAAACGAAGGGTGTAACCATGACCAACAGTCTCTAATAAATGAAGCAAAGTTTGACCACCGCATATAGACATATCGAGTTGTTTTCATAAAGAAGAGATAAACATTCTATTTTAAAAAACTAGAAAAGCATCTTTGAGCAGAAATTTGTTATTTAGAAGAATAAAGTAGGGCTTTGTTAAGAATTAGCAAGGATAGAAGGAAATTGCATTGTTAAGAAATGTGCCTAAGTGTAACATTCGGAGCAACCAATCGACGCAAAAATATAGGATAGGAATTGAGCATTATTGCCTTAGTAGAAGATATGCTTGAGGACAAGCATATATCTAAATTTGGGGATGTGATAACTTGTAGAAATACAAGTTATTTATGCTGCCTTATTCAGATATTGCAGCCAAAAGAGAAGGAATATGTGTCGATTGTATGAAAATTAGCTCAAAAATACGATAAATATAAATTATCGCAATTACACCCACTAACATCATTAAGATGGTAGAAGAGGATATTTCTACTACTGTTTTGCAGGAAACCAAGTCACCGCTTGCGATCAAGGCTCAACGAGAAACTGAACAACGCATCTCTGTTATATTGCGCCCGTCAATCAACAATGAAAAGATGATTAACGCAATGATGGTGCAATGCAACAGTCGATCCCGAGCTGAATTTCAATCGCATGCGATAATCAAAACAACACCGCATGCGAGCAACCGATCGGAAGATGCAGCTGAGCAACGCAAATGCGAAGGATTGTGACACGTGTACAACTAACCGTTGTGCAAATTTGACGATCTGATTGCATAATAGAAGGAATATTTATTCCTCCATCTTCAGAATTTCCATAACAAGACATGGGGTCCACAAGCCAAGAGTCAGAGCTTTTCACCTATAAATACCCCCATAGAATTCAGAGAAGATATAGTTGATACGAGGGCTAATTGATGATTAGGCTACCAAGTTGATTGTAGATCAAAAGAAACAAAGGTTGCGTTGGTGAGGCATTGAGTCAGCCGGACGCACAGCCAGCCCACACCCTGCGTACACACAGCACTGCATCCGTTCGTCCGCGCGTGCCTCGCTCGACGCATCCCGCGCGCCAGCCCAGCGCAGCTGTCTTCCTCGTACGACGCATCACGCCCACCGCAATACACGCCTAGAAGCGCTAGTCCCCTGTGCGGCACAGCACGCCCACCCTACCTACTGCCAACGCCCAGCTGCCTAACACGGTCCAAGTAACCACTAAAGAGGCTAATTTTGGGATTTTGGCTAAAATTGAGTAGGGTAAGCTAGTATTTTCATTATATAATAGTATTTTGGCGGAATTCTCAGGAAAGTATTCTCAAGGTGATTTTAGTGGAAAAACTTGCTAACGGCGAGTGTTTACTTAGTTTTATGCATTGATATGTGGATAAATGCATATGTAAGTGCCAAATGCATGCTTATGATGTTATGTTGTTGCCATGATATTATTTGTGAAATTGCTATGGAAACTGAGATTATACCCAGATTACATAAGTTAGAATGCTTAATAAAAGGTGCTTGGCGGGAAAATATATTCGACCTCGGCCGACGGGAAATAATAGTTGGTGACGACTGGTGGGAAATATAGTCAAGTACCTAAGCATGATTAGCGGGAAAAGAATTGTCGATGTGCACATTGGCGGGAGAAGTGGGTTATAGGAAAGTTTCCATAAAAAGTTGTTGTGATTGATAATGTGTCCATGATATGAGCATGCCACGTATAGCATGGAACTAGAGGATGATAATTGAATGAATGTACACATGATCATGCATAGATTATACTGGAATTGTGATTATGTGATTGCTTTCTCAAAAATTTGTTTTGCAAAGTGATTATTATTCTAAAAGAACCACTCACTGGGCTTGGTAGCTCACACTCTTCCAAATGTTTCTTATATCCCCCCCCCCCCCAGGTTAGCAAAGCGGAGCGTTCAGGAAGGAGTCTACTAACCACCAACACACCAGGACTTGGTAAATTCTCAGGGCACGGCTCGGATCATGCAATAAAGAATATAGGAAATTGAACTATGTGTATGAAAGTTAGATAAAGTGTTGTAAACATGTTAAAGTCTTTAATAGATAAGGGGGGAAATGTTGAATTTAAATATTGTCTTAGAATACTACCGATGTACCCTCACGTTCCCTTCCAAGTCTTGGGGGCTAAGGCTAGGGAGGGGGTGTGACAGAGGATGGCAGCCAGACATTTAAGGTTAATGGACAGCGAGTTAAAGCATATTGTGGAGGTGATTTCCAGCCAGAAAAAGCCTCCATGAAGCTGAAAAACTCGGACTACCCCTTACTTGACTCTTGAACACTTATCCCTTCGTCACTTTACTATTATTTAAGCTATATGCATCTTACTCATTTTTACTTCTATAAAAAAAATAAAAATAAAAATAAAATAAAAAAAACTTGTTGTTTTGTTTTAAATCATTTGACTCTCTCTTTGTTTGTTTACAACGATTAAGGCACAGGATTGCGGAGATGTTACATGAAGAAGCAAATGATCTCACTCCATCACCGCAATCCACAGAAGATAGATCGCCGCAAAGATGGATGCGTCAATACACAATGCGGGCGACAGCGCAAAAATTTGGGGGTGTATTCTTCCTTATCTTTATTTCAAATTTTGCGCAATCACATCGCCTTTTAGTTTTAAAAGTCTTATCACCGCATCCTCTTTAATTACCGCAATCATTTGACATAGATAATTTTAGTAAGCTACTTCATGTTGTTTCTTTGCCAAGTATGATTTCAATAATGAAAAATATGCTTCTGTCTTTCATATATACTAGAGTCAACTTAATCTTAAAATAGTCACCTTGTAAAATATTTCTAGAAGTTAGGGGTTTGCTAGCTTTCTTTCAAACTCTCTTTACAACGCATTCTCAAAAGCTAAACACAAATTTGCGGTGAATGAATAAAACTCTTTGAGAAAAGGCTTGTCGGATCTAAACTTAGACAAGATCTTTTTGAAGAAGCAGCCAAAGTGAAAGAGAACATTGCGGTGATGGTCAAAGGTGTGTGTAAATTATATTCTGAGAAGCTGGTCATCGCAAAGGAAAGCATGAGAGTGAGTTAGAATTTCTTGAGTATAACGCATGCTTGAGGACAAGCATGAACGACCGTAACTTCTATGTGATGGACACATGCGGTTGATGGCTGCAACATCCATGCGTCAAACGTATGCGTTTGTCTCTGTGATGGGGGGATTCCTCGCATGCGGTCGTCTTTGCAATAGCCCGGCTTTCGCGTATGCGTCCGCTTCCTGCGTTAGCTACAAAGATAGATAATTGAAGGCATAATAATGCATAATAGTGGGTTAATCAAGATTCTTAATGCTGAACGACACAAGCTCAATTTCTCATGAATTCCTAACATAATTTCCGCAAGCCTTCGCTCAAAAACTTTTTACTCATTCCCTGCAACTTTG
Organism: Benincasa hispida; assembly: GCF_009727055.1. Taxonomy (NCBI): domain Eukaryota; kingdom Viridiplantae; phylum Streptophyta; class Magnoliopsida; order Cucurbitales; family Cucurbitaceae; genus Benincasa; species Benincasa hispida. The sequence goes on from NC_052359.1 coordinate 29,228,014, forward strand.
CATTTAGCTTTTAAGAATGCGTTCATTCAGAACAATTCAAAGCCTTCGCTCAAAAACTTTTTACTCATTCCCTGTAATTGTTTATTGGAATGCGGCATTGAACTTGGTTACGCTCTTCGTTTTGGCTTGCCTCTACGTGCGTCATGCGAACAGCCAACTTCGGTTGTGTTCCATATTCAACTCAACTCTTGTCTTGACTTGATTTGGCTTGATTTTGCATCAAACAGAGAAGTTGCGCTTATGCGTTGATCCTGGCGACTTACTTTCGTTTTGGCTTGCCCCCACGGGTGTCATACGAGCATCCAACTTTGGGTAAGTGTCTTTCACAACTTAACTTTTATCAGCATGGGTTTCCCCTTGCGCTGACAGTGGAGTTGTTATTCTAAAAAATTTTCTTCTTTTTTTTTTTAAATGACATCGCAATATAGTGAACGCATTTCTCCGAGATCGCTGCCACCCCCAAACTTAGAGGTTGGCAGCGCTCTTGCCGCAAAGCTAAAGACAAACTCAACAGGAATGCGGTAACAAATGTTTGAACAGAGGTTTGCATGCAATAAAACATAGACTTTCAAATTTTGAAGAAGCTAATAAAAGTAAGGTGAGCCTTGTGATGCTTGGTTAGCAGACTTGGTGAATTATACGTACCATCATAGATGCATCGCAAAGGAACGCAATCGGACAAGGAGAATTTTAAAAGGATAATGCATAAAAGATAACAAGAAAAGAACCTTAAGTAGAATAATGCTCGCGACCATGCTTTGGAATTCATGCGTTCGAAGCCATGTGTTTAAGGATGGAGGGAATTCTTCCATTGTACTGAACACCGAGGAGAATTATTGTCGCACCTACAAGGAGAAAACGCACCAAATCCGAGGAAGCAGCCGCATATCCAAAATAACAATAAAAATAAACTAACTAGGAAAGCAAGGTAAAGATAGAATAGAAGACATCCCTGGAGAAATTGGAGTGTTGTCACTGCAAGGAATCTTTCATGCAACAGATTTCTCTCAATTGTGTAGGTCAAGTGGCTTGCCCTGACCATTGGAACTTCCGGCAATTGTTGGGCGCAGGTTGTTCACCACGTGCATGTAATTACCTTCAACTCATACAACTAATTTCCCTTCTATCTTGAGGTCAATACTGGTTTTCGGTACATTGTCTACACACCAATATTATTTGCAACTTGGTCGCACAAGCTACAATACTTCCCAAGGTAAAAAGGTTGCCTGAAAAAAACACAGAACTCAACAAACAATTAGCTACCAAGTCCCCGACAACAGCGCCAAAAACTTGGTGACGTAAAATTAAGGGGACGCAATATGCGATGCATGTCTTAGGTTATGCATTGGTTCTCATGGATCGGTGGTCATGCGTTGGAAAAGAATGTATGCGCTGATCTCATATGCAATGACCATGCATTCCTGTCATAAGTTTTCTTGTGCTCTCACCAAGTATAACGAGAACGCAAGTTTCTCGGGTGATCCGAGGTCGAACTCAGGGACTTATAGCTAAAGGGTAAGCGGTGATGTGTTTACAGCAGATAAATAAAAGAATGATGGGGTTATAAGCTATAAACTACTCCTACTCCTAACTAATAGACAAAGCATTGGAAGTATGAATGAGAGGTAGAGACACGGCAACTATTGACGCGTAGTAAAATGCATGGAAGAATAGATAAAATGGTGAGGATGTGTTCATCGCAACCCTAAGCTTGACCGCAAGGGAAACCCCAGCCAACACAAACTATGCGATCATGCTACACACACTTGTGCCTAATTCTAGGATGCATGCGATGTATACGCGATAGTGTCGAGAAGCCTATTGCTAAGCCTCCATAACCCACTCACGTGCTCTCACACAAAAGCGAGATGACCACATACCACCATATCCTACTTCTGGACGCATGCGATATCCCATCCGTGGGGTGCATACGCTGTGTAATAGCAAACGGAGCTTATATCTAAGTTCCCCATTCTTGCTTATGCAATCCAATCCGCTCTCCCGAGACTTAGATTTGGTTTTTAGACTACTCTCCCAAGTATGCCTAAATGATGAATGATGCTGTCACACCCCACCCCAGAATACCCTCTGAGCCTGGGAAAGGGCGTGACTGCAGTAGTTATCAACTCTTTCGTTGAGACTTACTGCCTAATCACTCTTGCGAAATAACTCTGATACCAATGTACAAATTGAACAATCAACTGATTAAGTAGGCCCATTTTATTTTACAACAATGTAACATTTATACAACTCCAAAGACTTAACTACAAACTTTACAACAACAACTGTAAAACCCTCCAGAAGTGTAACTGTGGCACGTGGCAGACCTTGACCTTAGTATCACCCTGGAACTCCTCACCTTTCGCTACGTGGGGGGGGGGGGGAGGGAGTAAAACATAAAACATGAGCTATAAACCCCAGTGATTGGTGCCTTTAGATAACAAATAACTTTGTCAACAGAAATATACTTTTGGGAAAGCAATGCATAGTCAAGAAGAACATTACCACAAGTTCAATATTATTTTCCAACCAAACCGCTGGACAATCCCCAGCTCGACCGCTGGTTAAAACAATCAATCCCTAGCTTGACTGCTGGTTATCACATAATAAAAAAATTCCCAGTACTTTCACACGTATACTAAGACCACAACAATTCCTGTGGAAACTTTCCCTGTACCCTATTATCCCACCAATGGGCACATCGACTATTTTTCCGCTAGTATGCTTAAGTAACTTGACTATATTTCTGCCGGTCGTCACCGACTATCATTTCCTGCCGACCAAAGCCGACTATATTTTCCCGCCAAGTACCTTTTTAAGCATGCTAACTATATACCCCGGGTACAATTTCAGTTTCCAAAAAAACATATAAGCAATATCTTAACAAGCATAGTAATCAAATAAACATATATCCCTGATCATGCCAATTTAACATTATCCCCTATATATATTTACCTATATATAGAAATTATATCAACAATACAACACACAATAACCACTCACCTTGGTTGGTTAGGAACTTTCCTTTCCGAAGTTCTTTAGGTTTCCTTGGTTCCCTTTTGAACCCTAAATTTCAGATTCAATTATCAGCTTAGATAACTCTTAGTTCCAGAACTTATTTTAAGATACTTTCTTCTGAAAACATGTTCTAAAATGTCTCAGGAAACTTACCATAAAATATTAGCTCAAAAATCTTCGTGGTTTAGCCGGAATATTCAAAACATCAATACTGGCCCAGCTTACCCGACAGCCTGACCCTTCTGTCTTTTTCTCAAATTCCAGCATGATTCCTCGGTGTTTCTTCTCCAGAAGCCACATCATGAAAATTAGACGCTTTTAGCTTTCATATGGCTTTGGAATCACATCAAACACACGAGTATTCTGGGAGAACTCCTCGTTCCAAATTGATGCTACTTCTTGTCTTTTCTGCCCGACAGCATCTCCCCTCTTGGAACTCTTTTCCCATCGATCAGCCTTCCTTTTGTCCATAACACATAGCAAGCCAACTTACTACCATCGCAATCCAACTTAGCCATCACATGAGCCAGCCATCACCAATGCATAGGGTGGCCGCTCGTCCTCGATGCATGGCTGGCATCAGTCGCTTGGCATGGGCGCTTGGCCGACAGCTTGGCATCGACGCATCGCTTGTCATGCCCGCTCGACGCATAGGCAGGGGCGCTTGACATGCCCGCTCGACGCATGCCTTTAGCGCATGCCTTGGCCGCGTCCTTGCCTACCCTTGCGTCCGCATGCCTTGTGCATGCCCTTGCCTTAGCTGTTCACGTGTGCAAGCCTACGACCACTGGCCACGCCTTCTTGCATCCAACGATTAGTGCAACATGAAGTCAGCCTCCCACGCACTCTTAGGCCTTGCGTTCAATGTGCTTAGGCCCTCCACATGCGTTGGCCACCTTTTGATCCTTTTTATTTTCATACAACTTAGTACTAATGCTTTCACCATTTCATCTTGCCCCAATATCTTTATTACTTAGGATTTTTCCTTCTCCAAATAACCTTCCACCTTAGCGTTAGGTTCTTACATTTCCCACCCCTTAAAATAATTTCGTCCTGAAGATCTACCGAGGAAGGTAAGTATGAATTTAAGAGGAATGGCAGAAGCAAACATTATAATAACACACCCTCTCTCTAGCCTTAGCCCAAGACTTGGAAGAGAGCATGAAGACATACTAGTATCATTTTATAACAATATTTTAATTTAACATTTCCCCCTTTATCTTTAAAAGCCTTAGTATGTTTACCATCTAAAATTTCATACATGTAGCTAAATTTTCCTATACTCTTCTATTACATGATCCGAGCCGTGCTCTGAGAAATTACCAAGTCCTGATGTTTTGATGTTTTGGTGGTTGTAGACTCCTCTCTGAACGCTCCGCTTTGCAACCTGGGGGGGAGGAAGAATAGAAGAAAACATTTGGAAAAGTGTGAGCTAATAAGCCCAGNAGTGGTGGCTTTTAAAATAACAATAGCTTTACTTACAAAACATATTTTTGGGAAGTCAATCACATAATCACAATTTCATTATAATCTATGCATGATCACGTATAATCCTATGCAATCATTATCCTCCAATCATAAGCTATACTTGGCATGTTCACATCATGCATATGTTAATAATCATAACAACTTTTCATGGAAACTTTCCTATATCCCGTTTTCCCGCTAGTCATGCTTAGGTATCTTGACTATATTTCCCACCGATCGTCACCGACTATTATTTCCCGCCGACCGAAGCCGACTATATTTTCCCGCCAAGTACCACTTTTAAGCATGCTAACTATGTATTTCGAGTATAATCTTAATTTCCATAGCAATTACACAAACAATATCATGGCAAGTAACATAACATTATAATCATACATCCTGTACATACCTATGCATTTATTTATATAGCAATGCATAAATCTTAAAAACCACTCACCGTAAGCAAGATTTTATACTGAAACTACTTCGAGAGTATCTTCTTGAGATTTCCTTCATATCAATGAAAATTTCTCAATTAATACTTGTTATATCAATAAATAATGCTAAAGTAGCCAAAATACCTTCATATATTAAAAGTAGCATCTTACCCTACTCAAAATTTAGCCAAAATCTCAAAATCAGCCGCTTTAGAGGTTATATTAATCGAGTGAGCGCAAGGAGTCTGGCAAGCAGTTGGGAGTTCGGCCGTGTGCAGAGAGTGTGGGTGCTGCATCACACGGTGGGTTGCTGCGTTGGGCTAGCGTGCATGGTCGATGCGTTGGTGCGAGGCACGTTGCTTTGCGATGGATGGACGCAACGTTGCAAGGTGCAAAGTGCGCGCTGTGTGATGAATGCATTAGCTGGCTGGGCGTATGCGTGTGGGCTAGCTTCAAATTTTTATCAATGCAACTTCAACTCCTTCGGACCCTAATTTTTTTGGCAACCTCAATACTCAACTTAACACTCTAAATAAGCTCTCAATACTGAGATTTTGGTGATGGTATGAATGAACTTTTTTCGCCCAACTCCTCTATTTATAGCCATCCCAAGCTCACCCCCTTGTGATAACTCAACTCACATTTATCCCTTTTTAAGGCTACCAACACTTAGCCTATTCCACCAAAGCCTTGAGTTGTTCTCACCTTAATTTGCCAGCCAAAATTCTCATTTTGCATGCAACCTCCTTCATCCACCTCCTGCTTAGGGTGATAAGACCACTTTTGCATGCAACCACCTTCTTCCACCTCCTACTTAGAGTGATAGGATTTCTTTGTATGAGCCTCCTTTCACCACCTCATTCACTTAATACTTAAAAATGTTTATCTATATAATTTTTTAAGCTTATGGACGCATCTCTTAAATATTGCCATCTCCTCTTGGAATTCTTTTCCCATCGATCAGCCTTCCTTTTTTCCATAACGCATAGCAAGCCAAAACTTACTACCATCGCAATCCAACTTAGCCATCGCATGAGCCAGCCATCACCAACACATAGGGTGGCCGCTCGTCCTCGACGCATGGCTTACTAGGTATGATTGCACGGCTTGCTCAGTATGGTGCATGGCGCTTGCGATAGGCGCTGGCCACCGATGCATGGGCATGCTGAATAGGCGCTGGCCATCGCCGCAAGGCTTGCTCGGTCGCATGGCGTGCTCGTCCGCATGGGTGCTCAACAGGGTGTTTTGATGCATGGCCGCTCGACAGTGCACTTCGACGCATAGGTTGGGTGCTTGGCATGCCCGCTCGACGCATAGGCAGGGGCGCTTGGCATGCCTGCTCGACGCATGCCTTTAGCACATGCCTTGGCCGCATCCTTGCCTACCCTTGCGTCTGCATGCCTTGTGCATGCCCTTGCCTTAGCTGTTCACGTGTGCAAGCCCACGACCACTGCCCACACCTTCTTGCATCCAACGATTAGTGCAATATGAAGCCAGCCTCCCACACACTCTTAGGCCTTGCGTTCAATGTGCTTAGGCCTTCCACATGCATTGGCCACCTTTTGATCCTTTTTATTTTCATACAACTTAGTACTAATGCTTTCATCATTTCATCTTGCCCCAATATCTTTATTACTTAGGATTTTTCCTTCTCCAAATAACCTTCCACCTTAACGTTAGGGTCTTACATTTACCACCCCCTTAAAATAATTTCATCCCTGAAATTAAATGAAACTTATTTTACAACAAAATTTTTATTAATTGATTTGTCTAATACAGTTTTATTACATAACGACTTTTATCCTAGTCTTCTAGAATTTTCTCTTTCCTTTTTCCCACGACTGATATATCGTCTTCCCTATCTTGAGCTAACCCATATAGTTTTCCCAACATCATTTTTCCTATTTCTTCTTTTCTTCCTCCTACAGTCTGCTCTCCCTCTGCAATCGTTGGTCTCACTCCCGGGTTGTTTGGTGGTTGTATATTTCCAGTATCCATCAACTAGGGACATTCTCGTTTAAAGTGTCTCGGGTTGACATACTTAAAACATGTGTGTGATCGTCCCTAGGTTTGTTCCCAACATTTTCCCCAGTAATATTTATTACAGACTGGGCATCTTGGTTTTTGGTTAACACTCACCATTGACTCCCTTATTTGGCTTTCCCGTTCAGGGTCTGCTTTAGTATTTGCAATTCCTCTTCTTTTCCATCCACTTCTACTTTCTACCCTGGGGTTAAAATTTTTTGGTTCTTCTTTCCACCACCTACTCATTGATGAGTCCTTTTCTGGTCTCAATTCTTCTACTGTTAAACTTCTTTCTACACTCATTGTGGCTTTTATTAGTTTTGAAAATTCTCCCCATTCTGCGGTTGCTATAGCAGAAGTTTAAATCTCTTGTCTTAATCCTGATTCAAATCTCCGACAACGTTCCTTTTCATCCACAACTATGTTTAAAGCATACTTGGATAGCTCAGTATACTTTAATTCATATTCCGCTACAGTCATGTTTCCTTGCATGAGCTGTAGGAACTCATCTTGTTTCATATCTCTGAATGATCGAGGATAGAATCTTTCGAAGAACGCTTTTCGAAATTCTTCCCAACACATTTCTTCTTGGTCTCTTCTCCTATTCTTCAGTAGCTTCCACCAATCTTCTGCTTGTTTTTGTAGTAAGAATGTTGCAAGACTTACTTTTCTGTTTTCAGGGCATCTCATTACCTCAAAACATTTTCTATCTGATTCATCCAAACTTCTGCATCTGTAAGGTCTTTTGTTCCTTCAAAGTTTGTGGCTCCCAATGACTTTTATCGTTCTATTCCATATTTCTTCTCGGGATCAGGTTGTATATTTCCTAATCTTTCTTGGAGTCTTTGGGTGAATTTATCCATTTGTTCTTCTTCTCTTTTCTTTTCTCTTGGTTGACTTAAGGCACTTTCACTTTCATTTCCAGAAGGTTGCCCAGTTCTACGAAGGCTCCGGTCGTCACTCGGAATGATTGAAGAAGATAAAGAACTCTCAAACTATCTTCTCACGCTTCGGTCTGGATCACAAGGATCCACCCTAAGGTCGGGAGCCTCAGGCAAAAACCTTGGATGCCTTTGAAATTCTGCTCATCGACTTCAATTTATAGAGCTTGATTTGCCGACAGCATTAATGGACCTGCTCTAATTCTGACATCCATGATGCGATGGTCCTTTTCTAAATCTCTGATGTTAACGGCATGGTAGGTGAAATGTCAACATCATCTTTTGATAATCCCAATGTATGCTTTCATGCTTGCATTCCACCAACCTTGCATTCATCCCTCTATTATGGTTATCATTATGTAGCCGCAATCTCTCTGCGATGACCGCAAATTCTATGCAATGACCGCATTCGCTTGACGACCACAACTTCTATGCGATGGCGCAAGCAGTCGATTACCACAACACCCATGCGTCGAACGTATGCGTTCGCCTCTGCGATGAGGGGGGATTCCTCGCATGTTGTCTTCTTTGCAATAGCCCGGCTTCCGCGTATGCGTTCGCTTCCTGCGTTAGCTACAAAGATAGATAATTGAATGCATAATAACGGATAATAGTGGGTTAGCCGAGATTCTTAATGTCGATCGATGCAAACTCATTTTCTCATGAATTCTTAACATATTCACTGCATATTCTACTTAACAACCCTCATAATTCTAAATAAAAGGCCTATAATGACGTGCATTTCTGCCCGTCATCAACAACTCACTTAGGATTAAGGTAAAATCTGAAGGAACTCTAAATAGAGAACCAGTGAGCAGAAACGGATCGTTCCAAAGCCCATTGAGAAAGAATACATACAATTACAGTCTAGAAGAACAGATTATGGATAAGGAGTAAATTATAGCATGCTTCTTTTAAAACAAACAAGGGATAGAGTATGCAATATCTTTGAAGAACCCTTTCTTCAAGTATCCCTCGATCGTTCAGCAACGTGTCCAATAGCACAAACTTGGATGCAACAATAAGAACTCGATCTCAACGAGCAACTGGATGAACCTTGACAACTCGATCCTCGGCCCTCAAACAGAACAAGAACACCACCACAAGAATTACCTTGGTATTCTCAGTATGAGAATTCAGGAGTTGTGAGCTCTGTATGACTTTGGATAGAAGAATGGAGGAAGTGATTGATCGAGTAGATGATCGAGTATACAACAAAAGAAGGAATTCTATCATATAGACTTGATACTCGATCATGTAGTAAGAAGAAGCCTATCGTATATGTTGAACGAGAAAATTTGAACCAATCACAAACTGCCACGTCATTCATTAGATTAATGACGTATTCCAAATCATCAAATTTGGGACTAACTAGAAGGTGACATGTGTCCTAAATTGAAGTTGAAGACAAATTTTGATGACTCCACGTGGTTTCATCATGACCATTGAATTGGATAATATTAACTTGGTCCAATTTAATATTATTATTATTTGGGTTAAAGTCTCTAAACCCAAAAATATGTTGAATTTGACCCAGATGTCAAATCAAACCCAAATCCAACTAATTGGGCCCAAGAGCCAGACCCATGGTTCAACCAAGCCCAAGTCCATAAAGCCCATCTGAGAACTCTATAAATAGAGAAACTCTCTTCATTTGTAGGGCGTCAACAATTCTACACTCCAAAGAGCTTAAAGGGAATACTCTACAATCAACCCGAAGCTGACCATGCTTGAAGGCTGAAGTCCTTTGGAGATACAAGCATTCTGAAGACCGAAGTCCTTTAAAGATACAAGCATTCTGACCACGCTTGAAGACTAAAGTCCTTTAAAGATACAAGCATTCTGAAGACTGAAGTCCTTTGAAGATATAAGCATTCTGACCACGCTTGAAGCTGAAGTCCTTTGAAGATAAAAGCATTCTTCCAAGACTCCAAGCTCAAGAACATCCACACGCTCTAATTCTATACATTAAGCGTACACATTCAACCGAGAGAGAATCAGAGGATCAAGTGTTGGGATTAGTGTCCTAATTCTCCCGGAGTCTCGTTGTTTTGTAAAGATGCACATTGTTAAATTCCTTAAGTGATAACCTAAATTGGTCTATAGTATAAGGATTAACGTGGGATACCTGATCCTGGTGACACTACGAATACGGCCCGATTTCTAGAGGTTTGCAAGTGTTGTTAACTACTACAGATGGTTGATCCTGACCATTCTGTAGAGACGTGGAGCAGAGGTGTCCTATAAAAAAAGTTTGTATAAGCCCTGGACAACGAGATGACTAGACTCTGTATATAACACCGTTGATACTAGAGACTTGCATCTCACCTAAACGACCATAGGTGACACAACCTCAATCCTGAGTGTTTTGGGAAATTCTGCCTTTGAGGGCGGTCCTTTGATTAGTATGGGTGAGAGTGGCCAGATTGCCAACTCAACATGCCTACCTTTTTGGGACTTGTCTGATCTGGGAGCTAGGAACTTAATCCACAATATGGAATTCACTCCTTTCCCAAAGCACGGATAAGTAGAGAGATTTCTCTATTAAAGGCTGATATCGAGGCTTGAACATAGTGGCCACAGCTTCTCTTTGGAAGAGAAGACTCAGTCATAGTAGGACTATGATTTATGTTCATTAGAGGAATCAGTGGTACTTAAGGAGACAGATGTAACTATAGGGGCATAACGGTTATTGGCTCAACTATACTTACGAGCGATTCGTGAAGGGTTGTCGCACTGCTGATTGGTTAAGATGGACACATAATATATTTGTAGTGAGAAGAGTTCAGCTGTCGATCTTTAGTGGAGTGTCTGACAGTTAACGGATGGTGGATCCCGTGACTAAAGACTTTAGTCAGTTATTCACGTACCGTTGGAGCTTCGGATCTACATGTCCATGAGGTCCCCTTGGTAGCTTGGATTTTGTTCAAGGATCAAGTTCTTGGTGTTTATTTGAAATGTTCAAATTGATAAGAGATATTTTGATTATATATGATATAATCGGTATGATGTATGAGATACATCTAGTGGAGGATTGATATAAATGAGATTTACATTAAGTACCATGGAACAGAAAAAGAACTATGGTTTATATGTTTCATGAGATGAAATATTAAAATTATAGGTTATTAATATAGTATGATAAGTTGGTTATCATTTATGTTTATAATAATATTAATTATTAGATAATTAATACTTTTTCTTTTAAATAACCAAAGTAGTGGGTGGTTATTGATCATGGTAACCGTGAGGTTTTAAAAGGAAATCGGTTTCCTATTTTGAATTGGGTAAGAAGTGTTTTACAAAAGTGATGCGTTATTTTATTAAGTGGAAATATGGATGATTTGCGTTGATCGATTGCGTTGTGCACTCAAGTTTCCCCAGTGGAATTCAAGTGTAAATTCCCCTGAGTTTCCTGGTAAGTCCAGGGTCGATCACAGGGACTTGTGAAAATAGTTTGCGTTGATAATTTTCTTATGAAAACTTTGCTATAACTGGTAAAATATATAAGGTAGTTGGTTTGTTGGTTGCGTTGATTGAAAATAAATAAAATAAATGCGACGGATTTGTGTTGATAGATGCAATGAGTATGCGATGAACGGGTTGAGAAGATCTTTAGCTAGCGTTACTTGAGAATGCGTCACACTATGCGATCATGTTACTACCATGCACAGCAAGTCATTTTCCAATGTAAATGTGATGCTCCTAAATCTAGGATGCAAGTGTTGCATGCAAAATGTCCATAGAGCTTATTCCTAAGTCTCTACTCTTGTCCTATGCGTTGATGCAAAATGCATGTAAGCAAGGTGACCGCATACAATCATATCTTATTACTAAGATGCATGTGATGCATTGATAACAAATAGTGTTCATCCCTAAGAGCCTATCTCCCGTTTATGCGTTCTAATCTGGTTTTCCCAAACCTAGATTCTGACTTAACCTTCCCAAGTCTAGATCCTGTCCTTAGACTACCCTCTCGAGTATCTATAATAGACGAATGAAGCATACATAAATAAGATAATCACAAAGAATGAACATTCCCTCGTTGTGTTAGCTAAATGCTTCTCAACCCATTCAACTGATTTAGCTACTCATGCATGAATCATAGAGAGTGAACAGATATAGAGAAAGAAATTCGATTCGTATAAATAAGTTTAGTACAAAATGCTAATAGAAGTTTAAGGTAGAGACTGGTAGCAATTCCTTGCTGACCAAGGCTTTTTACACTGGAATCTCTATTCTGAACTACAGATATTCCCGCTTCCGCAGGAGTCAGTCCTCTCTCTGCCTTAGTAGCTTCTGGTGCTCTCCTAAGCTTGTCGGAACGATCTACTGGCACAACTTCTTCCTCGCATTTGCCTTAAAATAAAAGAAAACTATGGACAGAATGTAAGGCGATCACTGGTTAACCCCTTTCTGAAGAATGCACTTGGTATTTATAGAGCATCCATGGTGAAAGGCGGTTTCTCTCTCCTAGTTGTACAGATGGGACAGCTTTAATTCCTGACTGATGTGTCGGATGATTATCACCGATAAAGCTGATTGTACTTTGAGACCGTTATCGACTATCAACTTAATTTGGATTCGACTGTCATTAGCTTTCTGTCCCATCGCTCTTAATTGGCCTTTCACCAAATGCGCCCACCATGTTCTGCTGACCAAGTTGTGGTGATTCTTCTCAGGCGAATGTTTTCGAGCATGATCAATGCAAAGTATTGCAGTGAAGTTGTGCTCGACCGATGAATTCCTATGATCGTAATCTTTGCATTGTGTTAACGCATATTCTGCACAAAAAAATACAAAACTAAATAGTTCCAATGCACTGATGCATGCGACCGTAATATTATAGAATTTATGCTTAATGGACGCAATTTATCATATTTCATCAACGCAATCCAACATTGTTTAATAACTTAGCACTATGATAACGTGCATTTATACCAGTTATCAAAAAGTTTGAAAAGAATTTTGAGTTTTCTCTCCGCGAAAAGAAACTCACGGAAGTCGTCAAGTAAATACAAATTTAAAAAATGATGGCTGGGCTGAGCTAAACGATCGTGCAGTGTTTACTAAAGCATAGCTTTGCTAAATGATTGATGGCCCAAGGTAAACGATCGTGTAGAGTCTATCGAGCTAAACGATAGAGCTAAACGATCGCATAGCTTTTGCTAAACGATCGCATAGTTTTATCTAAACGATTGGGCATCGACCTATACTATAGGTCTCCAACTTCTCCCACTTGCCCAGTCGTGTACACGATCTGTGTTTCCTCTGTTCGTCTGCCTCACACAAAGTCTGAACAGAGCCCACCCTCTAGATTCTCACACCGAGAATACTAAGGTCGCCTTATTGGTGGTGTCAGACTTAACTCGACACCGTCGAGGTTTACTAGAGGCCGTTCGTGGTGCTTTGGAGGAGTCCATTCATGGTGTTGCAGAGGAGTATGTGTTGCATAGGAGATCATGGCCGAAGAGATCGTTGAGGACGAGCGCGAAGAGTTCGTGCTGTGTTCGTACGGTGTTGTGATCGTGTAGATCGAGCACTTGTGGTTGCGATTGTTCGATCTAAGTCACATATCGGAGCATAGAGACGTTACTGCATATGTACGTGTAATTCTCTATGTACATTTGTATTGTTTCATGCTGTAATTTCTTTGTAATTTGCATAACCGTTTATGTTTGAAGTCGACTGTAAATGTATTGTTGATTCATGATTGTAATTTTGAATTGTCTTATTCCACTGCTCATGGATATCCCAAGTTCGATTTCGTTCAATTGTCATCAGAGCTAGGTTCTCTGATATTCCAAATTACAGATCTGAATTGAACGTTTTTTTACAGTCGCAGTGGGTTTCTGCATTTGTAGTTAACCGTTTTCTTCATTTGTGGATGAATTTGATGAACATTTTGGGTTTAATCTGCCTTTTTTGTTAAAGCTTTCGATATTACAACATGTTAATTGTAAGGGCCTCTATGTTTTTGGGCGAAATTAACTTTGCAATCGAGTCTGTAATTCAAAAAGTACGAGTTCGTCGAGTCATTTGTGATGAAGCTTCAGTGCATGGCGATGCAGTTCTCAACAAAGAACAAGATCAAGCATTGATCGGATCGTGTAGCCTCAGGTAAACGATCGTAGGGATTTCACTAAGCGATTGTTTAGATATTTTCTTCTAAATGATCGTGTAGTAACTAAGCGATCGTTTAGCTAATGCTAAGCGATCGGGTAAATCGTTTACCATATCGTGTAGCGTTGGTTGCGCGATCGTGTAGGCGCTGGAGGTAGACAATCGTAGTGGGAGCATGTGATGCTCGTCATTTAGAAGAAGGTGTGCCCGCTAGACGATCGTGTAGTTAGCGAGCTTCATCGTTTAGTTACTACCTATGTGATCGTGAGTATGCGATACGGAGACGCTAGCTAAGCGATCGCTTAGGCGATGGTGCTTCGCGGCATCATAGTCGCTTAGACGATCGCGAAAGGCAGGCGCTGTGCAAAGGCGCTAAACGATCGTGTACTTCCGGCTTCATCTCTTAGTAAAGGTACACGATCGTGTAGTAAAAGCTAAATGATCGTTTGGATTTTTCTAGACGATCGTATAGTAATGCTAAACGATCGTTTAACTCTAGAGCACTGGTAAGAGATAGAGCAAAGAGTTTGTTTTATCGTGTAAACGATTGCAGGGAGCTTAGTACACGATGGATGGTTGGAGAAGCGATGCTTTGCTGAGCGATTCAAGACTCGGTTTGCCTGTTTGAACCGGAGACTCCTTATCTTTGTAATAGTTAGCTTTCCTTTTGTATTTTAAGACAATTTTACCCGGTTCATCAACTTTTATTGCTTATACATGTGATGTATGGTGCTTATATGTCAAAATGTTTGTCATATATTTAAAAACCCACCTTAGGTTGTGCAATTACTCATGCATCATGTATTATAAATGTTATAATCTTGCATGAAGAAATTACTTAAAAGCATGCGCATGCATCATGAAATATAAGAGTTATATTTTGCATGCATTGAGCATTATCATGCATCATCCTTTTTTTATAAGTGTTATAGTCTAAGGGTGAATGGAAGCATGTTTTGCTTGTTTCATTGCGGATTTTGTATAAGTGTTATATAAAAGAAGTAGTAATGAATGGACAATGCATTGAGCATGACACTTAGGCCGTTTATAATTGTTACGAATGCCTTTCATGTGTTAGCTTCACATTGTGGTGGTTGTTTCCATTTATAAGTGTTATAAAGGAAATTAGACCTAAAATCAATAATCAGAGTTGCATGCAGACTTAGGGTGAACTCAAGTTTTTTAAAAGGATTTTAAAATTAGTTTAAGAAAGACCTAAGTTCAAGTGGTTTTAAAAAGTTTAGTAACCTAGATTAATCTTTTAAAATCGGTATAATAGGATTAAATTGATTGGAATAAAAGATTAAGTTTGTTGTAAACCTATCTATAAGGGACCTTTTGTCTAAGGCGGGTTCTGGCTAGGCTGGGGTTCTTAAGTTGACGGAAACGAAACATCCCTACCTGGGAACCTACCTGGAAAGGTGAATTACATAGATTTTCAACAAGCATGCGACATTTTGGTCAAAGACTCCGTTAAAGAGTTTAATGGATGATGATCAAACATTGTTCAACTATCCAAGGTAAAAGTTACTCTTGGGAAAACCTAAAAGTCACTTAGTTAAAATCCTTAACCGTGTTTTTTTCTAAGTAAGCTAAACCGTAGGTTATAAAATACTCAATGGGAGGAAGAGGCGTATCAGACATGTCTATGATTCCACCAACGTTTCTCCCTGTATGTTCACACCGTGAGATTCATGCTTGGCCTCGAGATGCCTCAGAATGCATCCCCCTTCGGATGGTGTTTGCATGAGTCAATATCAAGGTGAACGGAGAGAGTGTTTATAGTAAATGGGTGAAGGGTGTGTGGCAACACGTCCTATGGTCTCTGTCATTGGTTCACATCATGAGATCATTCTGTACGCCCTCGTGTCGCCTTCGATTCGGCCCCCTTCGAATGGGTTTTATGCAGTTGGTCAATATCAAGGTGAACTCTAGAAATGGATAGGGTCACTTTAGGTTTTGCCCCAATTGGATTTTTTCCCTTCGGATTGGCCTTTTGAGACAGACCTCTAGGGCTTAAAATGGCGGGTCACACTTACGGAAGATTGTTAAGTAAGTTAATGATCTCTTGGCCAAATCAATGATGGCTAGTCGTTATAGGAGAAAGAGTTGTTCTGGTATTAATGACTGGTTGAGATCTTCTCAATTCAGAGGAGAGATAACTGACCTCCCTTCGGCAACTTTTGTCCTAAACCTTGCGTCATTGCGAAACTAGATGCCACACGGGGTTCATGTTAGTTTTACTAAAACCTTATTGGATGTTGTTTTGTTTTACAACGTGTATTTGCTTAAAACCTAATGTAGGTTAATGTGTTTTTTCTTTTCAACAACTCATTAGTATTTCCGTTTAAAGCTTTTAAAAATGACCGATTTATTACAGTGGAAAGAATCGTGTAAAACGAATTTCTGGAAAATGACCTCCATCCCACTACTCTCCAAAAGAGGAGTCAAGACAGTAAATATGATTTATTGGTCTTAGAGACATGTCTGGTAGAGAATGATGATTCTGCCTGGATCCTCGATTCAGGTGTTACCAATCATGTCAGTTCCTCTTACAAAGAATTTAGTTCCTGGCAAACGTTGCCACAGGGAGAGATGACTCTTCGAGTCGGTAATGGTGAGGTTGTTTCAGCTATTGCTATAGGCAGGCTAAAGTTATTTGTTGACAAGAAACGTTATCTATTACTAGATAATGTTTTTGTAGTTCCTCATATTAAGAGAAACTTAATCTCGATTTCTTGTCTCATTGAACAAGGCTATACCGTCTCTTTTTCTGAGAATAAAATGTTTATTTTCAAGAATGGAATGGAGATTGGTTCTGGTTCAATGGAAAATAACTTATATGTACTAAGGCAGTTAGTCATAAATGCCTTATTTAACACTGAAATGTTCAATACAGCAACAACAGCTAAAAGACCAAAGGTTTATCCAAAGGAAAATAACCATCTTTAGCATCTAAGGTTAGGTCACATCAACCTCAATAGGATTGAGAAGTTGGTGAAATGTGAACTTCTAAAGAGTTTAGAAGAAAACTCCTTGCCGATATGTGAATCATGCCTCGAAGGCAAGATGACCAAAAGACCTTTTACTAGAAAAGGTTACAGAGCCAAGGAAGCCTTGGAGCTTGTACATTCAAACCTTTGTGGTCTGATGAATGTTAGAGCTCAAGGTGGGTATGAATATTTCATCTCTTTCATAGATAATATTCAAGATTTGGGTATCTCTTCCTGATGCAACGTAAGTCTGAAGCTCTTGACAAGTTCAAGGAGTATAAGGCTGAAATTGAAAACTTGTTAGGCAAGAAGATAAAAACACTACGATCCGATCGTGATGGAGAGTATATGGACCTCCAATTCCAGAACTATATGATAGAACATGGGATTGCATCCCAACTCTCGGCCCCAGGTACACCTCAGCAGAATGGTGTATCAGAAAGGAGAAATAGGACCTTGTTGGACATGGTTCGGTCTATGATGAGTTATGCTCATCTTTTAGACTCGTTTTGGGGTTATGCAGTGCAGACTGCATATTATATCCTGAACAATGTTCCCTTGAAAAGTGTTTCTGAAACACCTATTGAGTTATGGAGAGGCCGTAAAGATAGTTCGCCACTTCAAGATTTGGGGCTGTCCAGCACATGTGCTAGTGACTAACCCAAAGAAGTTGGAACCACGTTCAAAGGTTTGCCTCTTTGTGGGTTATCCCAAGGAAACGAGAGGAGGATACTTCTATGATCCAAGTGAGAACAAAGTGTTTGCTTCTACAAATGCTATCTTCTTGGAAGAAGACCACATCCAGGATCATAAGCAACGAAGTAAGCTCATTTTGCATGAGATTTCTAGTGAGACTGAGACTGTTGAGGGTTCAACAAGAGTTGTTGAACAGATCGACAGATCAACAAGAGTTGTTGAGATCGGACCGTCTAGTAAACCAACTCAAGAGTTGAGACTACCTCGACGTAGTAGGAGGGTTATGAACCCATCGGATCGCTACATGGGTTTGACTAAAGCCTAAAATATCATTACGAATGATGGGATCGAGGATCCGTTGTCTTTTAAGAAAGCAATGGAGGATGTTGACAAAGATGAATGGGTTAAGGCCATGAACCAAGAAATGGATTCTATGTACTTCAACAACGTCTGGGAGCTTATTTATCCACCTGATGGGGTAAAACCTATTGGGTGTAAGTGGATCTATAAGCGAAAGAGAGGTGTAGATGGAAAGGTGCAAACCTTTAAAGCTAGGCTTGTGGCAAAGGGTTATACCCAGGTTTAGGGAGTTGACTATAAGGAAACTTTCTCACCTATTGTCATGCTAAAGTCTATCAGGATTCTCCTATCCATAGCCACATTTTATGATTATGAAATATGGCAAGTGGACGTCAAGACTGCTTTTTTGAATGGTAATCTTGAGGAGACCATCTATATGACTCAACCAGAGGGGTTCGTAGTTCCAGATCAAGAGCAAAGAGTTTGCAAGTTTAATAGGTCCATTTATGAGCTGAAACAAGCATCTCGATCTTGGAACATCAGATTTGACACTGCTGTCAAGTTGTTTGGGTTTGACCAGAACGTTGATGAGCCTTGTGTTTACAAGAAGATCATCAACAACTCAGTAGCTTTCCTAGTAATGTATGTGGATGATATCCTACTCATTAGGAATGATGTAGGATATCTGACTGACATTAAGAGTTGGCTAGCTACCCATTTCCAAATGAAAGATTTGGGTGAGGCACAGTACGTTCTCAGGATCCAGATCATTCAGAATCACAAGAACAAACGGTTAGCCCTGTCTCAGGCATCGTACATTGATCAAATGTTGATCAGGTATAGGATGTAGGATTCCAAGAGGGGTTTGTTACCTTTCAGGCATGAAATCGTTCTGTCTAAGAATCAATGTCCTAAGATACCTCAAGAGGTTGAGTAGATGAGACGGATTCCCTATGCTTCGCTGTAGGAAGCTTGATGTATGCAATGTTGTGTACCAGACCCGATATTTGCTATGCAGTAGGGATTATCAGTCGATATAAGTCCAATCCAGGATTTGATCACTGGACGGCGGTCAAGACAATCCTCAAGTATCTTCGGAGAACGAGGGACTACATGCTTGTGTATGGAGATAAGGATCTGATCCTTACAAGGATACACAGACTCTGACTTTCAGATCGATCGAGATTCTACGCAAATCGAAATTGGGATCAGTGTTTACTCTAAATGGAGGGGTTGTCAGTTTTGGCGAAGCATCAAGCAAGGATGCATCGCAGACTCCACTATGGAAGCCGAATATGTACGGCTTGTGAAGCAGCTAAAGAAGCTGTTTGGCTGAGGAAGTTTCTTTTACAGATTTGGAAGTTGTTCCAAATATGGATTTGCCTATCATTCTTTATTGTGATACAACCGGGCTGTGGCAAAATTAAAGGAGCCTAGGAGTCATCGTCGAGGCAAGCATATATAGAATGGAATATCACCTGATCAGGGAGATTGTACGTCATGATGATGTGATAGTCGAGCAGATCGCATCGGAGCACAACGTTGTTGATTCCCTTACAAAGGCCCTCACGGCTAAAGTGTTCGAGGGTCACCTGGAGAGTCTGGGTCTGCAGGATATGCGGCATCTTGTCTAGGGCAATGTGGGAGATGGATACTGGGGTATGCCCTAGTTATATTGTATTTGTACAGTTTTATGTATTGTACATTAGTCTCCTGAGTCATTAGGACAAGTGGGAGATTGTTGGGAATGGTGTCTTAATTCTCCTGGAGTCTCGTTGTTTTGTAAAGAATGCACATTTGTTAATGAATAAAATAAGTGTTATTTATCGCTGGCATTTACTCAATATCAATAAACAAGCTCCTTGGTTATCTTATGTGACTTAAGCATGTATATGTGATATACAAGTGGATCATGCCTAAGTAATAACCTAAATCAGTCTGTAGTATAAGGATTAAGGTGGGATACCTAATCCTGGTGACACTACAGATACAGCCCGCTTTGTTAGAGGTTTGCAAGTGTTTATACTAAGACTCTACACAGATGGTTGATTCTGACATTACGTGTGTGAACGTGGAGCAGGGGTGTCCTATACAAAGAGTTTGTATAAGACCTCAACCACGAGATGACTAGACTCTGTATATAACACCGTTGATTCTAGTGACTTGCTTCTCACTTAAACGAACCATAGGTGACACGACCTTAATCCTGAGTGTTTTGTGAACTCCTGCCTTTGAGGGCGGTCCTTTGAATTAGTATGGGTGAGAATGGCCAGATTGCCAACTCAACATGCCTACCTTTTTGGGGACTTGTCTGATCTGGGAGCTGGGAACTCAATCCACAATATGGAATTCACTCCTTTCCAGAAGCAGGGATAAGTAGAGAGATTAATCCCTTAAGGGCTGATTCTGGGGCTTGAACATAGTGGCCACAACTTCTCTTTGGAAGAGAAGACTCAGTCATAGTAGGACTATGATTATGTTCATTAAGGGATCAGTGGTACTTAAAGAGACAGATGTAACTACAGGGCATAGCGGTTATTGGCCCAGCTGTACTTACGAGCGATCCGTGAAGGGTTGTTGCACTGCTGATTGGTTAAGATGAACACATAATATATCTGTAGTGAGGAGAGTTCAGCTGTCGATCTTTAGTGGAGTGCCTAGCAATTAACGGATGGTGGATCCCGTGACTAAAAAGTTTAGTCAGTTATTCACGTACCATTGAAGCTTCGGATCTACAGGTCCATGAGGTCCCCTTGGTAGCTTGGATTCTATTGAAGGATCAAGTCTTGGTGTTGATTTGAAATGTTCAAATTGACAAGAGGTATTTTGATTATATATGATAATATCGGTATGATGTATGAGATACATCTAGTGGAGGATTGATGTATATGAGATTTACATTAAGTACCATAGGAATAGAAAAAGAACTATGGTTTATCTGTTTCATGAGAATGAAATATTAAAACTATAGGTTTATAAATATAATGATGATAAGTTGGTTGTCATTTATGTTTATAATAATATTAATTATTAGATAATTAATACTTTTTCTTTTAAATAACCAAAGTAGTGGGTGGTTATTGATCATGGTAACCGTGAGGTTTTAAAAGGAAATCGGTTTTCCTATTTTGAATTGGGTAAGAAGTTTTTTACAATAGTTTGAAAAGAATTTGGGTTTTCTCTCCGCGAAAAGAAACTCACGGAAGTGTCAATGTAAATACAGATTTACTAAACAACGGCTGGGCCTAAGCTAAACGATCGTGCAGTGTTTACTAAACGATCGCATAGCTTTGCTAAACGATCGCTGACCCAAGGTAAATGATCATGTAGAGTCTGTCGAGCTAAACGATCGCATAACTTTTGCTAAACGATCGCATAGCTTTATCTAAACGATTGGGCATCGACCTCTATGGTAGGTCTCCGACTTCTCCCACTTGCCCAATCGTGTACAAGATCTGTGTTTCCTCCATTCGCCTGCCTACACACTCAACAAGTCCAAACAGAGCCCACCCTATGGATTCTCACACCGAGAATACCAAGGTCGCCTTGTTGGTAGTATCAGCTCAACTCGACACCATCGAGGTTTATTGGAAGCCGTTCATGGTGCTTTGGAGGAGTCCGTTTGTGGTGTTGCAAAGGAGTTCTTGTTGCAGAGGATATCGTGACCGAAGAGACCGTTGAGGACGAGCGTGAAGAGTTCATTTGTGTTCATGCGATGCTGAGATCGTGTATATCGAGCACTTTTGGTTACGGTTGTTCGATCTAGGGTCACACCTCATCGCGAGCGTGGAGACATTACTCCATATGTGCGTGTAGTTCTCTTTTGTACATTTGTATTGTTTCATGCTGTAATTTCTCTCTGTAATTTGCATAACCGTTTATTTTTTAGTCGACTGTAAATATATGTATGTGTCGATTCATGATTGTAATTTGGAATTGTCTATATTCCGTTTCTCATGGAAATCCCAAGTTCGATTGTCTTCATCAAGTAAGCTAGAGATCGAACCACATCGCATCAAATCAACACTAACTCAAGTTCAACTCAATGAAACAAGTTTTCCAGAAGCCTGGTGTGAACACTAATCCTCCAAGAAAATCAACAAGCCCAAAGGTCGAATCATCAAGAAAAAATCAACAACCCAAATTCGATCATCCAAGAAGATCAACAAGCCCAAAGGTCGATCATCCAAGAAGATCAACAAGCCTAAAGGTCGATCCTCAAGAAGATCAACTAGCCCAAATGTCGATCGTCTAAGAAGATCATCAAGCCTAAAGGTTGATCGTCCAAGAAGATCAACAAGCCCAAAGGTCGATCATCCAAGAAGATTAACAAGCCCAAAGGTCGATCATCCAAGAAGATCATCAAGCCCAAAGGCCGATCATTCAAGAAGATCAACAAGACCAAAGGCTGATCATTCAAGAATATAAACCAACTTAAAGACTATAACTTATTTTGAAAGCATCAAAACATTATGTATTAGAAATTGTACTTATTTTCCACAAAATTAATACAAATACAAAGTTCAAATTCCATGAAATAAATTTCTCTTGAAATCTCGTGCGAACAGTATAGACTTGCTACTCGATCATTAGCAACGAGTAACTATCGTATAGTAAAACTTAATACTCGATCGTTTAGTCATTGAGGCTATCATTTAGTAAAACTCTTTTACGCAATAGTCTATTCTTTTGTGAGACGATACAAATGATGAAATCTTCTGCTTTGGAAAACTATTTTCTTTTTTATCTCATAATTACCATAAACCGTGAATAACCCCCCACTTAAGTCGATTATTGAGAAAAAAAATTAATTATCACATAATTAACATATTATAAATAAATATAATAACCAACTTATCATATTATATTTATAATCTATAGTTTTAATATTTCATCATATAAAACACATAAACCATATTTCTTTTTCTATTTTAGGGCATTTAATATAAATCATATTTATATTAATTCCTCCAAACAAATAATGTATCAAATACATCATATCAATTATATCACATATAATTGAATTAATTTAATTATATCATATATAATAAAATTCCCTCTTGTTAATTTGAACACTTCAAACTAACCCAAAATATGATTCTCAACTTGAACCCATTAAGCTACCAAAGGAACTTTATGGACCTATAGCTTGAAGCTCCAACGGTACGTGAATAACTGACTAAATTCTTTAATCATGATATCCACCATCCGTTAATTGTCGGACGCTTCACTAAAGACCGACAGTTGCCCTCTTCGCACTACAGATATTTTTGTATGTCCATATAACCAATCAACAGTGCGATGACCCTCCACAAATTGCTCGTAAGTATAGTTGGGCTAATTTACCGTTTTTCCCCTGTATTTACATCTAACTCCTTAAGTACCATTGATTCCTCTAATGAACAATATGTCATAGTCCCACTATGACTGAGTCCTCTTTTCCCAAGAGAGAGTGTGGCCATTATGTTCAAGACCCAGAATCAATTCTTAAGGGAGCAATTTATCTACTTACCCCTGCTTCGGGGAATGAGTGAATCCCGTCTTGTGTAGCTGAGTTTCCAGCTCCCAAATTAGACGAATCCTCAAAATGGTAGGCTTGTTGAATTGACAATCTGGCCAGTCTCACCCATACAAATCAAAGGACCACCCTCATGAGCAAGAGTTTCCAACTCACTCGGGATTAAAGTCATGTCACCTATGATCATTCTAGTGAAATGTAAGTCTAATATCAACGGCGTTATATAAAGAGACTAATCATTTCGTAGTTTGGTCTTATACAAACTCTTTGTATAAGATACCCTGCTTGCATGTTTCCACATGAATGGTCAGGATCAAATTATTTGTAGTACTTTACAACACTTGTAACATCTACAAAGCAGGTCGTATCCGTAGTGTCACCAAGATAAGATATCTCTCCTTTATCCATCTACTACAGACCATTTAGGTCTCTATTATGAATGGCATTATATGATGAGACTAGTCATTTTGTGGTCTTATACAAACTCTTTTGTATAGAATACCCCTTCCCACATGTCTCCACGTGAATGATCAGGTTCATATCATTTGTAGCACTTTACAACAATTGTAACATCTACAAAGCGGGTCATCGTAGTGTCACCAGGATAAGGTATCCAGCCTTATCCATCTACTACAAACCATTTAGGTTATCACAAGCTATAGAAGATAACCTTGCATGTTAGTTTATTGGTTTGTGGATTTAATGCTACTAAATGTCAATGAGACATTTCATAGTTTATTAAATAAATGAAATGTTTGTACAATACAATTACAAACTACAAAACCCTACGAGATTTAGGACATCAATCCCAACACGAAGTTGGTGGAGTGGCCGCCGTTGGAGGTCGTCAAAGTTGGCCGTTAATAATGGTGGTTGGATGTTGCCAGCGTTGGCTGCAAGCGGTGGTTACCAAAGTTGGTTATCGAAGGTGGTCACCAGAGTTGGTCATCTAAGGTAGTTGTCAAAGGTAGTCGCCAAAGTTGGTCATCAAAAGTGGTCGCCTGAGTTGGCCGTCGGAGGTGGTCATGAAAGTTGGTTATCAGAAGTGGTCGTCAAAGTTGAGTAACGAGACATTGGTGGTGATGAGGGTTGACTGCACTATCAGTTGACATGGTATAAAATGTCGTTGACATACGAAGTTGGCCTCCGAAACAATGAATTGAGTTCATATCTCAATTCATCTCATCTCATATCCTCACCCCCAAAGACTCTTTTATTGACGTGTATGTATTGTTGGGAGGTTTGGGAAATGATGTTTAGGGTTTACTTTTGGATCATGTATTTCAATTTTGTTTTATATTTGAACAATCATTTTATAAATTTGTGCATACAATGTTTCTAATTATGTCATTTTATTTTAACACTTTTGATAAAAACTTTTTAAAATAAAAACACTCATGTGTCTAACAATTTTTTTCTCAAAAGTATTTTTACATACAAGTTTGTTTGATTTTTTACATGATAAAAGTGATTTTATTAATGTTAAATTTCTATCTATAAAATACTATGAACTAATAAAAAAATCGAAAATTCAACATTATGACGGAACTTACGTACCTTTGTGTCAACAAGGGTGTTTTATTGACAATTTTGTGCGTCAACTTAAATATAAACATTTATTGATGTTTTATATATATATATATATTGTAGAATTAATAGTTATTTTTAAACTTTAAATAAGGTTGTATTGACAGTTTTATGTCACGAGTGTCAACAAAAAAAAAAAAAAAAACTCATGTGTCAACAAAATCCAAATTTGTAGTAGTCATAATTTAAAATAATAGTTGTTAGAGTTGGTGAAGTGGCGGCCGTCAGAGGTTGTCAGAGTTGACTGTCAAACAATAGTGGTTGGATGTTGCCAGAGTTGGTCGCAGGTGGTGGTTACTGGAGTTAGCTGTCAGAGGTGGTCATTGGAGTTGGCCATCTGTGGTAGTCACCGAAGTTGGTTGTCGAAGCTGGCCATCGAAGGTGGTCGCCGAAGTTGGTTGTCAGAAGTGGTCATCGAAGTTAAACAATGAGACATTGTGGTGATGAGGGTTGAGTGCACCGTTAGTGGACATAGTATAAAATGTCTGTAACATACGAAGCTGACCTTCCAAACAATAAATTGAATTTATATCTCAACTCATTTCATCTCATCTCCTCATCCTAAACACTCCCTTATTCACATGCATGTTTATTATGTCATTGAGCGGTAAAACAAAGTCTCTCTGTTCACCATGTTCAAAACATTGACCCTTAAATTTAATGACTTTTTTTATATACTTTTCTTTCTTTCTTTAAAAGGATATACTTTTCATTAAATAAACTTTATATATATCTCAAATTAGAATAAATTAAATAAAAACAATATAGACATGCATTTTCAAATAGTTAGCATCCAAAAAAAGGTTGAATTTAATTTGAACTGATCTGTATAACATTTTCACTTTTATTTAAAAAATAAAAATAATAAAAAAATTCTATATTCTATACATGTGTTTTTTTTTTTTTTTTGTGGGTGATGCATTTTAACATATATTAGAATTTCAATTGGATTATCTTACTAATACACAATGTATTTGAAGCAAGTAGACATAACTAACTTTAATTATTTAAATTGTGAAATTATATCATTCGTAATTATATAAAAATTGAATTATATAGTAATATAATTTTAATCATGGATAATTAAAATCAATTTTAAAATGGTAACATGTGCAAACCATAGATGAGTTTCTTTTCTATTTATGTAATACCCAAATAATCCTTAAAGTAAAAAATTTAAAAATTTAAAATTAGAAATTGAGTAAGTGAGATCCACCCATACTATCTTAATTTTTGGGATATAAATATCGGTTTACCAAAAAAAAAAAAAAAAAAAAGTCTTTCATCAATTCTTAAATTGGTTTTTTAATCTTTCTATTTGTTCCTAATATATTTTTCACTAAAAAAATGTAAAATGAAATGTTCAGCTCCTCACCCACTACCTCCAACAATCTTTTTAGGGTGATTTGGACAAATGGCCAAATTAAAACTGTGATTTAGAAAAATGGTCAAATTGATTTTTTTTTTTTTTTTTTAATAGCCAAAACAACTCATTTTAATGCTATTTAAAATTTAGTATACAAAAGTACCCCTACACAAAATCCCTCAACGAAAAATTTAACAATCTTGGACGAGATCTAATCTCTTGAATTTGAATTTTAAATATAAGTAAATAAATAAATAAAAATATCTAAATCAAGTAGCAAATCCAATCTTAGTTTAAAACAATATCTAAAATAATATCACATAAACAAAAATAACTTGAAGCTACAAAATCTAACCAACATAATTAGAAACTAATGGTTGAAAACTAAAAAAAGTTAAATGGTTAGTTTTCATCGACACATTAGTTAATCCTCTAGACTATTTAATTATAAATAATAATTCATAATTTAGTCACGAAATAAGTAAATACCTTATATTGAAAATAGTTATTAGATGAAGCCAGACAAATACAAATAGTATGTATTAATTGTTTTGATCTTCTCTTTTAATTGTTTCAAAATCCAATAAGGCTTTTCATCTACTCTCTTTAATATTTTACCTAATTTGTTTAATTTCCAAACTTTATGAGAGTTGAAATTAATCTCGTTATGTTAAATTATATATTGTGATCAATCTAATTTTGCTTTTGGTCTTCCCTATTCTTCCAATGGTGTTTGTGCCAATAATTAGAGATGAGGAAGTTGTGAACTCCACCTCATATTTGGTCTAAAGAATTTGTGGGTCCTACAACTAAAAAATATTAATTTTATGTTTTATTAACTTTAGAGGTATTCAAAAAATCGATGATCCAAAAAAATCGATCGACCCAACCCGTATCGTGTGAGTTCGGTTGGATTCAAATAAATGAAAAATTTATGTGTTGAGTTGATTCATGGGTTAACCTAATATAACTCAAACCAACCCCAACTTGTTATTAGCTTTTAAATATATTTTTTTTTTTACTTATATACTATTTATATATATTGATTTTAGTTTTATTTAATTTCATTGTTTTTTTAATAATTTATTCTCCAACTCTTAAAAATAGTTTCTTATCACTTTGAAAAGAAATTTTTCATTATATAAATTGAAATTGAGTTGTGTCTTAATTTATTATATGAAAACAATTCAATCAGATTTCTACGTATTTATATTTTACTTATTTTTAGAACAAAATTTAAATAAATGACCCGAGTAATACGAATCAAACCAACCCAATATTTCATGTGATTATATTCATTTTTTAACAAGGGTTATATAGGTTGAAGAAATTTACATCCCAAACAATTGGATCGGGTATAAAAAGTCCTTCAAACTAATCAGACCCAACCGAACCCAACCCACAAAAGCACCTAATTAACTTCTTACACTGTGGGCTCAAGAGTTCACAACTCTCGAGACTTCATAATTCCCTAAGGAAAGTTAAAGGAAAAAACATCTTTTTGGTCCCTAAGTTTTACATCTCATTTCTATTTGGTCCCTAGGTTTTCAAATGTTACACATTTTGTTCTTAAGTTCTGAGTTTTGTTTCAATTTAGTCCCTGAGTTTCAAAATATTATAATTTTCTCCTTGAGATTTGGATTTTATTTTAGATTTTACATTTTTAACTTCAATTTTTCATTAAATACTCACTTTCAATCATTAATGTCAATTTCTTTAACTAATTACAAATATTTATGAAGTAAAATTTTTAATTTAATCTTAAAAGTGATAAAAATAGTAAAACTTAATTAATTATAATTCTTAAAAAAAAATTAAATTTATTAACATAAATTAATACTAAAGATGAAAAATAGATAATTAGTGAACAATCGAAGTTAAAAGTGTAAATCTTGAAACATAGGGACCAAATTGAAGCAAAACTCAAATGTTGGGGATAAAATTGTAACTTTTTTAAACTTAGGGACTAAATTGAAATCAAATTCAAAACTTAGGAATTAAATGTGTAACATTTTAAAGTCTAGGAACTAAATAGAAATTAGACCAAAACCTAGGGACCAAAAAATATTTTTTCCAAAGTTAAAATAGGAAACTTTTCTAGTACTCTCGTAGGACCATACTTATCTACGTTCACACATTAAATTTGTCTTCATAAATATATGTGGACCCGCTGACGTGACATACAATAACTGCAGGGAATATAGAAAATTTTCCGTAGTACTCTAGTATAGTTTATTTGGTACATAATTTGAAAATATAAGGGATTCAATGAAAACAAAGTTGTGTGTGAATGAGGGATCAAACCTTCGACCTCTAAGATGAAAATTATATTAATTACCATTGAGCTAAACTCACTTTCACTTGAATTGGCGATGTTTATTAACATAATTCAAAATGGTTGATTTATTTTGTTATTATAAAATGACAACATTTTAGTTCACAATTATATTGTTAAGTTAAATTATTTTAAGAAGAAAAAATCACGTGTAACGCACAAGTAGAAATTTTAGTTACATATAAAGGTGTTATTTAGGAGGAGAGAAATTTATCTTTGTCATTTTGTCCTTCAATTTTTAATAAATGACTATTATACTTTTACTTTTGATTGGGTGTAATTACTTTTCATCTTATTTCTACTAAACCTTTTTAAATAAATTAAATATTTTTCTTTTTACATACTTTTTTCGATTTAGGCTTCTCCAATTTTTTTAAGATTGGTAATTTAATTTTAACATTATTTGAATGTTATAATAGGAAATAGATGTTCATTGTTTAGGGAGTTTTTTTTTTTTTTAAATATTGTGGTTAGGAAAATAATTTAGGGAAATATTGTTGTTGTAAAACTATTTTAGAGATTTAGGGTTGTTTTGGAGTTTTCCAGGGTGAGAATGTTATATAAAATATTTTATCAAGGGTTCAACCTTCAATCTAAAGAAGATGTCAAAAATTAAAGAAGAGGTCGAGGGACCCTCGACCTCAAGAAAATTAAATAAGAGGTCGAGGGCAACAAAATTTAAAGAAGAGGTCAAGAGTTCAACCCTCGACCTTAAAGCTGCAGGGAATCTCTACAGCTGCAAGCAGAAGAGATGGAAGAAGAGCTCGAGGGTTCAGCTGCTCGAATCTCTGTAACCGTGTAGCCGCGTCAGCGTTTCGTCCCATCAATTTAATTTTCCCAACACCCCTCTGCCGAGTTTAATCAAACTCGACCTTCAACCTTTTAACCCCCTCCTCCTGCCTTCATTCTCTCATTTCTCACAACTTTTGCTTTCTTCATTTCTTCGTTTCTTCATTTCTTTAAATCATTTCGCCTTCTTCGAACCTAATTAAAACTCTTACAAATTTGCTTCTCCTTTCTTTATTTCTTCATTGGCAAATCTTCTTCTTCTCCCACATTCATCCATTAAATTGTGAGGTTTGTACCTTTACTATACAAAATGTTATTTTTTGTAAATAACTATAAATTGTGTTCCTATTCTCATACTATTATATTTTTTTTATAGTTTTTGTTGTTGTTTGGGAAACAAAGAACAAAAAATGTAACGTTAACAAAAAAATCCTATATTCTCATAATATTTTGTTTTTTTTATAGTTTTTGTTGTAGATCCATATTCTCATAATATCTTGTTTTTTTCATAGTTTTTGTTGCCGACTAATAGAGAAAAGAGAGACCATTGTCACTTTGGGGGAAAAAAGTAAAACCACTATTAAATATGTGAATTTACTATTTATTTATTACTATTTTTTTTATATTCAGTAGATCTATCATGTTAATTTTTTAGTAGTTATTGAATTCAATAATATTTACATATTGATATTAGTAGTTCTTTCTCTATTGGTGTTAATCTTAGTAGTTGTTATTAGTGTTAGTCTTATTTATCTTATATTATACTAACATGTTAATCTTATTTATATTTTGTTTGCTTTTATTTATTTTTGTTTGTATTAAAGTATAGTTTATTGTTATGTTTAAAAAGTTGATGTTTATGCTTTAATATTTTTAGTTTAATACAAAATTATTATGATTTTTTGAAATATATTTCTTATGATATTTGATTTTTTTAATATTAACTTTAAAAATATAGTTTAAAATAGTTTGAAAAAGTTTAATTTATTTTTATGTTTAAAAAGTTGATGTTCATAAACCTTAAAAAGTCGATGTTTATAATTTAAAATTTTTAATATTTTTAGTTTTATACAAAATTATTGTGATTTTTTTAATATACTTCTTATAATATTTTATTTTATTTTATTTTTATATTAAATTTGAAAAAATAGTTTTAAAAAGTTTACCTCATTGTTATATTTAAAAAGTTGATGTTTATAGTTTAAAAGCTTTAACATTTTTAGTTTAATACAAAATTATTGTAATTTTTTGTATAAATTTCTTATGATATTTGAAAAGTTTATTTTGTTGTTATGTTTAAAAATAGTTATAAAAAGTTTAATTTATTACTATGTTTAAAAAGTTAATGTTCATAAACCTTAAAAAGTTAATGTTTATAATTTAAAAAGTTTAATATTTTTAGTTTAATACAAAATTATTGTTATATTTTTAATATACTTCTTATAATATTTTATTATTATTATTTTGTATTAAATTTGAAAAAATAGTTTTAAAAAGTTTACCTCATTGTAATGTTTAAGAAGTTGATGTTTATAGTTTAAAAACTTTAATATTTTTAGTTTAATACAAAATTATTGTAATTTTTTTTATAAATTTCTTATGATATTTGAAAAGTTTAATTTGTTGTTATGTTTAAAAATAGTTACAAAAAGTTTATTTTATTGTTATGTTTAAAAATAGTTTTAAAAAGTTTACCTTATTGTGATTTTTATTGTGATTTTTTAAATATATTTCTTATATTTCTTATTGTAATTTTTATTATGGTTTGTTTTTGTTTAAGTTCGATAATTAGTAGAACAATTAGTAATGTATTATTTGTCTTCTTTTTTTTTTTAAGAAAATGGCGGACAAATGTTTGGGATTTATGTTATTTACAAATGGTAATACAATTGATGGTATTGATGGAGTTGACTATGACCAATCACCAAGTGGGGGTTTTAGCATGAAATTGTATTTGAACAATTCATTGAAATGGTTGGGATGTCACTGTAGATATGGGAACAAATCAGTTAGAAATAATATATAGACATCCTAACCTAGAACCATCAGAATCAATAAGGTTTATGTCATTCCTTATTCCGAATGCACAAGCTATAAACTTTATGTTCTCAATCGTGATGCCACTACCGAATTTAGTGTATTTGTATGTAAATGTAAATAGGATAGGGTTGGATATAAACTTGAATGCACCATTCAGTCAGTTTGAAGATCCAGCTGAATGTATTGATCATGATCCAGAGTTAGTTTCATCGCCATGTGACAATGAAGATATAACGGCTAACAACCAGTATAGAGATTTCAGAACTGAAATGGACGATAAATTTGAAGACTTGGATTTCGATGGTCGTGAATATGAGTTACCTTCAAATACATTCAACAATTTAGATATGTGTGTATTGGATAGCATTCAATAACATGACCCAATTGTAGCCCTTATGGACGTTGACAATACTCAGTTGTATAGAGGGATGATTTGTAAGACAAAGAAATGTTACAATACGCGGTCAAATGTTTTGCTATTAAATGTCACACACCATATGAGGTTGTGGAATTGACACCTACGACTTGGATAATTCGGTGTAAGAAGTGGGAAAAAGGTTGCAAGTGGAGACTTCGTGTAATAAAGAAAAAATTGTATGGCTTGTTCGAGATCACTAAGTACGATAAGTAGCATACATGTTTTTATTCAGAACTGAGTCAAAGTCATGTACAATTGGATTCATCAATGATTGCATTAGAGTTCTATGATGCGTAAGAGAAAAACCATCTATCAGCATGGCACAACTGCAGTCCAACATCAAATCATAGTTTGGATATCATGTTCCTTACCTTAGGGTATGGGAAGGCAAAAGAAAAGCTTTGGCTAAAGTGTTTGGTGATTGGGATGAGTCTTACAAATTGTTACCCAGGTGATTGTATATGGTTAAGCAGACCAATCTCGAAACACGTGTAAAGTGGAGAGTGAAAGAAACGCTTACTGAAGGCCATGTTATCCTAACTTCTATATTTTGGGCATTTGGTCCTTGTATGGAACTTTTAATAAATGTCGAACGATAATTCAGATAGATGGTACACACTTGTATGACAAATATCGAGGAAAATTGTTGATTGCTACATCAGTTGACTCGAACAGGCATCTTCTTCAACTTGCATTTGTTGTTGCAGATGAAGAGTCTACAGACTCATGGGGATGGTTCCTGAAACACTTGAGAGAAATTGTAACACACGAAGAGGTGTGTTTAATTTCAGATCGACATGCTGGCATAATCGCAGTAGTGCACAATTCAGCAAATGGTTGGACGAGACCAAAATGTCACCATCGTTTCTGCTTACGACATATCGTCAGCAACTTTAATAAAAAGTACAATTTTAATATATTGAAAAATTATGTTTATCATTCCAAGTGTCAGTTTCAAATTCGAAAGTTCAATAAAACAATTGAAGATATCAAAGAAATCAACCAGAGCTGTCTGGTTTTTTTTTTACAACATTAGTATAGAGCAATAGACTCAAGCACATGATGGAGGGTTCAGGTATGGGTGGATGATGACAAATCTATCAGAGTGCATAAATGGCGTCCTCAAAGGAGCTCGAATGTTGCCTATAAATTCTCTTGCTCAAATAACATTCTTCAAGTACGTGAATTATTTCGAGAAAAAAAGAGAAGAAAGAAGGATGCATTGAAGCGTCAAGATAAATACAACCGGTAATATTATTTTTTTTTATATACATATATATGTTATTAACAATTTGTTTCAAGCATATTTTATACTAAGTGGAGTAAAAATTCAGGTACACACGAAAAAATAAATAAATGGGCTGCAAGATCTAGTAAACATGAAGTACAATCATACAATCAGTATGAAGGTGTGTTTCATGTAAAGACCGGACGTCATAGTCTCAATGCTAAAGGAGAAAATGTTCAAATATTGAGGTTAAACAGGTCCGAGCGGTACTGTACATATAACAAGTGGCAAGCATCCGGCATTTCATTCTCGAATTTTATGGCAGTTTGCTCACATTTTAACATGAATTACGACGACTTTATTGAGGACTATTATAAATTGTCAACGTATGTTGAATGTTACTCTCCTCAATTTCAACCTGTATCGCATGAAGATTACTGGATCACGCCCCCTAATATGCCCGTCTTACATCCTGATCCATCGTTGTTGAGAAAACCTGGAAGACCAAAAAGTTCACGTTATCATAACGAGATGGATTGGACAGAACCAGCCACTCGACAACGATGTGGATTTTGTTATCAGTTAGGCCATAATCGAAGGAAGTGTCCTTCGTTACTAAGACGAGCTCCAGATAGTTAGAGATTGAGAAATAAATATTTTTTTTATTATATATTCAATTTTTTTTATTATAATTCATTGTATATTCATTTTTTTTTTGTTATAATTTATTGTATATTCAAATTTTTTATTGTAATTTATAAAGTTGTATATTATTCTTTTAATTAAGAAATAAATACTTTTTTTATCATGTATATTTAATTAAGTATAGATACTTTTATTGTATATTCAATTTTTTATTATAATTTATAGAGTTGTACATTATTCTTTT
Source organism: Benincasa hispida (assembly GCF_009727055.1). NCBI lineage: Eukaryota > Viridiplantae > Streptophyta > Magnoliopsida > Cucurbitales > Cucurbitaceae > Benincasa > Benincasa hispida. The sequence goes on from NC_052359.1 coordinate 29,262,184, forward strand.
AATTAAGTTGTACAATTTAATTGAGAAATAAATAATTTTTTATCGTGTTTATTTAATTTAGTTAATTAAATATACATGATAAAAAATTATCATGTATACCGAAGTGATGTACGATAATTGGTCACAAGTTTGTCAACTGTACCTCGGTATGACCCCACCTGCCGAAATTAAAGGATCGAGGTTAAGTTTCATATGGTTAGGGACACAATTTCATGAGCTCGCAGAGGAGGTGAGGGCAGAGGCAGAGAGAGCCATCGATAGAGGATATCCGCAGCATTATATACTAAATGGATGGGTGAAGTCTCGTTTTTCCTGAGCAAATCAATTCATTTTTTTCACTTTGAGTTCCTCGGCCAACTATTAACTAACCTCTATTGATTGGGGCGGTTATTCGTAGGTAAGCATGTTTGCATGACTGTATATAACTATGCAAGAGCAAAAACAAGACCCCCCCGGTTGAATAAGTTTTTTCCGGCCGCGCGCCCGGTTGAGATAGGCTGGGCCTGTTCCTATGACTTGTGCCACAATGGCTTAGGAGCGATTTCCAACAATGGTTCCACAGCTACAACATGTCAATGACGTTCGGTTAGCTAGACAAGTCTACGGCTCTCAGTATGTTATTTTAATTCAATTTAATTTCTATATCACTGATCTAGTTAATTTATATAAATTATCAATTTAAAAATTTAGGTGGGGAGACAAATTTTGTGTGACTAAGACAGCCACACATGTAGTCAGCCAGTACAGATACATGTTTGAACTGCTTCAACCTGATCAGGTACATTAACACCGAACCAAATTGATTATTTTATACACATTTTTATTGTATTTGTCTTTAATCTTCTCCAATATAATATTTTGTGTTTCAGGTTATTTGGGAGTCATACAAAATTATTATGCATACTTTGCCCAATTTCTATACGAATGGTCAAAACAACATATAGCGGACAATGAGTCCTCTCATATGTTTTCACATTGGTGAGTGGCATCTTCCTGACAGGGTGATGAGATAATTCGGTTTTCAGTAGGATGCCTCATCGCCTTGTAATATTGAACCCTTACTGCATGATATCGACTTAAGGACTGGAGATTGGTCCAAAAAATTTGCACATTTGATAGTGCGATGGCACTATCGTGCAAGGTTTATTGCAGGGGGGTTTCTATTGAACAGTTTGACAGGGATATCTGTTAAGGAAAATTAGGATAAACGCAATTATGTGTGTTGCATCTCTTCAGTTATGCGTTTATGCCCATGCGTCGGAGGTCATGCATTGGAATGGAAAGTATGCGTTAATCTAGTATGCAATGACCATGCGTTTCTATCACAAGTTTTCTTGCCTTCTCGCCAAGTATAATGAGAATGCAAGTTGCTCGGGTAATCCAAGGTCGAACACGGAGACTTGTCACTCAATAATGCTTGTGAAGCAATGCGTTTGAGGCAATGAATAAAAGTAAAAAGAAGAAGTTAATGGATTACACATTGCTCCTACTCCTAACTAAACAGATTGAGCAATGGAAGACTTGCGATGAGAATTGGTAGATACACAACAATTGTCAATGCATATTAATGTTTATTATCTTAAATCGCTCGAGTAATCCCAGCTCGTTACACTAACGCATCGCACACCTCTCAGTGGTCAGCTGCATGACTATATCTCTATAGTGCATGGTTGCGTCGAGCATAAGACCATGCCTATCTCTAAGAACAATACATACTTTGCTTTAGTGCATTTCATCTCTCACCTTCTCAGGTAGTTAGATTCGGTTAATTAACTTAAAGACAAGGATTGTAACAACCCATCGACAAACGTTACTACAGCCTTTCACCAAGCAAAGAGGATTAACTCACTATACTTGCACAACGCACACCTCTTGGTGAGTTGCTACATGCGCCCTATCTCTAGGCTACACGATTGAGTATCCGATCTCCTTTGATAACTAAACGGTGAAAGTAAACGATGATAAAGATAAAGACGATGAAGAAGATGGCATTGAAGGAATCAAGATATGCATTGATTACAAAATGTCTTAATATCTTAAGCTAAAATGTAATACAATACAGAGATCAGAGAAGAAATGAAAGATCCACATCAAGATTAATGGTGGTGCCATGGATGGATGGTGGAGACATCTCTCTCGAGCTCTATCTCCGGCGAAGGCTTCAGTCGTCACTCGGACTGGTTTGTGGAGATAAAGAATCCTCACAGAAAATCTTGCCCAAGCTCTCATCTATGATCGCAAACATCTGCCTTAAGGCAGAAGCTCGGATGATTTGAAGTGAAGGTCCAAAGGTTATTTATAGAGTTCAAACTCCAACAGCAATCATGATTGCGTTATGTCTCACTGTTGCCTTTTGTCGCGGTATGGGCAATGTCACATCATTTTATCTTGTTCATACTCCCAAAGTATGTGCTTGAGCTTGATTCAACTGAAGTATCAATGCATTCCACCCATCTTGCGATCGCCCTTCTATTTATGGTTATCACTCCGTGGCCGCAATCTCCAAGTGATGAACGCATTCGATCGATAGCCGCAACTTTCATGCGATGGGCGCATTCGGTTGATGACCGAACCTTCCATGCAATGGGCGCATGCGATCACCACATGCATTCATCTATGCGATAGCTCGGCTTTCACGGAATGCAATTGTCTTTGCGATTACCTGGCTTCAGCGCATGCGTTTGATTTTTCGATTGCTTATTTCCAGCGCATGCGTTTGATTCCTGCGATAGCTATAGAAATAGACACTTTGACATGCAAAACTCAATTTTTCATAAATTCTAAGTATTCTCACTGCATTTTCTACTTGTCAGCCCTCATAGTTCTAAATAAAATGCTTATAATAACTGGCATTTCTGCCAGTTATCAATGTCACTCAAGACTATATTCATTGGTATAATAATATCACAAGGCGCTACGTCACTCGTCCGGGAGCAGCTGTGGGTCATATGGTAAACGAATGAATATTATCTAATTATTTTAAATTTAAATTTATTTTAAATATTATCTAATTATTTTTAATTTAAATTTATTTTAAATATTATCTAATTGTTTTATAATTCACAGAGATCGAACAACAGTAGACTCCGTGATGTTGCGAATGATCCGAACCAGGTTCTTGCTATATGTAGTGACAATCAAAGCTATATAGAGGAGATACTTTATATGTACGATATACCTATTGTTCCTCCACCAGCTACTAGACATAGAGGACCTATTCGAGAAGAGGGTGATTTTGATGAGGTTGCCCATAATGTAGAAGAGTTGCCCCCTGTGATACAGACGCAGAGTCAAACTGATTATGTTAGTCTGATGATGATGATGCCAACATTTGGTTCAGGACATTATGACTCAGAGGCTAGACCTTCGTCTTCATACGTGCATGGACATGGTCGAGTTCGTGGAGAGCATAATGAATATTTATATTATGAAGTGCCTGCAGAGGTACCAGCGCAACATCAAGAAGAACCAGAGCAACCTCAAGTTCAAAGTCGACGACGACAACTAGCTCGAAATCGACAACGTCCACCTTGTGGGACACATTGATTTTTTTAATTATTTTTATATAAATGAGATATTTTAATTTACACTTTTTTATTTTTATGAGATATTATTTTTTTAATTTTTTCTTTTTAGAGTTAAGTTAAATAAAATCATAAAATAATTATATAAATAGTTTGAAAACAACAATATTTTTATAAATGTTTTTAAAACAACAATACTATTTCAATTTTCCCCATTGTTTAGTGTCCCAAAGGTCATATGTCACCATTCATGTTGTCCATGTGCTATGTAGTTACTCATGTTTGGTGTCCATATAAGCCTACATCCTACTTGCCTCTTTGCCTGTAACATTTGGTGGATCTTAAGAACATACCTGTATTGGTGAGAATTCCACTTCCACCAATTTCCATATTATCCAATTTCATGATTTTGGTTATTTTATGTTTTAGTTATTTTATTTCATAATTTTAGTTTTTATTTATTTATTATTATTATATTATATTTTTCATGTCCGTATTTCCGTTGTGCTCCTCAATTTTCATAACACATTATCAGCACGAGCTCCTGTCATTTTCTCCGCTAAAGGTAGGTCCTAAAGGTATGTTGGTTTTTCCCTCTTCGTTATAATTAATAAATTAAATGTTATTTTGCATATTTAGTACATATTAAATTTTGAATATAAATATAATATTTTGTGATAGTGTTGCCATGACAAACCTTACAAAATTAGAATTTGCAGCCCTTGACATTAATGGCAATAGTTATTTGTCATGGGTGTTCGATGTCGAAATTCACCTGGATGCTATGAACTTGGGAGAAACAATTAAAAAAGGAAACACGAAATCCAGTCAGGACAAAAAAAAAGCTCATCATCATCTTCACAAGAGATTAAAAATGGAGTATCGTACAATAAAAGGTCCCTGTATCTTATGGAAAAAATTAAAAGAGAGGTATGATCATCAAAAAGCAATTATACTTCCTAAAGCTCGTTATGAGTGGATGCACTTGAGGCTACAAGATTTCAAATTAGTAAGTGATTACAACTTCACATTATTTAAAATCAGTTCAAAATTGTTGTTATGCAGAGACAAAATTACTGATGCTGATATGTAAGAGAAGACTATTTCTACATTTCATGTTTCGACTATGCTCTTGCAGTACCAATATTGAGAGAAATATTTTAAATAGTATTCTAAATTAATTCCATGTCTTTTCGTGGTTGAACAAAATAATGAGTTATTGATGAAAAATCATGAATCTCGACCAATCGGAACAACACCATTCCTTGAAGTGAATGCTGTGAATTTTAATAATAATCGTGGTTGAGGTCGAGGTCGTGACCGTGGCAGATGAATAAATAATTATTATTTTCATGGTGGTCATTCTACTCATTTAAATTTCAAAAGAACGACATAAAATGATGATCACAAAGGAAAAGCTCCACAAGAAAAAAGTTCAAAAAGTGTTGAAAATAAATGCTTCCGATGTGGAATGACTGAGCATTACTCACGTACCTGTCGTACGTCAAAACACTTAGTTGACCTCTATCAAGCCTCCTAGAAGGAAAAAGAGAAAAATGTAGAAGCAAATTTTGCATACCAGGATAATGACATATTTGACCCATCCCACATGACAAATTTGGATATGGCGGACTTCTTTGAATCTCCTAAAGAGAAGATTGGCACAGTTGGTGGCACATCAAGTGTTTCTTTTGACTTTAAGAATATCTAGACTTAACATTGTTGTTTTCTTTTATCTATCTTCGTGTTTTTTTTAGTAAATTTTGTATATTTTAAGTGTTGTTTTTCTTATTGTAATTATTTTCTTTTAATGAAGAAATATGGATCATTTTCATATGTTGGGTGTTTAAAAAATGAGCAAAGAAAATCTATGTCTGGCAGACAGTACAACTATACATACAATACTTACAAATAAAAAATACTTTTCCAAATTAACAATGTTGAAAGTAAAAGTAAATACAATATCAAGTTATGCAAACTTGATTGAAGGTTTTGGAAAAGTAAATATTATTTTTCCTAGATGAACAAAATTTACAATTGACAATGAATTGTTCTCTAGTCAATCAAAGAGAAATCTTCTAAGTTTTAAACATATACGTTGCAATGGTTATCATATTGAGAATGATAGTAAGAATAATGTGGAATATCTATATATCATATCCATTGTCTCAAATGAAAAATGTATATTGGAAGAGTTGACTGTTTTATCTTCTGGATTGTATTATACTCATATACGAGTAATTGAAACATATACAACAATGAACCTAAAGTTCATGAATCTAGACATATTTACAATTTGGCATGACCGATTGGGTCATCTAGGATCTATAATGATAAGGAGAATTATTGAGAATTCAAATGGACACCCATAGAAGAACTAGAAGATTCTTCAATCTAATGAATTATCATGTGATGCTTGCTCTCAAGGAAAATTGATAATTAGACCATCACCAGCTAAAATAGGGACTGAATCATCATCATTTCTAGAACGAATTCATGATGATATATGTGAAGCCATTAACCTACCAAGTGGATCATTTAGATATTTTATGGTAGTAATAGATGCATCCAGCAGATGGTCACGCATGTGCTTATTATCAAGTCGAAATCTTGCATTTGCAAAATTACTTGCTTAAATAATTAAGTTAAGAGCACAATTTCCTGATTATACAATTAAAACCATTCATGTTGATAATGCTAGTGAACCAAGCTTTTGATAATTATTGTATGTCAATTGGGATAAGTGTTGAACATCTTGTAGCTCATGTTCATATACAAAATGGTTTAGCATAATCATTTATAAAACGTTTGCAATTAATTTCAAGACCATTACTTATGAGAGCTAAGCTTCCTTTATTTGTATGAGGACATGCTATTTTTCATGCAGCGTCGCTTGTACGCATTAGGCAAGTAGCTTATCATAAGTACTCACCATTATTTCCCATCTGAGAATTTTTGGATGTGCAATATATGTTTCTCAAGCCATGAGAATGGGTGGTACCACAATGTTCAAGCCCTGGAATCAACCTTAAGGGAGCAATTTATCTACTTACCCCTACTTTGGGGAAAGAGTGAATTATGTCTTGTGTAGCTGAGTTCCCAGCTCCCCAATCAGACGAATCCCCAAGGTTGTAGGTTTGAGTCGGCGATCTGGCTTGCACCCATGCAAATCAAAGGACCACCTTCATAGGCATGAGTTCTCAACTCACTCAGGATTAAGGTCATGTTACCTATGGTCATCCTAGTGAAATGAAAGTCTCTATCATGAACGAAATTCTATAACGAGACTAAACATTTCGTGGTCCAGTCTTATTCAAACTTCTTTGTATACGATACCCCCGCTCGCATATCTCCACATGAATGACCAAGATCAGATCATTTGTAGCACTTTACAACACTTGTAAGATCTACAAAGCAGGTCGTATCCGTAGTGTCATCAGGATAAGGTTTCCCTCCTTTATCCATATACTACAGACCATTTAGGTTATCACTTAAATCACGATCCACTTGTATGCCTCCACATACATGCTTAAGTTACAAAGATAACTAGGGATCTTAGTTTATTGGTTTGTGGTTAATACAACCAAAATATCTCATATTTCATAAATAGCAGTGAATAAAATATCTCATATTATTACATCACAAATGTTTGTTCATGTAGGTGTTTACAAACTACAGAACCCTATGAGATTTAGGGCATCAACACCAATAATTTTCCACTTGTCCTAAAGCTAGTGGGATGTACAAGATAATTACAAATACAAAACAATAAACTAGGGCACTAAGACCCAGTACAAAATCTCCCACTTGCCTTAGTCCAACCGCGATCGATCCTGTAGACCCATGCTCTGTAGGTGACCCTCAAACACTGTAGTCGTGAGAGCCTTCATAAGCAAATCAGCAACGTTGTGCTCCAAAGCTATCTTCGTGACTATCACATCTCCTCGATACACAATCTCGCGGATGAGATGGTATTTCTGCTCTATATGCTTGCCGCGCTTGTGACTTCTAGGCTCTCTGGAATTCGCCACAACACCACTATTATCACAATAAAAGGTGATGGGCTTAGACATGTCTGGAATAACTTCCAGATCAGTCAGGAACTTCCTGAGCCAAACAGCCTCCGTAGCAGCTTCACAAGTCGCTACATACTCGACTTCCATGGTGGAGTCAGCGATGCACTCCTGCTTAGTGCTTTGCCATACTACAACTCCTCCGTTAAGAATGAACACTGATCCTGAAGTGGATTTTCGAGAATCCTTATTAGTCTGAAAATCAGAGTCTGTGTATTCTGTAAGGATCAAATCCTTATAGCCATACACAAGTATGTAGTCCCTCATTCTCCGAACATACTTGAGGATGTTCTTGATGGTTGTCCAGTGACCCTATCCTAGATTAGACTGATATCTACTGACGGCAGATGCATAGGGGACCCATCTCATTTCCTCAACCTCTTGAGGTGGCTTAAGAAACTTCTCCTTAGACAAAGTAACTCCATGCCGAAAAGGCAAAAAGCCCCTTGTGGAGTTCTGCATCAGGTACTTAATAACCATCTTGTCAATATATGATTCCTAAGACAGTGCTAGCACTTTGTTCTTTGGATCCCAAAAGATCTGAATCCTAAGAACAAATTGAGGCTCTCCCAAATCTTTCAATTAGAATTGGGTCGCTAGCTAGTTCTTAACCGAAGTCAGTAAACCTACGTCATTCCCAATGAGTAGGATATCGTCTACATATAACACTAGGAAAACTACTGAACTATTAATGATTTTCTTGTAGACACAAGGCTCATCAACGTTCTGATCAAAATCCTAAGATTTGATTGCAGTATCAAACCTTATGTTCCAAGATCGAGATTCCTGTTTCAGCCCATAAATAGATCGATTCAGCTAGCAAACCTTTTGCTCTTGACTTTGGGCTATGAATCCCTAGGGTTGCATCATACAAATGGTCTCCTCAAGATTATTATTCAAAAAGGCAGTTTTGACATCCATTTGTCATATCTCATAGTCATAATATGAGGCAATAGATAGGAGGATGTGGTTAGATTTGAGCATGCCAACATGCGAGAAAGTCTCCTCATAGTCAACTCCCTCCACCTGGGTATGGCCCTTTGCCACAAGCCTAGCCTTGAAGATTTGCACCTTCCCATCAATACCCCATTTTCTCTTGTAGATCCATTTACAACCTATAGGTTTAACTCCATCAGGTTGATCTACAAGATCCCATACTGAGTTGAAGTACATAGACTCCATCTTGAGATCCATGGCTTTGGCACATTCATCCCTGTCAACACCCTCCATTGTCTTCTTGTAAGACAATAGATCCTCAACCTCGTCATCGGCTACCATCTGTCTCTTATACACATCTAGATGTGTATAAGAGACAGGGCTACCATAGTCAGGATTTCAGTTAAACTCATATAGCGAACAAGTGGGTTCGTAACCCACCCACTACGTCGAGGTTCCCTCAACTCTTGAGGTCGATTCGACCTACTAGATGAACTCACATCAACAACTCCTATTGATGTAGCAAGCTCTTCAACAACTCATGTTGAAGTTTCAGTAGTTTCGTTGGAAACTTCACGCAACACGATTTTACTTCTTGAACTGTGCTCCCTTATATGATCCTCCTCAAGGAAGGTAGCATTTTTCGATGCAAATATCTTGTTTTACTTAGGATCATAAAAGTAACCCCCTCGTGTCCCTTTGGGATAGCCAACAAATAGGCACAGCCTCGAACATGGTTCCAGTTTCTTGTGATTAGCCTCAAGCACATATGCTGGGAAACCCCAAATGCGGAAGTGACGCAAACGAGCTCTACCCCGTTCCACAATTCCAAATGTGTTATGCAACACTCTTGAAGGGAACACAGTAGAGGATATAAGCTGCAGTCTCTACTGCAAAACCCCAAAATGAGTCTAGTAAGGAAGAGTAACTCATCATCGACCGAACCATGTTCAACAGGGTTTTGTTCTCCTCTCCGATACACCATTCTGCTGAGGTGTACCGGGTGCTGAGAGTTGGGAAACGATTCCATGTTCTATTAAATAGTTCTAGAACTCAGAATCCAAAAACTCTCCACCCCGATCAGATTGAAGTGTTTTAATCCGTTTATCTAATGCGTTTTCAAGTTCAGCCTTGAACTCTTTGAACTTTTCAAAGGATTCTGAGTTAAGTTGCATTAAATAAACATACCCAAACCTCAAATAATCATCAATAAAAGTGATGAAATACTTGTAGCATCCCCTGGCTCGCACATTCATCGAACCACAAAGGTCTGAATGCATAAACTCTAAAGGCTTTTTGGCTCGATAACCTTTTCCAGTAAAAAGTCTTTTAGTCATCTTGCCTTCAAGGCATGACTCGCACATAGGTAAAGAATTTTCCTCTAACTCGTTTAGAAGTTCATTCTCAACCTCTCAATCTTATTGAGATTGATGTACCCTAATCAAAGGTGCCAAAGTTGGGCATTTTCTTTAGGAGAAACTTTAAGTTGTTTATTTTGAGTTACGACAGTTTTAAACATCTTTACGTTATGGAGGGAATTTGTTGCTAACAGCCTTAGCATATACAAATTGTTTTTCAGTTTAGTTGAACATATCTTAACACTATCTTTCAGAATAACCACTGTATTCACTGAAAAGTTGAGAGTATATTTACATTCAAACAAGCACTTTAAAGAAATCAAGTTCCTCTTAACTCGAAAACAACATACACATCATTTAAAATGATAAATCTATTTGTAAAGTCAACTGGAGGCCTCTCACTGCCACAACTGAGACGACGTGCCCGGTGTCTACTCGCATCATCATCTCACCAGCCTCAAGTTGCCGCCAGGATCTAATCCCCTAAAAAGAAGAACAAACATGACTAATGGCCCTAGAATCTATAATCCAGGTAGAATCATCATTCTCCACTAAACAAGTTTCCAAAACCAGTAAATCGCATTTACCTTGTTTGGCCTTGGTCTTAGCCTTCTTCCTCTCCTTTAACCAGCGTGGGTAGTTCCACTTCCAGTGCCCATCTTGGTTGCAGTGGAAACATTTTCCTTTTTCAATCGACATTGGTTGCCTACCCCGCTGAGCGGGAGGTTGTGGGTTAGCTAGTGTCTTCTCTTTCCCCTTACTACCTTTCTTCTTCTTCCACTCGTTAGTGTTAGAAGTAGAAGGTGTAGACTTAGCGAGATTAGATCGGCATAAGCAAGAGATAGGGACTTACAAGTAAGCTCTATTTGTCAACACTGCATCGCGTGCACCCTTGGAATAGAAATGATGATATGTGCTCGCCTTGTTTGTGTATCATCGCATAAATAAGAATTAGAGGCTTATGTGTAGGCCCTATAGACACCTCTGTACATATATCGCATGCGTTCTAGCATTAAAAGCTGTACCATTCGCACCGAGAGGTGGTTTACTATTGTATAAGTGTTGCATTATCGCATTAGTTTGCGTTGACTAGGGTTGCCCTTGTGGTCACTCTTAAAGGTTGCAATGAAAACATCTCCGCATTTTATCCATTTTCCCATTCATTTATTTCATGTCAATGTTTGTCACATCTCTACCTTTCATGCATAATTCTCATTGCGTTGTCTATTAAATAGGAATAAGAGTAAGATTGATGTAGCAATATCCCCTACATTCTTTTATTCAACCGTTGCATGCACAATCACGGCAAACATATAGCTACAAGTCCCTGTGTTCGACTCGGATTACCCGAGAAACTTGCGTTCATGTTATATTTGGTGTGAACGCAAGAAAACTTGTGGCAGGATGCATGGTCATCGCATATATTCGATTAACGCATTTTTCATTCCAACGCATGACCATCGACACATGACTATCAATGAATATCTTAGGAACATACATCGCATACTACGTCCATGGGAAGTTGGTTGTCGAGTAAAATTGACTTCCAATTTCCCGACACCAGTAGGATATCATCCACATACAGTTCCAGGAAAGCTACTAAGCTGTTGATGATCTTCTTGTAAACACAAGGCTCATCAACGTTCTGGTCAAAGCCAAATGATTTGACAACAGTGTCAAAACTGATGTTCCAAGATCGAGATGCTTGTTTCAGCCCATAAATGGACCTATTAAGCTTGCAAACTCTTTGCTCTTGATCTGGAACTACGAACCCCTCTGGTTAAGTCATATAGATGGTCTTCTTAAGATTACCATTAAGAAAGGCAATCTTGATGTCCATTTGCCATATTTCATAATCATAAAATGTGGCTATGGACAGGAGAATCCTGATGGATTTAAGCATGACAACGGGTGAGAAAGTTTCCTTATAGTCAACTCCCTTAACTTGGGTATAACCCTTTACCACGAGTCTAGGCTTAAAGATTTGCACCTTTCCATCTACACCTCTCTTTCGCTTATAGATCCATTTACACCCAATAGGTCTTATCCTATTAGGTGGATCAATAAGCTCCTAGACGTTGTTGAAGTATATAGACTCCATTTCCTGGTTCATGGCCTTAACCCATTCATCTTTTTCAACATCCTTCATTGCTTTCTTAAAAGACAATAGATCCTCGACCCCATCATTCGTGATGATGTTTTGGGCTTCATTCAAACCATGTAGCAATCCGGTGGGTTCATAACTCTCCCACTATGTCGAAACAGTCTCAACTCTTGAGTTGGTTGACTAGACGTTTCGACCTCAACAACTCTTGTTGATCTGTCGGCCTGCTCAACAACTCTTGTTGAACCCTCAGCAGTCTCAGTCTCACTAGAGATCTCACGTAAAATGATCTTACTTCGTGGCTTATGATCCCTCATGTGATCTTTTTCCAAAAATATAGCATTAGTGGAAACAAACACTTTGTTCTCATTAGTGGAAACAAACACTTTGTTCTCACTCGGATCATAGAAGTATCCTCCTCTTGTTTCCTTGGGGTAGCCTACAAAGAGACAAACCTTCGAACGCGGTTCCAATTTCTTTGGGTTAGTCGCTAGCACATGTGTCGGACAGCGCCAAATCCTGAAGTGGTGTAAACTACCTTTACGGCCTCTCCATAACTCAAAAGGTGTTTCAAAAACACATTTCGAAGGAACGTTGTTCAGGATATAACATGTAGTCTGCACTGCATAACCCCAAAACGAGTCTAGAAGATGAGCATAACCCATCATAGACTGAACCATGTCTAATAAGGTCCTGTTTCTCCTTTCTGATACACCATTCTGTTGAGGTGTAGTAGGGTCCGAAAGTTGGGATGCAATCCTATGTTCTATCATATAGTTCTGGAATTGGAGGTCCATATACTCTCCACCATGATCAGATCGTAGTATTTTTATCTTCTTACCTAACAAGTTTTCAATTTCAGCCTTATACTCCTTGAACTTGTCAAAGGTTTTAGACTTATGTTGCATTAGGAAGAGATACCCAAGCCTTGAATAATCATCTATGAAAGAGATGAAATATTCATTCCCACCTCGAGCTCTAACATTCATCGGACCACAGAGGTCTAAATATACAAGCTCCAAAGCTTCCTTGGCTCTATAACCTTTTTCAGTAAAAGGTCGTTTGGTCATCTTGCCTTCGAGGCATGATTCACATACCGGCAAGGAGTTTTCTTCTAAACTCTTTAAAAGTCCACTTTGCACCAACTTCTCAATCTATTGAGATTGATGTGATCTAACCTTAGATACCAAAGATGGGCGTTTTCCTTTGGAGAAACCTTTAGTCTTTTAGCTATTGTTGCCGTACTGAACATTTCAGTGTAAACAAGGCTTTTATGACTAACGGCTTAGTACATATAAGTTATTTTCCATTGAACCATAACCAATCTCCATGCCATTCTTGAAAATAAACACTTTATTCTCAGCAAAGGAGACGGTATAGCCTTGTTCAATGAGACAAGAAATCGAGATTAAATTCCTCTTAATATGAGGAACTACAAAAATATTATCCAATAACAGATAACGTTTCTTGTCAAAAAATAACTCCAGCCTACCTATAGCAACAGTTGAAACAACCTCACCAGTACCGACTCGAATAGTCATCTCTCTGTGTGACAATGTTTGCCAGAAACTGAATCCTTGGTAAGAGGAACTGGCATAATTGCTAGCACCTGAATCTAGGATCCCGGCAGAATCATCATTCTCTACCAGACACATCTCCAAGACCAATAAATCATATTTACTGTCTTGTCTCCTCTTTTGGAGAGTAATGGGATGGAGGTCGTTTGCCATGAAATTCGTTTCACACGATTCTTTCCACTGTAAGTAATCGGTCATTTTTAAAAGCTTTAGACGAAAATACTAACGAGTTGCTGAAAAGAAAAACACATTGACCTATGTTAGGTTTTAAGCAAATACCCGTTGTAAAACAAAACAACATCCAACAAGGTTTTAGGAAAACTAACATGAACCCCGTGTGACATCTAGTTTCGCAATGACGCTTCAAAGGTTTAGGACAAAAGCTGCCGAAGGGAGGTCAATTATCCCTCCTCTGAATTGAGAAGTTCTCAACCAGTCATTAATACCAGAACAACTCTTACTCCTATAATGACTAGCCATCATTGATTTGGCCAAGAGATCATTAACTTACTTAATAATCTCCCGTAAGTGTGACCTACCATTTTAAGCCTTAGAGGTCCATCCCAAAAGGCCAATTCGAAGGGAAAAAAATTCGACTGGGGCAAAACCTAAAGCGACCGTATCCATTTTTGGCGTTTGCCTTGATATTGACCAACTGCACAAAATCCATCTGAAGGGGGACGCTCCGAAGGCGACACGAGGGCGTACAGAATGATCTCACGGTGTGAACCAATGACAGAGACCATAGGACATGTTGACACACACCCTTCACCCACTTACTATAAATACTCTCTTCGTCCACCTTAATATTGACTCATGCAAACACCATCCGAAGGGGGATGCATCCTAGGCACCACGAGGCCAAGCATGAATCTCACGGTGTGAACATACAGGAAGAAACGTGAGTGAAATCATAGACATATTTGATATGCCTCTTCCTCTCACTGAGTATTTTATAACCTAAGGTTTAGCTTACTAAGAAAAAACACGAGTAAGGATTTTAACTAAGTGACTTTTAGGTTTTTCCAAGAGTAACATTTACTTTGGATAGTGAAACAACTTTTGATCATCATCCATTAAACTCTTTAACGGAATCTTTGACCAAAACGTCGCATGCTTGTTGAAAATATATCTAATTCACCTTCCCAGGTAGGGGTGTTACGTTTCCGTCAACTTAAAAGCCCTAGCCTAGCCAAAACCCGCCTTAGACAAAAGGTCCCTTATAAATAGGTTTACAATAAATTTAATCTTTTATTTCAACCAATTTAATCCTATTAAACTGATTTTAAAATATTAATCTAGATTACTAAACTCTTTAGAACCATTTGAACTTAGATCTATCTCAATCCAATTTTAAAATCTTTCTAAAAACTTGAGTTCACCCTAAGTCCGCATGCAACTTTGAATTATTGATTTTAGGTCTAATTTCCTTTATAACACTTATAAACAAAAATCAACCACCACAATGCGAAACTAACACATGCAAGGCATTCATAACGATTATAAACAACCTAAGTGTCATGCTCAATGCATTGTCCATTCATTGCTACTTCTTTTATATAACACTTATACAAACAGCAATTAAACAAGAAAAACATGCTTCCATTCACCCTTAGACTATAACACTTAGAATAAAAGAATGATGCATGATAATGCTCACTGCAAGCAAAATATAACTCTTATATTTCATGATGCATGCTCATGCTTTTAATTAATTTCTTCATGCAATATTATAACATTTATAATACATGATGCATGAATAATTGCACAACCTAAGGTGGGTTTTTAACTATATGACAAACACTTTGGCATATAAGTACCATACATCACATGTATAAGCAATAAAAGTTGATGAACTGGATAAAATTTCCTTAAAAACACAAAAGGAAAGCTAACTATTACAAAGACAAGGAGTCTCCAATTCAAACAAGCGAACCGGGTCTTGAACCGCTCGGGCAAAGCATCGCTTCTTCAACCATCATATACTAAGCACTCCCAGATCGTCTACACGATAAAACAAACTCTTTGCTCTATTGCTTACCAGCGCTCCCAGAGCTAAACGATCGTTTAGCATTTACTATATGATTGTATAGAAAATTCCAAATGATTGTTTAGCTATTACTATATGATTGTGTACCTTTACTAAGTGATGAAGCCTGAAGTACACGATCGCTTAGCGCGCACCGCAAAACGCCCACCTTCTGCGATCGTCTAAACAACTACAATGTCGTGAAGCACCATCGCCTAAGTGATCGCTTAGCTAGCGCCTCTGTATCGCATATGCGCGATCGCATAGGTAGTAACTAAGCGATCAAGCTTGCTAACTACACGATCGTCTAGCGCGAGCCTTCTACTAAACGACGAGGATCACATGCTCCCTCTACGATCGTCTATCTCTAGCGCCTACGTGATTGGGCAACCAACGTTACGCAATATGGTAAACGATTTACCCCATCGTTTAGCATTGTTAAATGATCGATTAGAAAATGCTACACGATCGTCTAGAAAAATCTACTAAATGATCGCTTAGTAAAATCCCTTCGATCGTTTACCTAAGGCTACACGATCCGAACAACACTTGGTCTTCTTCTTCGTTGAGAACTGCATCGCTATAAGTCGAAGCTTCATCACGAACGACTCGACAAACTCAAACTTTTTGAACTACAGACTCGATTGCGATGGTAATTTCGCCCAAAAACACAAGGGCCTTTACAATTAACACTTTGTAATATCGAAAGTTTTAACAATAAGGCAATTTAAACCCAAAACATTCATCATATTCATCCACAAATGCAAAAAATGGTTAACCACAAATGCAGAAATCCACTGCAACTATAAAATGCGTTCAATTTAGATTTGTAATTTGGAATATCAGAAAACTTGGCTCTAATACTAATTGAAGGAAATCGGATCTGAGATTTCCATGAGCAGCGGAAGAAAGATAATTCCAAATCACAATCATGAATGAACAATGCATTTACAGTCGACTTCAAACAGGCGGTTATATAGTTCATATAGAAATTACAGCATGAAAAACTACAAATGAACAAAGAGAGAAACTCTACAAACATTTGAAGATGCGTCTCCACGCTACGTTGCGCACGACTGCTCAAACAACAGCAACCTCGAATGCTCGATTTACACGACTGCCACCCCGTAGCACAAATACTTCGCATCGTCCTCAACGATGCCTTCGGCCATGAACTCCTCAGCAACGTGAATGGCCTCCACAGCACCACGAACAACCTCCAGAAAACCTCGATGGAGTCGAGTTGAGTCTGACACCACCAACAAGGCTACCTGGTATTCTCGATGTGAGAATTCAGAGGGTGGGCTCTGTTCGGACTTGGTGTAAGGCAAAAAGAGAGGAAACACCGATCACGTACACGACGATGGGCAAGTGGAGATGGCAGAGACCTATCGTATAGGTCGATGCCATCGTTTAGATAAAGCAATGTGATCGTTTAGCTCGGTTTGTCGCCTACAGACTTTACACGATCGTTTACTTTGGACAAGCGATCGTCTAACAAAACTATGCGATCGTTTAATAAATACTGCACGATCGTTTAGATCGCCTAACCGTCATTTAGTAAATCAGTATTTACTTGACAACTACCGTGAGATCCCTTTTTTCGCCGAGAGAAATCTCAAAAACTTCTATCAACCTTTTGTAAAACTTCTTTTCAAAATAGGAAAACCACTTTCATTTTAAACTCACGGTTACCATGAATCCAATAACCAAAAAGAATTAATTATCCAATAATTAATATTATTATAAATATAAATGATAACCAACTTATCATACTATATTTATAACCTATAGTTTTAATATTTCATCTCATGAAACATATAAACCATAGTTCTTTTTCTATGCCATGGTACTTAATGTAAATCTTATTTACATCAATCCTCCACTAGATGTATCTCATATATCATACCAATTATATCATATATAATCAAAATACCTCTTTTCAATTTGAACATTTCAAATCAACACCAAGAATTGATCCTCAACTGAATCCATTGAGCTACTAAAGGGACCTTATGAACCTGTAGCTCGAAGCTCCAACGGTACGTGAATAACTCACTAAACTTTTTAGTCACGAGATCCACCATCCGTTAACTGCCAGACACTCCACTAAAGACCGACAGCTGAACTCTTCTTACCACAGATAGATTATGTGTCCATCTTAATTAATCAGCAGTGTGACAACCTTTCACAGATCGCTCGTAAGTACGGTTGGGCCAATAATTGTTATGCCCCTGTAGTTACATCTACCTCCTTAAGTACCACTGATCCTTCTAGTGAACATAAGTCATAGTCCTACTATGACTGAGTCTTCTCTTCCAAAGAGAAGTTGTGGCCACTATGTTTAAGCCCCAGAATCAGTCTAAAAGGGAGCAATCTCTCTACTTATCCCTGCTTTGGGAAAGAAGTGAATTCCATCTTGTGGATTGAGTTTATAACGACCCGAGTTCAGGATGGGTACATGAATAAACCGATATCACATCTGAATGAGAGGTATCCTGAGGACATGAAAGTATGGTTAAGAAAGGCTTAAAAGAATTAAAAGTTACTACCTAGAATGCATGTGAGTGAGGACAAAGCATGCTGAAAGGACCCGTATTGGTTTATGACGGGTGATGTATTTACTACACGATTTATTGATTATCATTTTAATGAGACAAATTTTCCAACATTAAGGGGAAGAATTAAGAAGTTGGAAAAAGAAATTACATAGAATGCATCATTATTGTCTCATTTAGATCCTTGTACAGATCAATGTGAACTTGAAGTTCAGAAAATAATTCATTTATAAAATATAGCAAATCAATTACCAGATGCATTTATAGATGCAAAGAAAGTAACTAAGTCACAAGTTGTCACTAATGAGTCCGGAACATGCCAGAAGCGTGGTAGACCAGTAGGTTCCAAAGATAAAAATCCTCAAAAACAAAAAATAATTAATAGTGAAAAAGACTTTGTTGAGAATGTAAATGCCCATAAAAAAATTCTCGACATGACTAGAGAGGAAGGTGAAATACCTAAAGATAATAATGAAATTTCAATAAACTATGTCATGATAGGAAAAAAGTGGAATCGAACTAATGTAATTATTGACAACATTTTTGCGTAAATGTTGCTCTTGATATTATATCTGAAAATGAGGATCCTGAACCAAAATCTATTGAAGAATGTCGACATAGAATAGATTGGCTCTAGTGGAAAAAAGCAATCGAAGCAGAATTAAACTCACTTTTAAAATGTCAAGTTTTTGGACCTGTAGTTCGAACACCAGAAGGTGTTAAACCTGTGGAATAAAAATAGGTATTTGTGAGGAAAAGAAATGAAAATAATGAGGTCACAAGATATAAAGCAAGACTAATTGCACAAGGTTTTTCACAAAGACCTTGTATTGATCTTGAGGAGACGTATTCTCCGATGATAGATGCAATTACATTAAGATATTTAATTGGCTTGACTGTGTATAAAAGTCTGGATATGCATCTTATGGATGTAGTCACAATATATTTATATGGATCTCTTGATAATGATATTTATATGAGAATCCTAGAAGGATTTAAGGTACCTGAAACATATACATCAAATTCCCGGAAATGGTATTTAATAAAGTTACAGAGATCACTATATGGATTGAAACAATCAGAACGAATGTAGTACAATCACTTGAGTGGATATTTATTGAAAGAAGGATGTCAAAATAATCCAATATGTTCGTGTGTTTTTATAAAGAAACCACAATCAGGATTTGCTATTATAACTGTATATGTTGATGACTTGAATATAATTAGAACTCCTGAAGAGCTTTCAAAGGCAATAGAATATCTTAAGAAAGAATTTGAGATGAAAGATCTTGGAAAAACAAAATTTTGCCTTGGTTTGCAAATTGAGCATTTAGCAGATGGAATATTTATTCATCAGTCAACTTATACAAAAAAAAAATTTGAAAAGATTTTATATGGACAAAGCACATCTATTAAATATTCCAATGGAAGTTCGTTCATTGGATATAAAGAAAGATATATTTAGACCTCGAGAAGATAATGAAGAACTTCTTGATCCCGAAGTACCATATCTTCGTGTAATTGGTACACTTATGTATCTTGCTATTAATACAATACCATATATTGCATTTTCAGTAAATTTATTAACTAGTTATAGTTCTTCTCCTACAAAAAGACATTGGAACGGAATTAAGCATATACTCAATTATCTCCAAGGAACAATCAATATTTGTTTGTTTTATTCAAATAAATCAAATTTTGTTCTAGTTGGTTTTACAGATGCTGGATATTTATCTGATCCACATAAACCTAGATCTCAAACAGGTTATCTGTTCACATGTGAAGGAACTGCTATATCATAGTGATCGTTGAAACAGGTTATAACGGCCACTTCCTCAAATCATGCTGAAATTCTTGCAATTCACGAGGCTAGTCGAGAATGTGTATGGCTAAGGTCAATGACTCAACACATTCGTGAAATATGTGACTTGTCTTCTAATAAAAATCTTCCAACAATATTATACGAATACAACACAACTTGCATAGCCCAAATCAAAGGAGGATATAGTAAAGGAGATAGAACAAAGCATATTTCACCTAAGCTTTTCTACACTCATGATCTTGAAGAAAATGGCGACATCACCGTACAACAAATTTGTTCGAAGGATAACCTGGCAGATTTATTTACAAAGGCATTACCAACCGCAACTTTTGAAACATTGGTGCACAATATTGGAATGTGGCGACTCAGAGATCTTAAATGATGTTTTCATGAGGGGGAGTAAATATATTATATTTTTTTAGAAGTATGTATTATATGAAATATGTACTCTTTTTCCTTCACTAGGGTTTTTCTCATTTGGTTTTTCCTAGTAAGGTTTTAACGAGGCATATTTTATATATATGGGCATCTAAGGGAGAGTATTATGAATACTATAATAGAAAATAGATATTTATTGCTTAGTGTCCCAAAGACCATGTGTCACCATTCATGTTGTTCATGTGCCATGTAGTTATTCATGTTTGGTGTCCATGTAAGTCTACATCCTACTTGCCTCTTTGCCTATAAATAATGGCATTTGGTGGATCTTAAGAACATACCTACATTTGTGAGAATTTCACTTCCACCAATTTTCATATTATCCAATTTCATGATTTTAGTTATTTTATTTTATAATTTTAGTTTTTATTTATTTATTATTATTGTATAAAAATATTATTATATTATATTTTTCATAACCGTATTCCCGTTGTGCTCTCAATTTTCATAACAAACATTCCGTTTTATCTTTTTATTTTGGTTTTATTTATTTTTTTTTCTCAAATCAAGATTTTCCGGCAAACACAATATATGAAAACAATATTTTGTATTTTTTTTTTCAACTAACATGAGAGTATTCAAAACTTTTAATCTTTGTTAGTCGTATATATTCTTTTAATATTACTCTAATACATATTCTTACATTCAATATTCGATACGTCACTAGATGATATGTTCCTCTGAAAGTACTTTTATGTTAAACAATGAACAAATATAGCATAAAACATATATATATATATATATTCATTTTTGGTTGTAGGATATGAAATTTTGCTACCAGTTAGATAAAGTAATAAATGCTTGAACAATATTAAATTCTTTGAACTGCAACTATTTTAAGAATACCTACATGTCATTACCCACTCACCTAATAAGGGACCCTTTGTTTTCATATTTCTCATTCACAAATCACAACTACTTTTGAGGGTGGGGAAATTATTACATTAATTAAATTGAGTACTCTACATTCACATATATCATGTATTAAACTCCGCTTTTAATTTTGTAATGGACAAAATATCTTTTTAATCGTCCATCATATTTAAGTTTAATGTCTATTTAGTTCATGAGATTTCAAAATAAACACTTTAATCCCAACGTTAAAAAAATGGTCTTTAGGGTTAAAGTCGGCTGTAAGTCAACTAATGAAAAATGTTGAGGCATTGATGAGGTATCTAATTTTAAATGATTAGGTAAATCTGATTGGGTATACGTGAATGTTCTTTTTTTCTTTTTTTCTTTTTTTCTTTATTATTATTATTGTAATTTTCTTCTTTCTTCACTATTTTCCTTCAATATTTTCTTCTCTTTTAATGTAAAAAGGGAGCTTGCACCCTATCTTTGACCAATGCATTTTGTTATAGACCATTTTCTTCTTTCTTTTTCATTTTTTTTTCCTGATTAATTCAACACTCTTTATAGAACATTGGAGAAACTTTTTCCCCAATTTGTAAATTATGGGTATGGGGATGAAAAGGGGATTTTCCACAAAGGAAAGAATATAAGAGGAAGAAAATCAAAGGGAGGAATGATTTTGAAAATGTAATAGAAATAACAAGGCTTGAAAGAGAAGGGAGATAAAATAAGGGGTGGTGGTTGGCAACATAATTAAGATAGAGATATTCATTTAACCTACGAGGTTGGAGTTCCACAAAGATTTGTGTCCAGAATGAGATGGAGAATAGAAAGGGAGCGGTGAGACTTTTCTCCATATTTTGACCTACCTCAATTAATTAATTATAGTAAATTTTTTATTTGGTTGAGAATAAATTAAAATTGTTAAAAAAAATTAATTGAAGAAACAAAAACGGAGAATTTTCTCCCTGAAGAATCTGATATCTATAAATTATTTGAGCAACGATCCTCGTAAAACTAAAAGGAAAATTTCACATAGATGTAGATTAAAATAGAAAATGGTAACGAGGGGGTCTTCCTTCTGAACATCTCTAAATAATGGACAAAAATAAGGATGAGAGAAAGTGGATGGGAAAAGAGAAGAAGAAAATGGGAAAAAAATAAAAGGGAAAAAATATGTAAATAAAATAATATAAAATCAATAAATTTTGCATAATCATTTAAAATTAGACACGTCATTAATGAAGCATCATTTTTTCAAATAGACATTCAACTCAAATTTTAGAGATCAAAAATATAATTTATCATAGTTCATTACTCAATTTCAAATATTAGCACTCTCCCTTTTAAAGCTATTGTTAACTTAGAAAATTAAAGAAACTTTTTATATTTTAGTGGATAATATATTATTTAATTGATTAAATTATATTTTGATTATTTTTTTATTAGAACAAAATGGTTAAGACCCTTATTTCATTGAAATTTAGTTTTTTTAAAAAAATAATATTTTTGTCCTTAAATTTTGGTTCTAATTTTTATTTGGTCCCTAAATTTTAAAATGTTACACATTCAGTCTTCAAATTTTGAGTTTTCTTTCAATTTAGTCTCTAAGTTTCAAAATGTTATAATTTTACCCTTAAAATTTGAGTTTTGTTTCGATTTGTTCCATAAATTTCAAAATTTTACTTTTATAACCTTAATTTTTTATTAAATACTTACTTCCAATCATTGATGTCAATTTACAATAATTAACTAAAAATAATTATGGAGTGAAATTTTAAATTTAATTTTAAAAGTGATAAAGATAATAAAACTTAGTTAATTATAATTCTTTTAACGATTTTTAATTTATTAACATAAATTAACTCTAAAGACAGAAAGTGAATAGTGAAAATTCGAGGTTAAAAGTATAAATCTTGAAACATAAGAACTAAATTGAAGCAAAACTTAAATGTCAAAAGTAAAATTGTAACATTTTGAAACTTAAAGACTTAATTGAAACCAAATTCAAAACTTAAAGGACTAAATGTATTAACATTTTGAAATCTAGGAACTAAATAGAAACTTGATCCAAAATCTAGGAACAAAAAGGTTTTTTTTTTCTTTTTTCTCTTTTTTTATTAAACTTATAAATATTACTTTCAAAACAAATAAGCTCAATTATTATTTTTTTTTTTATAAAAAAGTTGGAATTCAAACCTATCTGGAAGGGTGTGTAACTTTTAACGTATGAAGCAAGTAGAAGCAAATGGTTGGTACTCATAGGGTCGACAAAAAAACTGCTCAAACCGAATCGAATTGTAAAATTGAATCGAACCGAACCGATTTATAAGCAAAACCGATTTTTTCGGTTCGATGCGGTTCGTTGGGCTGTTGAAACCGAATTTAAACAGTTCGGTTCGGTTCGAAGCTTGAAAACCGATTTCTAAACCGAACCGAACCGTATTATAAATATATATAAATTATTAATATATATATATATTATATATATATATATAATATTAATATTTATTTAATAATAAATAACCTAATTTAAGCGGCAGTCTCCACCCTCACGAGTCACAATTCACGAACCAAAAGCGAGTGCCCCTCCACCTTCCCTCACGGATCTGTACCAACTAGGGTTTCTTGCCGCCGCCGTCGTTCTTCTTCGTCGACCTTGACCAGACCGCCGCCGTTCTTCTTGAACGACAGTCTCCACCCTAACGTCGTTCTTCTTCGTTACCAGGCTGACGTCGTTCTTCTTCGTCGACTAGACCGTACGTAGCTTCTTTCGTTTTGAACAGAGGTAAATATTTCGATTTGGTCATCGATTTTGAACAGAGGACTGGTTCTTCTTCCTCGACCAGATCCTTCTTGAAAAGGTTTTAAAACAGGAAAAAAAAACTCAAACCGATTTCTGAAACCGAACAGAACCGAATTGAACCGATTCGGTTTCATGTATAAACAAAAGCAGTTCGGTTCGGTTTGGCCATCAAACCGAATAGATTCCACCCCTAAGTACTCGGTGTACTTGATCATATAATTTATATCCATCTAATCTTTTTAGGGAACTGTAACTACAAATTTGTTGATTTTTTCAGTACAATCAAACATGAAAGGATTCGAACTACATTCAAATATAAATTATATTCCGTTTGACACTACAAATTTTAGCTTTTATTTTTAGTAGTTCGAACACAATTTAGTTGGTATAAAGTTGAATTCTAAAATTTGATCCACCGAATAAATGGTAAGAAAAGATTCTTAATTTTAGTGACGTTACTGTTTTTACTTTTAATAATTAAAAATGATTGAAATTTTGCTGACGTATATGCTAAGATTAAGATTGATCTTTATCCTTTTCCTAACGAATACACATCCCAAGATTGACATGTTGGGAGGAGCAATTTGCTAACACGCTAAACTAGGGAAATGTACACGTGGCATACTATGACCGCTTCATTTTTATGCTGAATTAAAACATACACATTGGCTTTCTCAAAGAAATAAATTATATTTACTATAAATAAATAAAGGCCTATTTTTAAATATAAAAAAATAAAATAAAATATTTACTATAGTAAAATTTTAAAATTATCAATGATAGATGCGGATAAATATTAATAGACTTCTAGACTTCTATTAGTATTTATCAATGACATTGATAGATATTAATAGAAGTTTATCCGTATTTATCAAAATCTATTATTGATAATTCTAAAATTTTGATATATCTTGTAAATATTTTCAACAATTTTACCATTCAAAATAATTTTTATAAATAAATAAAACATATATACGGACTCTTACCCATATAATCTAAATAAATACATTCAATTATACCGTAGTCTAAATTTTTTATTTACATGAATTGTTCAATAAACAATTATTTTACACAAAAAATTCAGGTCCAATTTGTCTTTTTAATCCTCTTTACCCTTTAGTTTTCTAATATATATATATATATAATATTAATATAAAAATACTTATGTAAGAGAAGTTTTTCACAATTATAAATTTTTTAAAAATACCTTCTTTTCAAATTTATCCAAATAAGAAAAGTTTATCCAAAAATCCAAAAAATGTTCCTGCAATAATCAACCAGAAATTTTGAAGGAGAGAATAAGATATATTTGAAATATACAATAGATTATATTCTATTTGAATTTTCTAGAAATAAACTAGGGTTTATTTGATAGTACATGAACAAGACAATTTGTATATTGTATCGTCTTATATACCGAACGATATATGCAATATATTTACATTTATAAGTGTATTTATAAACACAATAAAAATAAATTATAGTATATACGATGTATATTTATATCTTTCAGTATATTATCGGTATATTCGACATATATTTGAGATATCAATGAAAAGGTGGTTGATTTTTAACTAGAAATATAAAAGAAAATAAATGAAATCTGGAAACATTAATTTAAAATACATCGAAATTAAGAAATAACAAAAACATGGTCAATGTTTGAAAATGATATTAATAAGGAAATAATTAAATATTTTGAAAATTTTGAAATAATAGGAAGATGTTAAAATGGTCCAAAATTAAAGTTAAAAGATCTTAACTAAATAATTCAAAACCGAGGACATTTAAGAAATATATGGTGGACAAAGTATTTTTTGTGCAAATCTCTCTCTAACAACTCTTTTAAATTCTAACCTTACTTTTATATCTTTAGGTTCTCTTATTATTATGATATGATCTGAGTCCATTCGTACATCCCTTTCTACTGGAATGTTACATAAACAATGTCTTTTGTTCAAAAATTATATTCATTCTTCAAAAATTATAATATAATCACTTTTCTTAACTATTTCAAAATTATCTTTGAAATGTAAGTCTATTAAAATTTTGGATGATAATTAGGACAAATTTTGGATGATAATTAGGACATAAATTGGGTATGGTGATGATTAGAACTAATATTATACTTAGTAAACATGTGTATTTCGGTAAAATTGCATTTTGTTTCCATCTATTAGATAATATGATATTCAATCTTAAAATCAATTAGCAATGAGAGGAATAACTCATCTATTTTGTAAAGAGTGTGAGGTCCTTGATTTTTCAAATGTGGGATCTTCAACATGCTCCGAAAGATGGTATCTCTTTTGGGTTCAACATTATTGATCGGATCTCAATTTCTTTTCATTGGACTAAATACATATTTTGAGCTTTGTGGGTTCTAATACCATATTAGATAAAATGGAGTTACTTCTTGGTTCCACCTCAAACCAATTGACAATGAAAGAAGTAACTCATCTATATTATAAAGAGTGTGAGGTCCTTGATTTTTCTAATGTGAGATTCTCAATATACTCATTCTTCATCCAATAGTTATAGTTCATTTTAAATGTTGATTATGGATCTAAATTGTATTTTCATTTCAATATTGAGTTTTTTTTTTTTATTATGGGTCGTTTGGACCCTCGACTTTCATTGGGTAGAGTGGGCTATTAATAGCCCACTCAATATTAAGCCTCCCATTATAATAATTTAAATTCACAATTATTACACTCACATTTATCTGCACTAAAACTATTTGAAAACTCTCATTGTATACCATGTTTACTATTCTGATAAACTTATTCTAATGAAATTATAGCTTCTAAATAACAGATATGTCTAAATTTGACAGATACAGTCTGTTTGGTGGCTAATTAAGTGCGGCATGGGGAGTTGTAGTTCTTTTGACGGGATAAGTTTAAAGCATGAATCAAGAGGTTAATTTTCATACATGTCATGTGAAGAAAGAAAATAAATCATTTAATGATATGTCAAATAATGAATGAGAGTATAGAAATTTTTCCGAGTATGTTGAGTTTGTTTCTATTAAAACCCTTTACTAAGAAAAGTTAGGAAAAAGATAGGGCTGGTGTTTATATTTACATCTTTATCAAATATGACCAATATATTAAATAAAAAATTAAAAAAAAAACCTTAGAAATATAATAGTTTCGAGGGTTAATGCTGAAATTTTCTTGGTTTTGAAAGAGCAAAGTTGATAGAACAATATATTTGCATTTTTATGGAATTGTATAATTCTTTCATGGTTGAAAGCATGTTTCAATCGTTTTCTAATACTGCCTATTTGTGTATATTAGAATCACCTTTTGTTAATTGAAAAACTTTGTCATTTTTATCCATAGGAATATTTGTAATTTTTATAGTTGCTTAACGTAAACATATCTCAAGTAGAACCAAGTAGGTATATTATCTTCAATTAAGAGGTCACAAATTTTCTTTAGATATTTTGTTGAATTAAAAACCAAAGAAACAAGGTACAATGATGTTTTTTTTAGTTGTCCTAAAAAAAATGTTTCACAGTCCTATATCATTTCTGAGATTTTATTCAAAAAACTATTACCAATTGATAGGAAGATAAGTGACAATGACAGAACTAAAGCTAAAAGTCTTTATGAAGCATTAAGGATCCATTTTATATATAACGTTGCTTTTTGTTTTCTTGTTTCTAAATTTTAAGAAATATTTCTTAAAAATAAATTAAATTTCAGACATTGTTTTCTTTATGTGTCTCTTTATATTTTTATAGTTTATTTTCATAACTAAAGTTGGCTTTTTCCTTGTTGGTCATGATAGTGTGCATGTTTCTTACCCTATTAATAGGTCTTGAGTTTGATACATCTTTAAAACAACATTTAGATCATTCTTTTTTGTTTATATTATATTTCACGGAATAACACTCGTATATATTGAGTTCGTAATGATACCTTTCAATTCAAAAGTCTCTCTACAGTTGAAGAATGAGCGTGCTCTTAGGCCATCGTAGAAACATAGATAGGGTCGACGACGGAACGAAGAACTCACTTTCCTACAGCTTTTTCGTACACGTTCACTTGCATCACATACACAAGTGCTCTTTGAATCGTGCAATAAAGTCACCCATAACACAGCTCTCCCACTTAAGTTACCTTAGCCCCAGGCCATGTTATTCAATGATATTGGAAAAATCAATGGCAGCGTAACATAACAAAATGTATTGTTTCAATTTTTAACTTTAAACTTTAGATTTATTTATTATATTTTGAATTTTAAACTTTTCAATATGTGTTTTCATATATTATTTAAAAAAAATTTAGTACAACGGAGCACAACAGATATGGAGAAAATATAATATAATATAATAACTAAAATTATGAAAATTTATTAATATGAAATTTTAGTGGAAATTTGAATTGGATTTTTCACCAATGTGCGTGATTTTAAGATCCACAAAATGCTACTATTTATAGGTAAAATGGCAAGTAGGATGTGGTCTTACATGGACACCAAGCATGAAATAACTACAACGCATATGGACAATATGAAGATTGACACGTGGTTTTTAGGACAATATGCAATGAGTGTCCATTTATTTTTATAATATTTATAATACTCCCCCTTAGATGCCCATATATATATAAAATATGTCTCATTAAAATCTAACTAGGAAAAACCCAATGGGTAAAAACCCTAGTGAAGGAAAAAAAGTACATATTTCATATAATATGTTTACTCCCCCCTCATGAAAACATCACTTAAGATCTTTGAGTCGTCGCATTCCAATGTTGTGCACCAATTTTTCAAAAGTTACGGTTGGCAATGCCTTTGTAAAAGTCTGTCAAGTTATCCTTCGAACAAATTTGTTATACATTGATGTCGTCATTTTCTTCAAGATCATGAGTGTAAAAAAAGCTTTAGTGAAATATGTTTTGTTTTATCTCCTTTAATATATCCTCCTTTGATATGGGCTATGCAAGCTGTGTTGTCTTCGTATAATATTGTTGGAAGAGTTTTATTAGAAGACAAGACACATGTTTCACGAATGTGTTGAGTCATTGATCTTAGCCATATACATTCTCGACTAGCCTCGTGAATTGCAAGAATTTCAGCATGATTTGAGGAAGTGGTCGTTATGGTCTGTTTCACCAATCGCCATGATATAGTAATTCCTCCACATGTGAACAGATAACGTGTTTGAGATCTAGTTTTGTGTGGATCGGATAAATATCCAGAATCTGCATAACCAACTAAGCCAAAACTTGATTTATTTGAATAAAACAAACTCATACCGATTGTTCCTCAGAGATAACGGAGTATGAGCTTAATTCCTTTTCAATGTCTTTTTGTAGGAGAAGAACTATATCTAGCTAATAAATTTACTGAAAATGCAATATCTAGTCTTGTATTATTAGCAAGATACATAAGTGCACTCATTCCACTAAGATGTGGTATTTCAGGACCAAAAAGTTCTTCATTATCGTCTCGAGGTTGAAATATATCTTTCTTTATATCCAACGAACGGACTTCTATTGGAATATTTAATGGATGTATTTTATCCATATAAAATATTTTCAAAATTTTCCTGTATGAGTTGACTATTGAATAAAAATTCCATATGCTAAATGTTCGATTTGCAAACCAAGGCAAAATTTTATTTTCCCAAGATCTTTCATCTCAAGTTATTTCTTAAGATATTTTATTGCCTTTAAAAGCTCTTCAGGAGTTCCAATTATATTCAAGTCATCACATATACAGTTATAATAGCAAATCTTAATTGTGATTTCTTTGTAAAAACATACAAACATATTGAATTATTTTTCTATCCTTCTTTCAACAAATATCCACTCAGGCGATTGTACCACATCCGTCCTGATTGTTTCAATCCATATAGTGATCTCTGTAACTTTATTGAATACAATTCATGGGAATTTGACGTATATATTTCAGGTACCTTAAATTCTTCAGGGATTCTCATTTAAATATCATTATCAAGATATCTATATAAATATATTGTGACTACATCCATAAGATGTATATCTAGACTTTCATACACAGTCAGACCAATTAAATATCTTAGTGTAATTGTTATTGGGGTTGATGCCTTAAATCTTGTAGGGTCTTGTAGTTTGTAATTGTATTGTACAAATATTTTATTTATTTAATAAAATATGAGATATTTTATTTGAAATTTAGTAGCATTAAACCCACAAACCAATAAACTAACATCCAAGGTTATCATCCGTAGTTTAAACATGTATGTAGAGACATACAGGTGGATCATGTTTAGGTGATAACCTAAATGGTTTGTAGTAGATGGATAAGGTTAGATACCTTATCCTAGTAACACTACGAGTACGACCCGCTTTTTAAATGTTATAATTGTTGTAAAGTGCTATAAATGATCTGATCCTGATCATTCATGTAGAGACTGTTGGGGTTGATGCCCTAAATCTCGTAGGGTCCTGTAGTTTGTAAACACCTGTATGAACAAACGCTTGTGATGTAATAATATGAGATATTTTTTTCATTGTTGTCTATGAAATATGAGATATTTTATTTGCAGTAACCATAAACCAATAAACTAAGATCCTTGGTTGTCGCTGTAACTTAAGCATGTATGTGGAGACATACAAGTGGATCATGCCTTAAGTGATAACCTAAATGATCTGTAGTATATGGATATAGGAGGGAAACCTTATCCTGGTGACACTACGGGTACGACCTGCTTTGTAGATAGTTACAAGTGTTGTGACGTGCTACAGATGGTTTGATCCTGATCATTCATGTGGAGACATGCGAGCAGGGGTGTCTTATACAAAGAAGTTTATATAAGACTAGACCACGAAGTATTTAGTCTCGTTATATAACAACATTCATGACAAAGACTTTCATTTCACTAGGATGACCATAGGCAACATGACCTTAATCCTGAGTGAGTTAGGAACTCCTACCTATGAGGACGGTCTTTTGATTTGCATGGGTACGAGTAGCCAGATTGCCGACTCAAACCTACCACTTTGATGATTCGTCTGATTGGGGAGCTGGGAACTTAGCTACACAAGATGGAATTCATTCCTTCCCCGAAACAGGGGTAAGTAGATAAATTTCTCCCTTAAGGACTGATTCCAGGGCTTAAACGATGTGGCGTCACACACCTTCTCATGGCCCGAGAGGTGTTCCCTCGTAGAACTATGATGTATTGTTCATTAGAGAAATCAGTGGTACTTAAGGAGTTAGATGTAATTACAGAGACAAAACGGCAAATTGACCCAACTATACTTATGAGCAATCTGTGAAGGGTTATCGTACTGTTGATTGGTTATATCAGATGGACACAGAAATATATCTGTAGTGAGAAGAGTGCAGCTGTTGGTCTTTAGTGGAATGCCCGATAGTTAACGGATGGTGAATCTCGTGATTAAATATTTTAATAGCTATTCACATACCGTTGGAGCTTTAAGCTACAGATCCATAAGGTCCCCTTGGTAGCTCAATGGATTCAAGTTGAGAATCAGTTTTTGGGTCAGTTTGAAGTGTTAAAATTGACAAGAGGGAGTTTGATTATATATGATATAATTAAACCGGTTCAATTATATGTGGTATAGTTGACATGATGTATGAGATGCATTGATTGGAGGAATTTTATATAAATATGATTTATATTGAATAAAGGAGAAAAGAACTATGGTTTAAATATTACATATGATGTGATATTAAACTATAGGTTATAAATATGATATGATAAGTTAGTTATTATATTTATTTATAATTAAAACAATTATATGATAATTGTGGGTAGTTTCTCCTTTAATCGTAAATGTGGGAAGTTATTTTCAGTTTTGAATAACTGAAGGATAAAATGAAAAATGTTTTCATTTTGTAAGGAATCGCTTCATTAAATGCACAACTAATCGTTTAGCTAACTAGAGACTATACGATAACCTTCTAAGCGAGAGCCTAAACGATCGTGTACTAGTGCCTTTGATAAAACGATCGTGTAAAGTCTTACTAAACGGTCGTGTGCCTAGCGAGTTTCTCTAAACGATTGCGTAAACGATCAAGCTTGTTTTTATAAAAGGTCGTGGTACTTGGCTGAAGGTTTTTACTAAACAATCAAAGCACACAAGTCTATGTCGATAGACAGTTCCTTCTCCCACTTGCTTGGTCGTATAGTCCAATCGTTGTTTCCTTTAACCCTCTTACCAAATCCAACAGAGCCCACAACCTCCTGGATTCTCACTCTGAGAGTTCCGAGATTGCCGGAGTGGTGGTTTCCAAGAGGTTGTTTGGTCGTTGGTGAAGTTGTTTTCGTGATCTAAGCGACAACGAGAGATTGGCTGGACGTTTTTTTAATGGACACGAGCGGTTGCTGCACCAGTTCTTCACAAGAGCGAGAGATCTGTTAGAAGAAAAAGTTCTTCAAATAGGTATGTCTTCTCGGTCCCTTTTTGTTATTAGTTACTAAAACATGTTGTAATTTATTAGAAAATGCATAACTAGTATGTATGTTTGTGAATGCCTTTAATTTTGCCACAATAGATTTGGATCGATCGCGCTTCTGCTCATGGGTTCTCTTTGATGAGAGTTCCTTCAAAGACATGTGAGCGGAGGTATTTTATATAAAGTAGTCTGTATAACCACGAAATGACTAGTCTCATTATATAACAACATTCATAATTGACACTTTCATTTCACCAGGATGAACATAGGTGAGATAACCTGAATCCTAAGTGAGTTATGAATTCCTGCCTATGAGGGCAGTCCTTTGATTTGTATGGGTGAGAGTGGCCAGATCGTTGACTTAATAAGCCTACCATTATGGGAATTCGTCTGATTGGGGAGTTGGGAACATAGCTACACAAGATGGAATTCACTCTTTCCCCAATTTCGGGGTAAGTAGATAATTGCTCTCTTAAAGGCTGATTTTGGGGCTTGAACAATGTGACGCCTTCTAGTGTTTGAACTACTGGTCCAAAAACCTATCGTTTTGAAAGTGAGTTTAATTCTGCCTCAAATTCTTCTTTTCACTGAAATCAATCTTTTCTATGTCGACATTCTTCAACAAATTTTGGTTCGGGGTCCTCATTTTCAGATATAATATCAATAGCAATATTATACGCAAAAATGTTGTCAATAACTACATTAGTTCGATTCCATATTTTTCTTGTCATGACATAGTTTGTTGAAATCTCATTATTATTTTTAGGTATTTCACCTTTTCCACTAGTCATGTCGATTATTTCTTCATGGGTATTTACATCCTCAACCAAGTCTTTTTTACTATTAATTATTTTTCGTTTTCGAGGATTTTTATCTTTGGAACCCACTAGTCTACCATGCTTCGGGCGTGTTTCAGACTCATTAGTAACAACTTGTTGTGTTGGGATATCAATTTTTTATGGAATATTTGCAGCTGCCATATGTGACTTGGTTACTTTCTTTGCATCTATAAATGCATTTGGTAATTTTTTTTTGCTATATTTTGCAAGTGAATTATTTTCTGAACTTCAAATTCACATTGATCTGTACAGGGATCTAAATAAGATAATAACGATGCATTTCATGTAATCTATTTTTCCAATTTCTTAATTTCTCCCCTTAATGTTGAAAAATTTGTCTCAGTAAAATGACAATTATCAAATCATACAGTAAATATATTACATGTAAGGGGTTCAAGATATTTAATAATTGATAAGGAATCATATCCAACATATATTCCTAACCTCCTTTGAAGACCCATCTTAGTGCGTTGTGATGGAGCTATTGGAATATATACTGCACATCTAAAAATCCTCATATGGGACATATTTGGCTCATGACCATAAGCTAATTGTAATGGCAAGTGCTTATGATAAGCTACTGGCCTAATGCATACAAGTGACACTGCAAGCAAAATAGCATGTCCCCAAACAGATGAAGGAAGTTTAGCTCCCATAAGTAATGGTCTTGCAATTAATTGCAAACGTTTTATAAATGATTCTGCAAAGCTATTTTGTATATGAACATGAGCTATAAAATGTTTAAAACTTATCCCAATCGACATACAATAATTATCAAAAGCTTAGGATGTAAATTCACCAGCATTATCAAGACAACAATGGTCTTAATTGTATAATCATGAAATTGTGCTGTTGACTTAATTATTTGAGCAAGTAATCTTGCAAATGCAAGATTTCGACTCGATAATAAGCACACGTGTGACCATCTACTGGATGCATCTATTAGTACCATAAAATATCTAAATGGTCCACTTGGTGGGTTAATAGGTCCACATATATCATCATGAATTCATTTTGAAAATGCAGGTGATTCTGTTCTCACTTTAACTAGTGATGGTCTAATTATTAATTTGCCTTGAAAGCAAGCATCACATGATAATTCATTAGATTGAAGAATCTTCTAGCTCTTCAATGGGTGTTTACTTGAATTCTCAATAATTCTTATCATCATTATAGACCATGGATGACCCAATCTATCATGTCAAATAGCAAATATATATGGATTCATGAACTTCAAGTTCATTGTTACATATGTTTCAGTTACTCATAGAATAATACAACCCATTAGATAAAATAGGCAACTTTTCCAATATACATTTTTCATTTGAGATAATATAGATATTTGTTAGGTTTTTAAAGGATATATATTTTATATGTTATTTCACCCATAGTGTTGATTATTTGCTTTTAATGCTAATTTTGTAGGTGAAACGATCCCTGAGGCATTTACGAATCATTAAGAGAAAATTGAGCCAAAAAGATTTAAAAAAAAAAAAAGTGACCAAGAAAATCAACTAAATTGAAGAGAATCAGAAAATTACCAAAATGCCATCGAGTACCATCGAGTATTCTATAATTTTTTTAATACCATCGAACATCGAGTAATCAAGTAAATTTCATCAAGCAACAAGTAAATGCTATCGAGTAATTGTGTAAGGCCATCGAGTTTCAGCATCATGACTCTAGGAAAGGCGTTGAGCAACGCTTGAAGACAAAATGCTCACTTTTGCTGCAAAACGGGGCAACATTGCAACGCTCCAGATTTTGACGTGATTCATCCCGTACACGCGCCTCGCGCAACACAGCGTCAAGCACCAACGTCACGTTCAAGCACAACACTTCTTGGCTTTTTTGCGATTTAGCGTTGCAACGCTGATCCCAGCGTCGCGACGCTACCCTATAAGTATAAATAGTTTTCTTTCATTTTTGCTAAGGAGAGGGAGTACGCTTTCAATGGAGGCTGGAATTTCTCTCTGTATCAATTAGTCTCTATGGTATTTTTTTTCCTACCTCGTTTAGATTTTGATTTCTTTTTTGATTATAATCAATAACTTGTAATTCTTTATGAATTTGTCTATGAATTTGTGAAGTAATTGAATCTTGTTTCTATTTCAAGAGCTCTTGCAAATTCTTTTGAGTTTTCTACTTTTCTTTATCATTTGCAATCTGATTTGAGCATTCTTGAATCCGTTTTTAATTCTTGAAGCATGTTGAATGATCTATATCTTGAACATGTTTAGCCTAGATGCTTGGTTTTGTCACATTCACTCATATTTGAATGTGTTGCTTTTAATGTGTTCGATAGAATGTCTAGCCAAGATCTCCAAGAAACAATAGTAACTGTGTGTTGAATGGCTATCCTAAGATGCACTAATTACTAGATTTGAAGAAAATTCGATTAATTGAGTGAACTATCATAACAATTAATCGACGCAATTAAATCCTAAAACTTAATGCGCGTGTTTCTCTTCTATATGGCCGCTATTGAACCCAATAGAGGTAGATGCATGTAGATTGATTAGGGTTAGGGCTATCCTATCTTAATCGTTGATTAGGTCGCTTTTTTGACTAGTAGGTTATTGATGGTTGTCCGCCTTTATAGAGACGAACTTAATTCATTTGTGAATTAAATTTGTAGAATTCAATGATAGGAATTGCATTGAACGTCTAACTTGGATTAGAAGCAAGACTGTTTTAAATTTGGTTACAACAATCCTTTGTCTTTTGATTTTTAGTATGTTTCTTATCTTAATTAGAAACCCCCCCGTTTTATAGCTTTCATGGTTAAGCTTGGTTAAAGAAAAGATTAAATAACATTTTCCTGTGGATCAATCTCTTACTTCCACTTTAACTACGAGTTAGTTTAGGTTGTTGTTCGAGCTTTACAAATATTGTTTGTTTTGGGTTAGGTAGAATTAACGACACCTATTTTAATCCAAACAATATTCCACATTATTCTTACTACATAATATATAGATATTCCACATTATTTTTATTATCAGTCTCAATATGATAACCATTGCAACGTATATTTTTAAAACCTAGAAGATTTATCTTTGATTGACTAGAGAACAATACATTGTCAATTGCAAATTTTGTTCCTCTAGGAAAAATAATATTTGCTTTTCCAAAACCTTCGATCAAGTTTGTAGAACCTGATATTGTATTTATTTTTACTTTCAGCATTGTCAATTTGGAAAAATATTTTTTATTTGAAAGTATCATGTGTATAGTTGCACTATTTTCTAGACATAAATCTTCTTTGCTCATTTTTTAATCACCCGACACACGAAAATGATCCATGTTTCTTCATTAAAAGAAAATACTTATAATAAGAAAAACAACACTTAAAATATACAAAAGTTACTAAAAAAAATGAAGATAGATAAAAGAATACAACAACATTAAGTCTAGATATTCTCAAAGTCAAAAGAAACACTTGAAGTTCCATCAACTGTGCCAATCTTCTCTTCAGAAGATTCAAATAAGTCCACCACATCCAAATTTGTCATATGAGATGAGTCAAATATGTCATTATCCTAGTATGCAAAATTTACTTCTACATTTTTCTCTTTTTCCTTCAGAGAGACTTGATAAAGGTTAACTAAATGTTTTGATGCACAACAGGTACGTGACCAATGCCCAGTCATTCCACACCGGAAGCATTTATTTTCAACACTCTTTGAATTCATCTTGTGGAGCTTTTCCTTTGTGATCATCATTTTGTGTGGTTCTTTTAAAATTTGAATGATTAGAATAACCACCTCGAAAATAATAATTGTTTCTTCATCTGCCACAGTCACGACCTCGACCATGACCACGACCTCGACCACGATTATTAACATTCACAGCATTCATTTCAGGGAATGGTGTTGTTCCATTTAATCGAGATTCGTGGTTCTTCATCAATAACTCGTTCTTTTGTTCGACCACGAGAAGACATGAAATTATTTTAGAATATTATTTAAAACTTTTCTCTTGATATTGCTGTTGCAGGAGCATATTCGAGATATGAAATGTAGAAAATGTCTCTCTAACATATCAACATTAGTAATTTTCTTTCCATATCACAACAATTTTGAACTGATTTTAAATAATGCGGAATTGTAATCACTTATTGATTTAAAATTTTGTAGCCTTAAATGCTTCCACTCTTAACGAGCTTTAGGAAGAATAACTGTTTTTTTTATGATCATACATTTCTTTCAAAAAATTTCACAAGATACAGAGATCTTTTATTGT
Source organism: Benincasa hispida (assembly GCF_009727055.1). Lineage (NCBI taxonomy): Eukaryota > Viridiplantae > Streptophyta > Magnoliopsida > Cucurbitales > Cucurbitaceae > Benincasa > Benincasa hispida. Next base: position 29,299,766 of record NC_052359.1, read on the forward strand.
AAGATACTCCATTTTTAATCCCTCATGGAGATGATGACGAAGGAAAATTATAGCTTTTGCTTTGCTCTGATTGGATGTCGTATTTCATTCTTTAATTATTTCTCCCAAGTTCATAGCGTCCAGGTGAATTTCGGTATTGAGCACCCATGATAAATAATTATTGCCATTAATGTCAAGGATTGCGAATTCTAATTTTGTAAGGTTTGCCATGACAACACTAGCACAAAATATTGTATTTATATTAGAAATTTAATATGTACTAAATATGCAAAATCACATTTAATTTATTAATAATAATAAAGAGGAAAAAACCAACCTACCTTTAAGACCTACCTTCAGTAATGGAAGTAACAGGGAGCTCGTGCTGATAATTAGTTGTGAAATTGAGGAGCACAACAGATATGGAGAAAATATAATATAATAATAATAAAATAAAATAACTAAAATTATGAAAATTTAATAAAATAAATTTTGTGGAAATTTGAAGTGAATTTCTCACCATTATGCGTGATTTTAAGATCCACCAAATGTCACTACTTATAGGTAAAGTGGCAAGTAGAATGTGGTCTTACATGAACACCAAGCATGAACAAGGTACATGACAACAGGAAGATTGACATATGACTTTTAAAACACTAAACAATGGACATCTATTTATTTTTAAAATATTTATAATAAAAATTGAGTTAAATTTTGTTGCTATAAGTATATTATGTGCTATTTTAATTTTAAAATTAAAAATTTTCAATCTGTTTATTTATATATTATATTAATTTTAATTTTTAATTTTTAAGTACACATATAACTAATTATAATTTTATAGTATATAAATTTTATTTTTTTAAGAAATAAATTTGGTTTGTTTAAACATGCTTTTGACCTCACTTTAATATTTAATAAAAAAAAACCACTTTAATATTTTACAACCACGACATTTACAAGAACAATATAATAGAGTTGGATCTAAGTCGATATCATTTTAAGATGAATGGCTAGAGTGACAAATAAAATTGTCGTTCAAATTTGGACATTGGTTTTGAAGGATATAAAAAAATTGTGTTATTATTATTAATTTTGTATCGGGACTTATTTATATTAGATAATTTGAACTTTTGATAATTAATTTTTTTATTATTTTAATGCATGCAATATTTTTTTATATCATATAACTAGATTACAATTAAGTTATGAAACAAGAGGGAAAAGTAGATGAATAATTCTTTGAAGTACATTGACTTCCAAATTGAAATTCCTACCAATGGTGAAAAGTTACAACCTTTGAAGTTTTAAGAGACACCATTTCATTCAAGAGGCGCAATGAATTTGAAACTTTATATTCATCTATATCCTTAATACATTATGGACTTATTTCATGTATTTACATTTATAAAAATTCATCTATGTAGTTGATAAATGTCATAAAAGGCATGTTTTTACCCTTCATTTGCCACTTTTCATGTGCAAAAGAGTTGTTAATCATGTTATTTTGACCTTGTAGTGTCCCAAATAAAGCAAAATGAGTTGAGTGAATGGTTGTCATTTCATGGTGACCTTTAATTTAGTATAAAGAGTGTTGTAATTTTCATATTGGAAGTTGAAGTTGAATGAATCTTTCTCATAGGTTTATTCTCTCTTTGTATTCTTGTGTTTAAAATGTATGTTTATCATTGACTTTTTGGCCATTAATCTCCAATTAATTAATTAATATTTTGATTATAACAAACTTGAATTAATTTAATAACAATTTTAGTTTTTTGAATAGTTCATAGCGTAGAGCTCGGAACAAAATTTTCGATATCTCTTAAATCACTCAAATCATAGCTCAAACAACGAAATTATAGTCGAAACAAGTCGAATAGAAAAATACACAAGATGGTGACATGACGGTCAAATCATCAAATTGAACCAATTATAGAGTGATACTTGTAACTATGGAGTGAGTGACACATGAGACCTTAATTTTGTAACTCGTTGATTTTGATTTTCTTTAAAATAAAGTAAAATTTAATTTGTATTTTTTTTTAAAAAAAAAAAGAAGTAATTTTAACTGTTCAATGGCCAAATCAAATTTATATTAAAAAAAATATTTCTTTTTGTTTATCGTTAGCACACGTGCGCACATACATAATTTTTACTCCACTTCTGTCTCGATCTATACTTCGTTTTCTCTAAAATTTCTCCAACTTTTATAACTTCTATAATCCTCAAAATTAATAAAAATGTGACATTATTGCCCTCTCTCTAAGCTCTCAATTTTTGTTCTTTACATCTTATTCTAGAGAAAAATTCTTATTGTATTGTATTGTGAGGATAAAAGTTTGTGAACTCAAATTTTTATACTCACTATATTTAGAGAGTTTATTTTGTGTATTTAAAGTTTCCATATATTATAACAGCGTGATCCTAAACCATAGAGATGATCAGATTTGCTCTTGAACCCAAAAAAGGAGCAAAATAGTGGTTCGAGTCTCATTAGTGGAAAGAGTCTAAGGAAATCTTTAATGAAAATCCCAAGAGGCGCTTGGTTGGAGGATGTAGGTCGAGTTCAACCATACCACTATAAAATTACGATGTCTTATTCTCTAAATCTTTCCTACTTATTTTTCCAGTCAGTTGTAGTTGTATGCTATAGATTATTGTTCTTGTTGGTTTATATTGATCGAATTTATTATTCCACACTTTTTACCAATCTTGTTATTTATCACCAATTAGGGTTTTTGTTAATTTAAACTAAAAAGTATTTAATTAGTTTAAATTGAACATATTTGGGAAAAAGTTTAATTAAACTATATTCACCTCCTCTAGGGTTTCCATACCGATCTTATATTTAGAACTTCCAATTTAGTTTGATCAAATAGATTGCGAAGAGTTCAAAATTTTGAAGACAGGAACAAGTATTCCTTTCTTTTTGATATTCGATCATTTTTCTAAGTCAAATATGTTTAACTTTCTTGAAGATGTGTACTAATGAGTTAATGGAGGTTATTTCTTATTAGACTAAATTATACAAAATACTCATAAATTATGTACCTTGTGTCAAAAATATCTTTGAACTTTCAAAAGTTTAAAAAATACCATTAAAAGTTCAAAAATCTCCTTACCGTTAGTATTTTGTGCTAAAAATACCTATCCTTTAACTTAGAAAAAAAAAATTAAAAACATACTCTTACTGTTATATGAACTCGTTAATACTATATTATTTCTCTGTTTTCCCTCCTTTTTTCTCTCATCTCTTCTTCAATACCATCTTTTTTTTTTTTTGTTAACTTTTTGACAATTTTTATCTAAAAAATAATAATAAAAAAATAAATAAAACTGCACACTTCAATTAAAGTATATTATAATGAGAAGAAAGAATAGTGGAAGCACCAAGAGATTTTATGACTTAAATATTTTAATTACAAAATTGTATGTTAGTAGTTGAGTGAATAGTCAAGTACATTTTTTTAATTGACTATTCATCTTTTATGTTTTTAAGGAGAAATTTTGATTTTGAAATTTTGTGAAATTTTGTAGAATTTTATGTGATAACTTAAAAGTTTGGTTTTTATTTTAGTTGTTGAGAAAATTGGTGTAAGAATTGAAAAAATAAGAGAAAAATGAGACTATTTATATGAAAAAAAAAAAAAGATATCTATATAATTTGTTTTAAAATTGGTTCTTTTCTAACCCAAGAAAACTTCAAACAAATTAATCACCATTTAACGGTACGAGAATTTTTAAACTCTTTTTCTACCAAAAAAAAATTAGACTTATTTTTGCAACTAGATATTAATGGTTTCTGTTCATATATTAACGGTGGGGGTATCTTTGAATTTTTTTAAGTTTAAGTGTATTTAAAAAAAATAAAATTAAAGATATTCTTGAGACAAAACTTCAACAGTTTCCTTCCAAAACCAACAATAAGGGTATTTTTTAACTTCTTTTGAAAGTTAGGATATTTTTTTAACTTTTGAAAGTTAAAAGATATTTTTGACACAAATTACAAAGTTCAAGGACATTTTTTATAATTTAATGTTCATATGATTGTTATGGGAGTTCACCTTGAACTAGGGGAGATTTTTATGAAAGCTTCGTAAATTAGTATTTGTTATGATAGCTATTTTTGTAATTATTTTGTCCACAATTTAAATTATACAATACATTAAAATCTTAGGTTAATAGTGTAATCTTGAACAACAAACGATTATTGTATGAGAGGATCACGTTCGAAAAATAACCTAAAGAATATATGATTATGTACGAGGATGAGGGTCTTATATTGGGTAATATTAATATTATGACCCACTTTGGTAATAGTTACTGATCTAAATCATTCATATTAATATATATTATTGGGAGTATTATATACAATGAGTTTGTATAAGACTGGAGATTTTTTTTTAAATAATATTTTTTTAATAAATAATGACAAAAATAGGGTTGGGGGGAAGTATTCCAAAAAATAGGTGTTTAAATTGTGTACTGGGTACACGATTACACCTAAATCGTGTTCCGGGTACACGATAAGGCCTAAATCGTGTACCGGGTACACGATTTCCTGGCCACTTGGCACACCCAGTCTGGCGTGGCGCTCATGCAGGTTTGACTAAGGAAATCGTGTACCGGGTACACAATTACCCTAAGTCGTGTACCGGGTACATGATTCCCTCGCATTAAAATGTCTGCCCAACCCTTCTTCTTCCTCACTAAAACGACGATTCTTATTCCCTACCGTCGTTTTCCCTCACCGAAACCATCGATCACGAGGCGATTTATCTCACCAGACGATGCTTACTATTACTGCATGGTAAGATATTTCAAATCATACATTTTTCATATATATAATATGAATATTATTTAATATTTTTTTTATTCTACAGAATAATTTTATCGACGAAGTTCAACAATATTCAGTGCAGAACAACCTTCCAGAACTGGGTTCAACGTGTCAGCAAACATTGATGAACGTAGAAAGTATCATTCAACAAACAAGACGACTCAATGTTGCTGACACCGATCGAAGACGTATTTTTCGTAGATGACAGCGACAACGGGGTGAACCTAATTTAGAGGGACACGAAGACAACCCCATGGGGAGTAAAGGTCAGGGGGGTCGTTTTTAAATCCCATATTGTATCATTTTCAAATTGCAAATCTCAAAAGAACTAATTGTAAATATTATTTAATATCATGGTATTTTTTTTAATATGAGTGCAAGATGTTTTCATTGTAGATTAAATATATAATTAAGTTTAATAATGAAAGAATTAAGTTTAACAATTAAAAAAAATTATAAGCAACAATGAAGGAATTAACTTTTAGGAAAAAAAAAAGAAAAAAAATTTATAAGTGAACTCGTGTATCGGGCACACGAGTTCGCTTGACCGGTCAACCAGTCAGCTGATGTGGTCAGCTAACTGGATTAAATGGTACTCGTGTACCCGATACACGAGTATGCTACATGGAAATCGTGTACCGGGTACACGATTTCACTACCTTAAATCTGTCAATACTTTTTCAAAATACCTATTTTTGAAATTACTTCCCTCAACCTTATTTTTGTCATTATTTATTTAAAAAAATTCAAGATTAGACTAAGAAACATTTTATCTTTCTTCATAAATGAAATATGTTATTTGAGAAGATAGATATGCTATAAAATAATCATATTCGAGTTGATCTTATTGGTGAGTGAGCTATTAACTTGTGACTATGAGGGTATATCATTTATTTGGATGGATGAGAATGACCTTTGTAGTGATCGATTAAAAAGTCTTACCATTTTGAAAAAGTGGCCAAATAGATAATTAAAAATATAGGAGTCCACGAGATAGAATTTACGCATTATCATGTAGGAAAAAAGTAAAGGAATAATTCCCTTCAAGTGTTCAGGAAATAAATAAGAGGTCCACCTTCTTACTCCTTTGAGAGATTTGTGATTGGATCATAAGCATATTTCACTATATAATCATGAGTGCTTAAGGTATCAAATAACATCAGAGGGTAAAAGAAATATTTTGACCTATCTGTGAAGTGTCGATTTGTATGTAATGGTTATATTCATATTTATTATATAGTTCATAAGAGTGCAACTCTAAATTTATGGGTTGATCTAGAATTAATGCATGAGAATTGATTGATTGATATCATTAATCAATTAATTCGGTATAATTTGAACTTATAATTCATATAACCTCTTATTTAAAGTTTAAAAACATATAGGATACAAAATTGAAAGTTTATTAACCGTGTAGTTAGACACTTTTTTACATTAAGAGACCTATACCACTTACACATTTATTTTTTAAAAAACAAAAAAGAAATAGTGTTTCCATTTAATGTCATGCTCAAATAAACCATATAATTTATTTATTTTTCTCTTGAAGATAGATAAATTATCAAAAAAAAAAATAAAGAGTTAAATTTTTCAGTACAAATATTGTGGAATGGAGTTCGAACAACATATAAAAAAGAAGGTCGTGTCAATTATCGTTGAACTAAATTTACTTTGACAATTAATTATTACTTATGACCACGAATATCAAATTAATAATTTGATCAACCTAATAAATGATTTACAATAAAAGAAAAAAAAATTAATTTCATCTTAGTCCTAAACTTTCAAAAAGAAAAAAAAATTAATTTCATCTTAATCCTAAACTTTCAAATTAATTATATTTTGCCCCTAAATTTTTAAAATATCCATTTGATCTTTGGCTTTGAGATTAAACTTTTAAAATATCGATTTTTAAAAAAATCGATGCTGTGTTAGCTTAAATTATGTATATATGGATTGTAAATTAGGCTCATTTGGGCCAAAAATTAGGCTAACTTTTCTTTTATGTTATTTTGATGGTGTATAAATTCTTTTCTATATTCCATTGTAAGATTCTGCATTCTTATTCGCAGAGCGTCCTTAAATTGTTTGCTGTAAAAGTACGTGATCTAGTTTGATTTTCATTGACATTTGGTTCACTTCAGCTTGTTTGGTCAAAATCGGTTCGATTCGGTTTAGGTAGCACATTTTTATTTTGAATGAAGTAGTTTTAAGTTTAATATTTATAATGTTGGGATTTATGTCCTAAAGCTTCGTAGTTAGTTATCTATTTAAATAAATATTTATTTTAATTATTAATATGCAATATTATAGTAAATATCTAAGGTTATTAGATGTAATCTTGAACAATATGTGGTTGATATATAAGTAGATTATGTTCAAGTAATAACCTAAAGGTCTATAGTACATGGACAATGTTGAGTACTTTATTCTGATAATACAATGGATACGAACATTTTGTAATTGTTACAATGGTTTGTTCCAAATCGTTTATGTGAGACATGTGAATGGGGGTATTTTACATATATAAATAGTTTGTATAAGACCAGATTGCGAAATAATTAATCTATCTTTGTAAATCCGTTAACTAAAGAGATTAATATTTTGCAGGATGAACATATGTGACTCGATCTTAATCCTGAGTGAGTTATAAATTCTTGTTTGTGAGGGCTCGTCTTTTGATTAGCATTGGATGGGAGTGACCCGAGTTGCCGACTTAATACGCCTCCCAGTTTGAGGACTTGACTGAATGAGGAGCTAGGAACATAACTTCACAAGATGAGATTCACTCTTTCTCGTGAAAGGGCAACTAGACAAGAAGTTCCCTTAAGTGCTGACTCCAAAACTTGAACAAGGGACTCACCCTCTCACTGGCCTGAGAGAAAGTTAGTTTATGGTTGGACTATAAATAAATTGTTTATTAGAGAATCAGTGGTACTTAAGAATGTTGAGTTTTATGTCCTAAAACTCATAGATAACAAAAGTAATTAATTGATCGTCATCAATAAAGAGTTATTGATTGTATTGTATTCTATTTTGTCTTAATAACCCTAAATCCAATAAACTAACATCTAAGGCTGTTTTATGAGTCTTGAACTATATATGGAGACATACAAGGATCAATGTTCAAAATATAACCTAAAGTGTCATAGTATAGGGATAAGGTGGATACTTTATCTTGGTGACATTACGGATACGACCCACTTTGTATTTGATATAAACACAATGATCCAACGCGTTCGTGTAGGTGACATGCGAGTTGAGATATCCTATGCAATGAGTTTGCATAAGATCGAACCGTGAAATAGTAATCACTAGATGCAGTACCGTTGATTAGTTAGGTTTCTGTTTCAATAGGATGGACCTAGGCAATTTAGTCTCGATCCTGTGCATATTATGAACTCCTGTTCATGAAGGATTGTCCTTTGATTTGTATGGGTGAGAGTGGCCAGGTTGCTGACTCAATAAACCTACCATTTTGGGGATAGAACCGAATGGGGAGCTGAGAACATACCAAAATGAAATTAACTCATTCTCGACTTTAAGGTAAGTAGACAAGTGTTCCTTAAGTGGTGTCTACGAGACTTAACAAAGGGCTCTACCATCTTACTGGCTCGAGAGGGATTTCTATTTAATAGTTGGACCATAAACATATTGTTTATTAGAGGAGCAGTGGTACTTAAGGATACATAGGTAACCTAAGGGTAAAACAGTAATTTGACCCAGTTGATGTTACAAACACTCATGAAGGATATACTTGTTTGTATTGGTCTATATTCATGGATACAAAAATATATATGCAATGAGAAGAGTGCAGATGTGGGTCTTTGGGTCTTTAGTGGAGTGTACTCATAGGTAACGAATATTGATTAATTTGGTTAATGAGTTTAACCAATTAATCTCATATCGTTGGAACTTCCAATCTGAAGGTCCACCATATCTCCTTATTAGCTCACTAAAGGATATTAATGAGGAATGATTTGAATTGTTCAAATCAATTGAGGAAATTGTATATTAATGTGATTAATATATAATTAATTATAGATGTGTTCTATAATTCAAATTATGTTAGAGAGAAATATTTGAACGAGATTCAAATATTTAATTCATGTGAATTAGATTCATGAAGATTTAATTAATTATAATGTTAGAGAGGTGGAAGCATATAAACAAGTGATGTTATTTTAATTAATAAACTACATATTAAATTAGATTTAATAAGTGGTTGTTTAATTAATGTGGCAACTAATTAAATAAGGGGTTATTTAATTAATTGGCATCAAGGGTGATAAGGGAAATACTTGGAGAAGGGGTGAACCATTCTCCATATAAATTCATCCTATTAGCCCATTTAGGGTAAGTATTCTTTTGTGCAAAAACAAACCTAGCCTTCAAACATTAATTCCTCTTTACGCCCTCTCTACAATCTCTACCTATTCCTCTTCCAAAGATTGAAGAGCACTCATCCAACTCTTGGAATCCTAGAGAATAATAAGGTTATTTTTGTGGTAGTATCGGTGATTGTTGAGAAAATGTTCGTGTGAAGATCATGAGGAATTTCCAGAAGTTTGGGAATCTTCGAAGGTGAGAATCGTTCATCCCTTTATTTCTCCTTTATAATGCATGCTTAGTGTGAAGTTTATCCTCTTCTATTATGTTTAAGCTTACTGTCTTTTGTTTCTTTTAAAATGAAAAACCGAATGCAAGACGTCGTTATGTTTTCGCTCGGGATTCGATCCCTTCAAAGGAGATAGAGCTAATTATAGGGGTAAAACGTACTTTTGATCAATCCGTATTTACGAACAACTTGTGACATATCGACTTGCTTATAATGATTATACCCATGGACACAACTTGTCCTGCAGTGCATAAGAGTGCAACTATGAGCCTATAGTGGTTTACCTTATAGTTAATGGATGAAGATTAATTAATTAAAGAGAAGCATATAGTTTGTAGGTTCATTAAAGTCCATTGCTTGCTCACTACGGACCAATAGGAATCAAATGTATTGAGAAAAATTGAAACCTTCAAATTTATAAAGGAAAATATATTAATTGTATTGGATACAATTAAATATATTGTTTTATTTGAATGGAATTCAAATTACAACTATATAATATGGATAATTAATTTATTCGAATATAATTAAGATGATTGATTATTTAATCTGGATGAGATTAAAATTAAAGAGATGATGGGAGGATTAATTTATTTGAATACGATTCAGATAATTAATTACTTAATTTGAATGAAATTCAAATTAAAGAGATAATGAGATAATTAATATATTTGAATATGATTCAAATATTTAATTATTTTAATATGAGATATTAAAAGGGATAATTATAATTATAATTTTAACATGAGGTATTAAAATAAATAATTATAATTAAATAGGTTTATCCTAATGAGATTAGGATTAACTTAGTTGAGTTATATATAAAGGGCCTTAGGGAGCCCTATTGGACAAAAATCTCTACAATCATTGTGTAGAGAAAAACTCTTCCAAAGTTAAAGAAAAGTTCAAGGATAATTTGTTGTTACATATTAGCAAAGGTACGATACTTAACCCCTGAATTTAGTATGTTTTTAATTATCATAAAAAATAAAAGCATGTGATTTCATTGCTTATGCGGTAGGATGAAAGCGTTCAATTCCTTCATATAAACATTATAAAAGTTTAGAAACAAACATAAAAGTTCAATATGTGTGATGGTAATCGAACCTACCTTTTGATTGATCTATGCTTTTATCCCAATTGTGTTGTTTTTATGCGATTAATTTTAGGAAGCGGTGACCGAACCTTCGACTTCTAGAAAGTAGATCGGTAAGTTTTAACTTTACGATTATACAATAAAACCCTAATATTATACAAAATAATAAATATCAAGATCCTTGAACTAGATGATTTCCACAATAACATTAGTTAGAATATTATACTTTTCCATGATAACGGTCTTCTAATCGATTGTATTTCTCTCCCGTTACTTTCCTTTACAACTTAATTAGGTTTCTTGATGAGAGAAAAAAAAACCTATTTGATGAGGCAAAGAAAGAACCAACCCTTAACATTTTATCTTTATATAAACATCTCATATCAATAAAATAATAGATCCAAAAGATAAAATAGCAGATAATGCATATTAGTCACCTTAATAATAATATTAAATTTAAAATAAATCTAACAACATCATGTCAATCATTGTTAGCTAAACTCACTTTGAAGAAAAGGTAGATTTAAATACCTCAAATGTGAATAATATTAAAACAAAATACAAAGAAGTTGGAAAGTTTCGATGAAAGGGAACTAAAGGTTGAGTCAAGGGGTATTTTAGTAAAAGTGAGACAAAATGCGTACATACATCTTACATGCGTAAGAGTAATCTATCTACGCTTAAAATTTAATGAAACCTTTGTTATTTTCAACGACAATACGATAATTAATTTTCAAAAATTAATATTTAGGGGCAACGTTAAATTTATCCACCATATCATTAAAATTTTACCGTAAAAGAAAAAAAAAAAAATCCAGTGATCATGTTTTTTTAATATGTAATTTTAAAGATTAGACGGTCTCTTAAATTGGATTTACAATTATTTTCCAAAGAACTTCGCAGTTGATCATCTTTATTTTTAAAAATATCACGGTACTATTATANTATTATAATAATAATAATAATAATAATAATAATAATAATATTATTATTATTATTATTATTATTATATAATATATATAAATATAGCTTTTGATATACAAAAGAAAACCCAATTAATGGAGTTGGAGCAAACAGAACTAGTTAAATCCATTACGGTAAGGGGTTTTAGAATTTTGGGAAGCAAAAGCAATAGTTTTGTGGCAAAAATGGTGGGGAGTTCTTTAGGATGAAACAAGGGATGACGATGGAACAATCAAATGTTGATGCAGAAGCTAATAGGTGCCGGAACAAGCAGCTAAGGTTAGGATTAGCACGGTTTGCTCCAAATTTGGGAAAGAAATCGCCTACCGCTAACTCGCTTTGAGATTTGTCGGCTACTTCGGGCGTAGAATAATACCAGAATTTTCGGTGGTAAGTTCAGCTACGGCTTTTTCGATTTGAAGTTATATTTATAAGCGTGTATGTATATGTTAGACATTAGACTCTCTGGCCATCGGAGGAGGGAGAGGGAATGATGGAAGGAAGGAATTCCTTTGGTTAAATGCGGAGAGGGCTGTGAGATGGGTTGAGAGCTTGAGTTTCTCATAACTAAAACTAGTGGTTATATGAATCTCATACATGGGTCAAAATTCAAATTTAGATTATGGGAGACCTGAAGTTGGTTGTAAGCGTTTTGGGGTGTAATTTTAGTCTTGCCTTATTCATATGCGCCATTGGATTTCAAACATGTTCCTATAATCTTAAGGATTTTACTTCTACTCTATCCATGAGGTATCTGGGATATTTATATCGGGAATGGGGGTGGGAGGGTGGTGGGAGTAAGGACTATGAATTTAGAATTTTCCTTTTTGTTATGAACTAATCTCCAGCGTTTGATGTCACTAGAAGTTTTGGATGGTATTGCAGTGGGCAGTTCTAGTTCAAATCGCATTTGTATCTTTGTTCTCCTCTTGTGAAGTTTATAGTCAGTGTGTTGAGCTGATTAGTTCAGAAGGAAAATGTAATCCAACATTTGAATCGGTCAAAGGCAGACTGATATGACGACTACAGTAGCATTTATAGTAGTGAAACGTCTTCTCATTGTCAGTCTTTTACAATATTTGGCCTTTCTATCCTAGTCTTTATGATTTTGATTTATTCTAATAAATGCAATTGTGTTACACATAACACCCCCGCCCAAAAAAAAAAAAAAAAAAAAAAAAAAAGAATAATATGAAAAACTAGAGAAAAAGGAAACTACACAATTGGCAGTGATTTGACTTAGTTTCTTTGATTTGGCCTTAGATTATGAATTTATGAAGAATTTTACCATGTTTTTGTCATGTATGGTTCATTACTTGTTGCCTTGTTGGGCTCTGTTTTGTTCTGTTGTGGGAAGATTTTAGAGCATTAGGAGAAGGTTTATTTCCAAGATTCTTGGTGCTGATTCATCAAAAGCTTCTTTCATTGGAATTTTAGTTCGTGCATCGTTAAAAGTTTTCAATTTACTCCTTGTTGGATGGTGGTCGTTTTTTGTGGTTTCTTTGGTAATTTTGTAGTAGCTTTGCAGCTGTAGGAGGCTTGTAGATCGAGTTTGTTTGAAAATTTATCTCTTTTATGTTGTATTTGTTGATCATTTCCTTTCTTTCCTCTTCATGCGAGAGTTTGTATCTCCTAAACATTTTTTCCTCTTCATTACATCAACGAGAATTGTTTCTTGTTTCTTTTTTCCTTTTTTTTTTCTTTTTGAAAATATGTTTGTCATGTATCGTCCATCTTTCATGCTGTCATTCCCTCCAAATATGGCTTTTGGATGTACCGTGAGAGCATTGATCATTTCATATAAAAGAAGTGGAAAAAAAATGTCTCATGAGATTGTCTATAACACTTAACCACCATTCAGTGATCAAAGAAGCATACTACAAATCTTAATGTTAAAAATTAATGGGATCAAATCACATTGGCCAACTTAAATAGGAGATAATACTTTATAAGTTTCCTCATGCTAAATGTTGGAGGGTCAAGTATTCTGGTTGAGGTATGTGCAAGTGCAAGTGGCCCAAATACACATTATTACCTAAAAAGAAGATATTGTCCCAAACGTTTTCTCCCATAATGGTCATTTGTATATAGTAAACTTCTTGCTTCTCTCTCTTTAAGATCTCTTTGAAAAGATGAGCTTTTTTTTGTGTTTTTTTTTCTCTTATGACCTCATACATATCATAGCCAACCAAGGCTCCTTTGTGTAACCTCTTGGTCTTGTGTTATCTTCTTGCTTGGCCTATAGTCTCTCTTTATCAATATTAATATCATTTTCATATGTTAAAAAGGTCTGCATGCTTTCTAAGTCATTTTATGGCAATCATTTTTTATTTCACCGATGAATTTGATTTTTCTTCTTATTTTTAAGTTTAGAAGATATTTCCACTGTTGACAGCTCTTAAGTGGAGGAAGGTTGATTATAAAAGATGCCATCTCTTCAGTTGTTGCATTTAACCAAGCATCGCCACAATATTCTTGCCTCAAGGAGGTATTTCTGATTTTTCTACTTCCTTGTATTGTGAACGTATTTTACATTTGAGTTGACTTCACTAATTTGGGTTTTCAATAAGTTCTGTTCTGTTGTTAGCTTTTATGTACGGTATTTGCCCATTCTCTTCGATTTATTTATATGGAATCCGTTTCTTAAAATGTGTGCAAATTTGTTTTACCGAATGTATTTGTTCAACTGTGTGCCTAAGAGTTCCTCTATCTCAAGATTTCAACTGTAAAAGCATAGAGATAAAGGCCTAGATTTCAAAATATCATTATATGTATGATGGTGTAGGTGGTGCCTGGTGGTGAACGGAGGTTGAACGAGAATTATATGAATGGGAATGTATCTTGTTGATTCCAGGAAATTCTTAGTGTCAATTACATGAAATGCTTTTTGAAACTTCTGTAGTATGCTTCCCAGATGCCGTAGTAATCAATATTTAACATGTTAAATTACACGTTCAGTTCACTGGAATATATCTTGTTGATTCCAGAACATTTTTGTTGTCAATACATCAAATGCTTGTTGGAGTTTTTGTATTTGATTCTGAACTTCTAAAATGTCTGATTGATTTAAATACTTGTTTCTTATTCTTTTGTTTCTTTTTTGGAAAAAAAAAAACTCATTCTTATCCCCATAACTCAAGTTGGTAGGTTCTTGAAGTTTCACTTTTGTATCCATTAGATTCCTGGACTTTAAAAGTGTATTATAGGTCCTTAAATTTTTAATTTTATGTCGAATTGAAAATTTTTTGTGTCCAAAATTTTTAATGTGTCAAATGATCATGAATTTTCAATTGTGTCTAATAGGTTTTTGCCTTATTTAACAGTTTTAAAAATTCATGGACTACTAGACACAAAATTAAAAGTTTAGTGGTCCTATTATGAATAAAATTCAATTTTGAATCTCATAGATCTTTCAATTTAATTTTTTTTGAGCATTAGTCTCTTTTCTCCTCTTCAAAGTAAAAAGTTGTTTCTTGTTCAAAAAAATTCTATTTTTTGAAATTATGTTAAGGGCCTGTTAGACAAAAAAATGAACATTGAGGTACTTGGTAGATATTTTCTAAAATTTAAAGATATTTTAGACACAAAATTGAAAGTTTGAGGACCTTTTAAACACTTTTAAAGTTGAGGAACTTTTTTTCTTGACACAAACTTGAATGTTCAAGTAGTAAACTTGTAATTTATGATGAAGCTTAAGGCAGTTTACGTCTTTGCTTCTGTGAATTAGATTATTTAATAATCTAGTTGCAAACTGTGCAAGTTTGTGTTACTTTTTAGTTTAGAAAATTTTATATATTGTGATATCTTTTTTTGATGTTTGGTGTCAATAATGAATTTCCACTTTCCTTCCAATGATGCACATAGCATTTTGTAATTTATATGCATCAATTCCAACTCATTACTTATTATGGAATTTATTTACATGGTCATTCATGTTAGCCATTTATATTTGAACTTTGGGATTGGGTGAGCCATGAATGAATTGCCATTCTTCTTGATAGGAAAACTTTGCTATTTGCCTCTGGCGTTGTTCTTGTTGGTGGGACTGCTGCATATTTGCGATCACGAAGCAATAAAAAATCTTCATCTTTTAACCATTACAATGGGCTTGATAGTAATGACGAGAGATCTACAAATTTGGAAACAGAAGGTGGTAGGATCAAGAAAAGCACGCAGAAGAGTGGTGGACTGAAGTCACTTCATGCACTTGCCGCTATTCTGTTGTCTAAGATGGGCAAAGCGGGTGCCAAGGATCTATTATCTTTACTGGGTATAGTGGTAAGTGCAAGCTATATATATCAAGCGATGTGATGAGTCTGATGACATATTGTCAATCGATGTGATGAGTCTGATGACATATTGTCAATCTGTCTTCTTCTTCTTTTTCTTCTTCATTTTCTTTTTCATGCGTAACTTCTTCGTAGAGTTACTTATATCATGTAACCTGTATTCTGATAAATCATAGACTGCATGCTAAATATTTTCATCTCTTTGTATCTCTCCCTCTCTCGCTTAATGTAAAAAAAAAAGGGAAGGGAAAAGTCTCCAGTGAAGTAAATGTCTTAGGTTGAATTATGTTTGAGCAAATGGCTTGGATCACAAGGGTCGGTTCGCTGCTAATCCTGTGAGAATGTGATCACATTGCTCCTGGATGTTGGTGATTCTTTGTAGAAAATTTTGTGCCAACAGTTCAACATAGAGGTTGGCAATAGGAGGAATACAAGTTTTTGGAATCATGCTTCAGCTGAGAACAGACCTCTTAAATCCATTTCCCCGAACTTTAATAAATCTCTATTGGAAAGGAGGGGAGGGCAGCTGATTTGTTAGATGCATAGATAAGACAATGGAGTCTCATCTTCACTCCTTTTATGATATTCAATCTCCAGAGTTTGAAAGTATGCAATTTAGTAATATTCTAGCTGATTTTTTAGGGTATTTTAGTTACTACACAATAGGTTGGTTAAGGAAAGATGGTTGCAAATAGAGTGGGTTAAGGTAGCTAGTGGTGGGCTGTTTCTAGAAAAAGGACATAGGAGAGTCTAGGCCTCTCAAAGTGTTTGGGATATTGTAATTTTCCTTCCTAATATAAGTAATACTTTTTTTTGTTAGGTTCTTTTTTGTTTTCTTGTTTCTATTACCAAATGGCTCAAATGGTTGTTGGATTTTTTCTGGGGTAGTGCGTATTTGGATGCGTTTACGTGCTCTTCAACTAATATTCCATGATAACTACATCATGACCCTACAACATTGGTTGTATATCTTTAAGTGGCCACTGTGAGAATGGACGTTAGAATTTGGGTATTGTTCTTGTAGTTCGTTCTTCCATGCAGATTATGCATTGGGAGACTTTTACCAGCATTTGGTCCTTTTTTTATGTTTTTGTTTTTGTTTTGGACAATAATTTGCTTTCATTGATAAAAATGAAAGACACAGGAGTACAAAGAAAAAAAAAAAAGAACCAACGAAAAGGGGATTCCAACCTTAACCTCATTAAGGGACTCCAGTCGAGACCAAAGCATACAAGGAGGTATTAAACCTACCCCCTCCCAAACCTTCCCACCGGTTCTCTCCACCTCTCTAAAAATTCTATTGTTACTCTCAATCAAAATATCTCAAAAAACTACAAAGAAACTCGGTTGCCACAACACCTTTTCCATCTCCTTAGTCCATCTTAAATTACCAATGGACCTAAAAGCTTAAGTTGATGGGTGAAGATAAATTTAATATAATATCTAACACTTTCCCTCACTTGTGGGCTTTAAATATGAAGAAGATCCAACAAGTGAAAATGAATAATTGGGGAGGAATAACAATGCAGGGGCTTGAACACAGGATCTCCTTGGACCACTTACTTAGATACCATCTTAAATCACCAATTGATCCAAAAGCATAAGCTGGTGGGTGAAGGCAAATTCAATATAATATCTAACATTCCAAAGCACCTCCTCCACCATAGACCTCTTCCAATGAAAAGATGGAAAGGCATGAGAAGCCTCTTGAAAGATCGGGGGTCCACAATCTAACATCCTTTCTCCCAAGCACCATCAATAAGGTGACGTGGATTTGAGCTTTTGGAATAACGAATAATTATGATCATCCTCTATCTTTTGCTGGAATTTGGTGCTGAGGTTTTGATACAACATATGGTGCAAACAAGACATCCCAGCCTCAAGTTCTCATTCATCGTATCCTTTGCAAAAAGGAAGAAAAACATAAATAGATATTAAAAATCCTTTCGAATTTTTTTGACAACCGATTTTTGTAAGGTAAAAAGTTTAGTGAAATTAGTTGAGATGTGCAAACTGGTCAAGATATTCTTTATTTTATTATTGTTATTATTATTTTGGGGGGATCTTTTGGAAGAATTTAATTTGTCCTGGTGCTTCCTTCTAATACCTTAGTAGCTATTAAATGATCTTTAGTGGATCAGCCTTGAAGAGAAAATCTAGCCTTTTGGGAGAAAGGACCAAAAGGAATTTTATGAGAAATCTGGATTGAAAGGAATCACAATATAGCGTATTGCTAGAGATTTTTCCAAAGAAAAATACAGGTGAAAGTACTCATGGGCCTCTCTCTCAGTGTTTCTCCTGTGGCATTTAAGGATGAGAGTAATCATGGGTTCTAGGCATTGTAGGATTGAAAATAAATCATTTTTGATAAGTTTAGTGAATGATTATGATGTTGGCAACTTTAAATTGGAGGAGAGAGGATAAGTTCATCATTTTATATTAGGTTTAAGTTGGCAGAAAAAGAGATAGTTGGAATACAAGTTCATATTGGTTTTGCAGTTCCTAATTGATATGAAGGTCTTTAGCAGAATTAGATATGGAGAAGGTACTTGCTGTGTGCTGAAAAACTCCAATTGTAATGGATGATTTGTTGGAATCTCAACCTTGTCAAATGAAAGGATCAAAAGAAAGCATGGTTCTACCTATAGGGGTGAACAAAGAGGAGTGCAGGACTGCATGCCTTTCACACAGAATTGATTCCAAGGAGAAGATGGTGACAGAATAACCTCAAATGTAGGACCACCAAAGCTTGGTTCGGGGAGTGAAAGGGGCGGGTAGATCTTTTGCTCAACTAATGACCGTTATTTTGTTGCTGACTAGGAAGACTCGGGTGAAAAAGGAGGAAGGGGTTCTTTATTAGACTGGGTGCAAACCCTGTGATTACCAAGTTGTGTTTCCATGATGATTGGTGTGCCATCTTGAAGGCATTAAGTGGAGTCATATATTAGGGCTGTATGTTTGGTTCTCTTCACCTAACGGTTATTTTAGGGGTTCTCGATTTTTTATTTTTTATTATTTTTAAATATTTATTATTAAGAAACGAACTTTCATTTCATTAACCAAAGAGGGAGTATAAAATAAGGGGAGAGATGAGATATCCACATGCTCCAACAGGTTACAAAAAAGAGGCCCAATTGGTGTAGTTTTGAGTTAGGCTATAATTACAATTTTTTTTTTGAAGTAGAGGACCAAGTAGAGGCAAAATGTTTGACTAAATACCAAAAAAATTGTCCCTATTAGAATCTGACCCCTAATTCTTTTTTTTTTTTTGATGTTTCCAGTGTTCGAGCTCTCTAGAAGAAACTTTTGAAGGGTTCTTGGTTGTTTCTTAGACAAGGCAGATAGTTTTTGTGGATTTATTTGATTTGTCATTCAGTTTGGGGACTATAATTTTTTTTTTTTTTGGGAATTGTACAGGGGTGCTATACTGATCTAAAGTTACTTGTTCCGTCTAGGCTTCTATAGACAGAGTTCTGTGGTTATTCTTCAGTTTGGGGACTATAATTTTTTTTTTTTTTTGGGAATTGTACAGGGGTGCTATACTGATCTAAAGTTACTTGTTCCGTCTAGGCTTCTATAGACAGAGTTCTGTGGTTATTCTTGTTTGCATTTTATTAACACTGGGTTTGATCTTATTATTATCATTATATTTGAAAGGCGGAAGGGTGAATGATTATCTTGCTTTTGGTAGAGTTGTTTATATATTATATCGTATGATGAAGCTTTGTAACTTTTTCAACTTAATGAAAAGTTGTTTCCTATTTAAAAGGAAGAACTATTTCTTGTGGGCAGATATACTCTTAATGGGAGTTATTTGTAACAGTGCCTACTAGCTTTCCATAGAGATAGGACCATTTACAAGTTTAGCTTAGCTTAGTTTAGTTTAGTTTAGTTTTTGTTTTTGTTTTTTTTTTGTTTTGGTTTTAAATTAAAGAATGGGAAGTACATTTACTTTGCAAGTACATTTGTTGAGCTTTTTTTCCAATTATGTTTGCCAGAGGGAATTATAAAAGTCGTGGGAAATTGGAGGGGGCTTTGATATGAGAGATGGATAAACATTAGAGTCTTTCTTTGTCATTATTGAAAGGGGAGTTAAAAATGTAGAAATAAATGTAGTGAGCATAATAGAATGCCAGAAAACCCATAAGTTTCTGGTTTCTTACAAAAGATAAAAGGAAAAAAAAAAATATATTGCCGACCCGAGCATAACTCAATTGGTAAAGGTATATATCCTCAACCAAGGGGTCAAATGTTTGAATCTCCATCTCTATATGTTCTTGAACTAAAAAAAAAAGAGAAGAATGTATATCTTATAATTTCTTTGTGATGATTGTTCTCTATAATGTCTGTTGGAAACACTCTTTTTGGTGGTTTTATGTGTTCATGCTTGTATTTATCACTCATACAGGTACTACGAACTGCTCTGAGCAATAGACTAGCAAAAGTTCAAGGATTTCTTTTTCGTGCAGCATTTCTTCGACGTGTTCCATTGTTCTTACGTTTGATTTCAGAGAATCTGCTTTTATGTTTCCTTCTCTCAACTCTCTACTCTACTTCAAAATACGTGACTGGGATCTTAAGTCTACATTTCAGAAAAATATTGACACGACTCATTCACACTCACTATTTTAAGGTACTTCTGGCTACAGTTTGTTGAAGCAGTGCTATTGATCAAATGCTTACTCTTTGTATTAACTTCTGTAGAGTTTATAGACTGTCCTGCATATTATATTAATGTCTTTCTATATTAGTACTTTTATTTGTAGCTCTTGACGAAGGGACTTATTATTTTTTTAAAAAAATTCATCTGCTTCTTTTAAGTAGAAGAAGATTCCAAGAGCACAACACACTTGTTGTGTATAGAGGAGATGGTTGTATAGCACCATTGAGTAGAAGAAGATTGTCAAAGGGAAGGGATTTTTGTGGTTTAATCTAAAGTTGAGCAATAGAAATCATGAAAACACCCTCCAAACTCTTGTCTATACAGGGAAAAATTCATAACTAAAAACTGTGTGGTCTCTCTCTCTCTCTCTCTCTCACTCACACACACACACACACACTCACTCGCTCACTCCCTCTTCCCTCCACTTTTTTTAGATAGGAAAGTTATGATACAAATGAAATTTCTGAAGGGGTGCAGTTGGAGTTGCAAAAAGACTAATTTTTCTCACATTATATTGGGTTTTGATGCTAGGAATGTTGTTTCAAAGGCTTGTCGATGTTACAATGATGAGATCCTTAAGATCTAGGTTTTAAATGGGTCGTCTTTTATGGTAGCTGAACTAATTATAAATATTTATTTATTTTTCTTTCTTTTGTGTTTCAGAATATGTCGTACTACAAAATATCACATGTGGATGGTCGAGTGACAAATCCTGAACAGCGAATTGCAAGTGATATACCTAGGTTTTGTTCAGAATTGAGTGAGCTTGTACAGGATGATTTAACAGCAGTTGTTGATGGTCTCCTCTATACTTGGCGCCTTTGTTCTTATGCTAGCCCAAAATATGTCCTATGGATTTTGGTAATCTCTGCTGTTAAATTTTCTTGTTTCTTTGTCATTTGACAATGCTTTTCATTTAGCACGTGTGAATGTAGATATTTTCTAGAGTTCAGTTTAAAATTTTTAACTTCAATGGTTAAACTGAAAAAAATTCTACTTTGCAGGGCTATGTAGCAGTATCTGGAACCTTGATCCGAAATTTTTCTCCTCCTTTTGGGAAACTAATGTCTAAAGAACAACAGTTGGAAGGGGAGTACCGCCAACTTCAATCTCGTTTAAGAACCCATTCTGAGAGCATAGCCTTTTATGGTGGAGAAAGAAGAGAAGAGTTTCATATTCTGCAAAAGTTTAATACTCTCGTTGAACATTTAAAAATTGTCCTTCATGAACATTGGTGGTTTGGCATGATTCAGGATTTCCTAGTGAAGTATTTTGGTGCCACTTTTGCTGTTATTTTGATTATCGAGCCTTTCTTTTCTGGTCATCTCAGACCTGACTCTTCAACTTTAGGGCGAGCAGAGATGTTGAGCAACCTTAGATATCATACCAGTGTTATAATCTCATTATTTCAGTCTCTTGGAACTCTATCTATTAGTTCAAGACGTCTCAATCGTCTAAGGTATTATTTAGTAATAAATTGTTTTGGTAGATACCATTGTTTCTAGTTGATGAATTAGTTGTTAACCTCAAAGAAAGCATAAACAGTCTTTGCATGACATGGGTGATGAATATATGGATGAAAGTAGTTTACGTCATTAGGAGCATGTGCATCTAGTTCTCAAGTTATTTCTTTAATTGGTTTCATTCTCTTTCATTTTCTTCATTATTGCAGTGGTTATGCTAGACGGATTCATGAGCTAATGATTGTGTCCAAAGAGTTGAGCGCTGAATCTTCTCAGCCTGCAACTGGTGATATGAATTGCTTCAGTGAAGCAGATTATATTGAGTTTTCTGGAGTTAAGGTAAATTGTACGGCGAATTAGCTAGATTAACTTCACATATAGACACACTTCACGTGCCATCTTAACATTGAATTTGCTACCAGGTTGTTACTCCCAGCGGTAATGTGTTGGTGGATGACTTGACTCTTAAGGTTGAGCCAGGATCTAATCTTTTAATTACAGGTACTTCTTCCAACCGGTGTCATCTTGTTCGGTGTTGATTATTTACCCATTCAATCCCTATTGTCTGTTTCCTCTCCACCTTAAGTCATAGTTTCAGTGGCTCGCTCGTTCTTTTTCTTTCTCTTGATGTTCGGGGTGCGGTGGGGGGATAAAAACCTTAAATTTTAGTAGTTACAGTATGTTTTATTGCTACTATGTTCAGAAGACACACTGCTGTCAATGTTATTTGGACTAATGAAACTTATTATTATGTGCTGAAGGTCCAAATGGTAGTGGGAAGAGCTCACTTTTTCGAGTTCTAGGTGGCCTTTGGCCTCTGATTTCTGGCCATATTGTTAAACCTGGGGTTGGGTCTGATCTGAACAAGGAAATTTTCTACGTTCCACAGAGACCATATACTGCTGTTGGCACCCTTAGGGACCAGTTAATTTACCCGCTAACTGCAGATCAAGAAGTTGAACCACTCACGCATGATGGAATGGCAGAATTATTAAAAAACGTTAGTTTTTTCTTTGGTATTTCTCTTGTTTTAATTTTCAAGTTTAGTGGTCACTACATTACTTTTGGGATTTAATTGTGTTGGAATTCTGTTCCTTTCTATAAAGGTTGACCTCGAGTATTTGCTAGACCGTTACCCTCCTGAAAAAGAGATAAACTGGGGTGATGAACTATCTCTAGGAGAGCAACAAAGGTTAGGGATGGCCAGATTGTTTTATCATAAGCCCAAATTTGCAATTCTCGATGAATGCACAAGTGCTGTCACAACTGATATGGAAGAACGGTTTTGCTCTAAAGTTAGAGATATGGGAACATCATGCATTACAATCTCGCACCGTCCAGCGTTGGTTGCTTTCCATGATGTGGTACTATCCTTGGATGGTGAAGGAGGTTGGAGTGTTCATTATAAACGGTTAGATTTCAGCAGTCCAGCACTGTCAACTTTCTGTTAAATGTGAAAATGCATATATTTATTTATTCTACTTCCTCGATAACCCAGGCAGGAGTTTCCGCAGGGAGTGATCAATTCCATGAGACCTAAGACCGACCGTCAAAGTGATGCAGTTGTAGTCCAGCAAGCATTTTCCAGTCTTGAGAAGGTTGAAAAGCTGTTAGAACTTTGTGTTTGGTTGGTTTATATTGTCGTCTCCATATAATATTGCTGCATGGAGAAAACTCCCGGTTCTTACTTTGTTTTTGTTTGTTGTTTAGGCATCTAGTTTCTCTAAGTCAGATGCAGGATCATACAATTCAAGGGTGATAGCAACCTCACCTCCTGCAGATAGTATTGCTACTCGTCCAACTGTTCCTCAACTTGAAGGAATTCCCAGAATATTGCCACTGAGAATTGCTGCAATGATCAAAATACTGGTTAGTCTCTCATATGGCTGAAATAGCAAAACTCCCATCTTATACATGCTTTCGACTGACCAACTAGTAACTAAACCTAAAAATAACTGCTAACTGTACTCAAATAACTAATTGAGCGGTAAATAAACGAGCACATTACCGAAAACTACTTGGACTAGTAAAATATAAAATAGAGATTGGATTAACTCAATTTCACTGCATCAAGAGCATATTGAACAATGTAAAATGAAAATGGATTAAATAAAGGCAAGGAAATAACAGTAGAGCCTCTTAAGAGCTAAGGTACATGAGAAAGATCCTGTCCCGAGGTTGTCCAACAGGAGGGGTAAGGAACTTAGATTTGGGTTTTATGTGGTTCAAAGATGCAGTGTTATGATTTTGGCTGGTCCTCAGGAGCCTAGAATTAGGAGGGCAGTTCAGAGGAAGTCATCCTGATTTAGATTTTGTGTTGTCCAAAGGTCACACTTAGATTTTGGGCAATCTAGCATGGGTAAAAGGAAGGAGTTGCCATTTTATTCAATCTGGAGTGAATAAAGGTGGTGGGAATTTATACTTAAGTTTTGGGCAGTCTCCACAGGCAGTTTATTATAGGTCAAAGGGCCAGTTGAGAAATGTTCAAGGTGGCCAAATATTTTGGTTTCTGGTATACAAGGGTGAGAGATGGAGAATTTTGGGGCAATCAGAAGAAGCAATTTTAGATTTGTTTTTCCTGGCAGAAAGGATAGAAGATAGAGTCCCTTTATTTATTTATTTTTTATTTAATGAGAAACAAGACAAAATATATTAATCAAAAGAGAAGAATAGCCTAAGGCCTTAGGGATGAGAGGGTCCCTAAGCCTGAATAGAGGAATTGGCAAATGTCCTGAAAAAAGATACCCACTGTGTATGACAAAAAGTATTGTGTGACGCACCTCACGTGGAAGCAGTAAACTGTATGCTTTCACAAAAACCACCTATTCCTCTTGTTCCAAATAGACCAGAAGAGGGTCGTGCTCCCATTGCACCACAATATCCTAGCTTGTCCTCTAAACCATCAACTGGACAGCAACTCAAAAAGACCAGTAGTAACATCTTTTGGAAGGTACGAAGCCAAGCCATAAAGATTCAAAATGACGGCCCATGCCTTATAGGTAAAGTGATCCTGAAGGAATAGGCATTATAATAGACATTTTAAAAAGTTTACCCACTAAAATTGGATTTTAATCTTAAAAAAAAATGTAGAATGTTTAGTCTTCTCTCTTAGAGGGCCGTAATTACCACGGGATACAGTAGGTAAATCAATTTCAGTATTTTGCGCTTTTTCCAACTAGGTCGATATAGAAAATTAACGTGCTGTTCCTGCTTGAGAAACATAATAAAATGGCATGATATATTCTTATTCTGATACTCGTATCTAACCCAAGCAGTAGTTAGAGTTTCATCAAAGTTGAGTTGTATTGTGAATTGGAATATACTTCAATTGTAACCTATTCATGTTCTAAAATAGGATAAAATTTTTCTGTTTGATAGACAAAATGGGCCTTAAATGTACTCTCTTGTCATTTATGAGTATTACTCATCATCGATCTGCTTATTCTACAGGTGCCCACATTATTTGATAAACAGGGAGCACAGCTGCTGGCAGTTGGTTTTCTTGTTTTATCTAGAACATGGATATCAGACCGCATTGCCTCATTGAATGGTAAATCTGAATGTCATTTCTGAAACATGGATTATCTTATAAAATTGCCAATTTCATTGGAGAGGAATCAATTTCCACAGGAACCACTGTAAAGTATGTTTTGGAGCAGGATAAGGCATCCTTTATTCGGTTGATTGGAGTTAGTGTCCTGCAAAGTGCAGCTAATGCATTTATTGCTCCTTCTCTAAGGTGATTTCGGATTCCTTGAGCACACCATAAAAACCTGAATTCTATAATGAAAATATTTTAACAAAGACCTTCTGCCCTTCTCTCTGCTAATTTTCTTAATAGGAATGACCATAACAAAGACTGAAAGCTATCATATGTTATTCGTTTGGCATTGCATAAATCTTTTTCAATTTCTTGTTTTATCTATTTTATCTTATGCCAATTAAGTTCAAATCAAATCTTAAAGATACATCAACATGTTTACTTTGTTTATACTATACTTCATTAGTTTTGACATCATTTACAACAGTGAACTTAGATTTTAAAGCTAAATAACCCTCATAAATTAGGTACTCAAAAAAAAAAAAAAAAAAAAAGAAAAAAAAAAAGAGCTCCTCATAAATTAGCATTATCGGTGTGCACCTATGGCAAGAGGTGAGGCAAAGGGTCGTTGCACCTTGAAGGTGGAGCCAAGGCAAGCTCCTTCAACAAGGCACTCGCTTGGTGGTGCCTTTGTTACTTTTTGACACCTTTGCCATGCTTGAAGGCGAGTGCCTGATTACGTATATATGTGTGTGTGTATATTTTTTTTTCTGAAAAAACATAGATGGTGAAGAAGAAAATCGATAATGAAGTTGATATATAACTGCACCTCGCTTCACTCAGCAATGTCTTTTTGTCCCTCACTTGCCTTTAGGCAATTATGAAACCCTTGAGATGCACTTTGCACTTGTGAACATTGCTATTCAATGGGCTCTATAGTGTATTTTGAGGGAAAGAGGGTTCATCCATTGATTTTTGGTCCCTTGTTAAATTCTTTGTTTGTTTTGGGCGCATCTATGCCTTTTTTTGTAATTTTTTTTGCAAGTTCGTATCTTACATGGTTTAGAGCCTCTGTGTAGTTGGCGGCTTCTTTATTTGTTATGATTGCGTACTTTTTTCATTTTTTCTAACACTAGGGTGAAGTTTGATGGCTTCTTGCTCCCTTATTGTACAATTTTACCCAAAAAGGTTGGCTGAGAATCATTCGGTTAGTTTTGTTGAAACTTGATATGGTTGAGGAGGGTCCAGGCATGCGACCATAGGCAACCACTCTCTAGAAGAGCATGCCCAAGATACATGGCAGTTTCTAACAAAATGTTAGAGAGGTTCGGGGGAACACTTAATAATATTCATTCACTTGAGTCCTAAAATCTTCTTTGTAGATCTACATCGGAGACCTAAACTAATGGAACATGAATTTATAATATAAGACAAGTCATTTGTAGATTCCTGTCCACCTGGGGATATCAAATAAACATTTTAGTTTTGTGATTGGGATATTTTCATGATAACACAATGTTATATATGTGTTCGATTAAAGGGGAGATGGTTGGCATCTCCCCTGATAGGGTCGGGAACAGCCTTCGGGATTCCCTGTTAACACATACGGTTAGAGCTACCCACCTCTTGCAGGTGGTTCTAACACAATATTATATATAATATAACACTGCTTTTCAAGCTGGATCATATTTGTTTTTGATGTCCAACTTATTACAACACCAAGGCTCAATTTAATGGCCTTGTGAATATCTTTTTCCAATTTTATTATTCCATGGATGCGGCTTTGTTGTATTTTTTCACAAATAAAATAGCAACTCTATGTTGTTTTTTCCATTCAAAATTTTGTTTCTAGTCTCTTATTTAAAGGAAAAAATAATCTACATTTTATTTTTTTATTTCAAATTTAGTCAATGATATCCCTTTATTTAACAGGAATTTCACCGCAAGGCTAGCCCTCGGTTGGAGGATTCGATTGACAAAGCATCTGCTAAAAAATTACATGAAGAACAATGCATTTTACAAGGTATATGGGATATTGGGGGGTTTCCACCCTGAATGAATTCTCTACTTGTGAAAAAGTGTTTATTCAATCAACGAAGTTTTTTATATTTGGCTTCACAAATCTTCAATATTCTGATGCTGGATGAGCAATTATATAGTAGTAGTAGTAGTACTATATTCTGATGCATTGTCAGAGATTGGTCTGCTTCACATTCACGTTTTGGTTAGGCTATTGTTTGTTTGACCATTAATATAAAAACTCTCTAACGTGAGTTATTGCTTCTTGTAGGTCTTTTATATGTCTAATAAAAGTATTGATGCGGATCAGAGATTAACCAATGATCTTGAGAAGTTGACCACAGACCTATCTGGGCTAGTTACTGGGATGGTGAAGCCATCTGTTGATATTCTTTGGTAAGTGAAGTTTAGCAGTGGAGTTGAAGAAATGAGGACTTTGTATTCTTAGTATAGTTTGGGTGACCACAAACATCTTTAAGGAAATTTCAGGCTAATTTCATTTGGTAACTAGCAATAGGTTGAAGAAAGAAGGAAACCCATTATCCATGTAAAAGGAAGAAGTATTTATACATTCTTAAATCACCGGTTGACCTAAAAACTTAAGCTGATGGGTGAAGACGAATTTAATATTATATCATCTAACATTTTTTTTTCACTCATGGGTTTGAAATTTGTAAAAGACCCAACATGTGGAAATCAATGTTAACTGAGGAGGAAATAACATTGAAGTGTTTTGAATATAGGACCTCCTGGACCGGCTGCTCAATCACCAATTGACCCAAAAGTTTTAGTTGATAGGTGAAGGCAAATTTAATATCATATCATCTAAAACACATATTAGCTACCGAAAACAAAGAACAAGGTGAGATTTTATGCAAGATTAAAGACTGGTACAAGGTTGGTTCTTTTATGGTGAAATTTCAGCCTTGGAGCATCGAGACTTTCTACAAGGACCAAAAGGTGCCCTCTTATGGAGGATGTATCAAGGTTAGAAATCTACTCATTGATAGATGGTCCATTGAATCCTTTAAATACATTGGTGACCTTTGTGGAGGGTTCATGGAAGTGGCCAAAAAGACTCATCTTGTATGGACATGATGGAGGTTTTCATAAAAGTGAAGGAGAATGTTGTTGGTTTCTTGCCTGCCACTGTTCATCTCCCTTCCTCATCCACAGAGGCGATCATAGTCAACATAGACCCTTTTTTTTAAGCTCTTCTTCACGTTGGATACCGGGAAGAAAAGCATGGAGCCTTACCTTGACTGACACGTGAGAAATTGATCTTGGAAGACCCAATTGCATAGTGGATAAAACCACTCTCTCCTACGGAGGAAATTGTTGCCAAGGACGTCCATCGAGAAACCAACCCTTCCCCTTTAGTCGTCCTTTTACCTGCTACCTCTCTCTCTGTTACCTCTCTCTCTGTTCCCATAGCAACTATGTGTGTGACAGAGACATCTGTTTTATCTACCAATGCACGAAAACTCCCTTTGACCATTGAACCATCACCCTCTTTGCACACAAATGTCCTGTCCTTTATCCAACCTACCGCCCCTGAGCTACCCCAACCCTCCTTAGCTGTTGTCCCATTAGAACAAGCTGCTTCCCATACGCAAACTGTCCTAACAACTTCATCAAGCCCTTTTTCGACAGAACAACTCATTCCTTTTCCCCCCGTTAACTCAACATCTCTCCCCCATCTTTCTTCCTCACCTCCACTGGCAACCAACCCAACCTTCCCCCATCCTTCTTCCCCACCTCCATCGGGACCCAACCCGTCCTTCCCCCATCTTTCTTCCTCACCTCCACGGGCATCCAACCCATCCCTCCTCCTCTCCCCAGCCTTTCCCCATCCCCTTTCCCTATTGGCACCCGAAAAACCATCAGCCACCTTGCTTCCTCCATCGAGCAGTGTTTCTCGAGGAGCGCCTTCAATAGATGCCAACCCGATCCCCTCCTTAAAAACCAACGACGTTGACCCCTCTTCCTTTACCAAGTGCACTATTTTTCGCCCTGGCACCAAACACTCCATGGCCATCGTAGCGTTGCCATTAGATGCTGACAAAACTGCATTTCTATCTAGCCCAATGCCCTTTTCTCCCTTATACCACATAGGAGAAGAATGGTCTGATCATTATCCTCAAAATCGATATGGATCTTTCGACCTAGCTCCTCACCTGATGGCCTTGGTCCCATGGTTTAATGAACTATGCCTCTGTATAAAGGCGATCCCTACTAGAAAACAATCCAATCGGTTATCATCAAAGAAAAAAAGAAAAGGAATGAGAGAACTTCGGAATCTAGAAAGTTTCATCTCCTATGACAAAAAGTAAAAGCTCTGCTTAGAGAAGATTCTACGTTTGCTTGAGTCTACTCTTATTAACCTCGCACATTGGTATCAGTTCATGGATACAGTCACATTTTCTTTAATCGATCTTTCGGCCATAAGGTTTTTACAAAGTCAGATCTTCTTTTTTGGGCGTTTCATCAACAATGTGCTCGTTTATCTGCCTTTGTTTAAGGAGTCTCTTTTTAGTTGTATTTGACCATTTTGTATGGGCTCCCCTTCCTCTTATGTTCATCTTTTATCATCGTTGGGGTTGTCTTCTCTTATTTTTTTGAGATTCGTTGTATCTTTTATGGTACCTCTTTGGATTATTTCATTTATCAATGAAATATTTCTTATAAAAAAAACTCTGTTGTTCAATAGTAAAGGTCAAACAGGTTTTCTAGGTCTAATCTAATCTCTCAACTTTCTTCTGAAGAGGTTGTAGATGACCATTGAAATCAACTTGTCCTTCTAATTTAAGTCCTGTAGCCTTCATGAATAGTAGCTTGCTTGTCACAATACATTGTGATTGTGTTCTTAACATATATATGTATGTACATACGTATGTGTGTATGTATGTATATGTTATATATATATAGTTTTCCATGAGAATGAAATTCCTCATCTAAATCAGGCACATTCTCTCTCCATCTCACAAACTGCTTGTGGTGTGACTCTAGTTCCTCCAACTCGTCCTCACCATTAGAGCATAGAATACTAGACCTCCCTACCTCAGTGGCATAAAAAACATTCTCCTCATGCGAGGCTCTAATTGTGTCAACTGTTAAACTAAGTTGAACATTGATATGTTTAAGAACTGCCAGATTCTTTATCATTTGAGTTTCTATCCTATCTAACCTCTCTAACTTAGACATGCTAAACCTCCTAAGTTTGGACTCTAAAATATACATTTTTAACTGGTCCTCTAGGGAAGGTTTCCTCTCAATTAGGGATGTATGAACATAATAACTCATATGGTCATGGGATGGATAACTGGTTGGGTATGAGTAAGGGTAAGGGTTGAAAGGCATTGGCATTGGTGGTGTTGGACCTAAGTTGGGTGGAACACCCCATAAGGCCACCACCCAAAATTATAAAAAGTCATAACATGCACCGGAAAAGACTTAAAAAAAATAAAAAAGGACACATACTAATTTACACCCTAAATTAAGATGAGTAGAATCTCATAAATATTAAAAGAATCAAAAGACAATGATTCGTTAGCAATGGTGCCAAAAACTTGATGCCATGCAAGCACACGCGGCAAATTATATATAGTTAAAACAGCTTGGTTGAGTATCGTCCTTAGGGATTCGAGTTAATAATTCTTTTAGTTACCTACAGATTGTTCCAATTTTATCTAGGTGACCGACTTGTGATAATAATTAATCTAACCTAGACCTAGGAAAGTAAATAAATTGGGACAAACAGGGCGAAACTAGATTGAAACACAACCTAGGGTATGACTTCATTAATGGATTAACTGAATTAATTATTTAACTCTTATTAATCCCTACATATCTCTAAATGGAGTGAAAGTAATATACAAATACCAATAACATGTTAACAATAATTAACAAAGAAAGATATCCTCATTATATTGCCAATTTTGGCGATATCAACGATAGGGGGCAAAAAGATTTTACCTCCTTGTGTTGTCAATGATGCGAGATTACTAATATATTGTCAATATTCAATGGTATTTTCAATCTTTGGGGATTAGGGTGGCTTCTTATGGTTTGCTGGGTTATGTTCTTTATTGTGGGATTGCGGGGAGAGAGAAACAATAAGATTTTTAGAGAGTTAGAAATGGCTTCTAAGAGATGTTTCGTCTTGGTCCCTTATTAGATTCCATGTCTCTCTGGGTTTAAGTAATGAAGATATTTTGTAATTACTCAATAGGTCTAATGACAACCTTTCCTTTAGTACCCGCCCTTTTTGTGGGCTGGGCTTGTTGAAACAGAACTGAAGCCACCCAAGAAGGCTTTTCACAAAGATAGGAGACTAATATAATACTCTTGGAAGCTTGAAAAAAAAAGACACCACAACATGAAGAAAGAGCATAATGAGGAGCTCATGGCAAAACATAAGGGGCAAGGCAACCATTTTTTTTATTAGAAAAAAAAAGAGAAACATTCAATCATATAGTATAATGGTTATATGGAATGAACTAGGAGCTTCTTATTGGTCATTTGGGAATATAATCATATAACCATTCAATAAGAAAGAGCATAATGAGGAGCTCCTCATATCGTATTTTGGAAGAGTCCTATCCCCAAGAAGATTAGATTTTTTTTTGTGGGAGGTCAGCTATAGTAGCATCAACACAGCCGATACTCTCATAAAAAAG
This sequence comes from Benincasa hispida, assembly GCF_009727055.1. Taxonomy (NCBI): domain Eukaryota; kingdom Viridiplantae; phylum Streptophyta; class Magnoliopsida; order Cucurbitales; family Cucurbitaceae; genus Benincasa; species Benincasa hispida. The sequence continues at coordinate 29,331,916 of NC_052359.1, forward strand.
GCACCTTGGATGATATCTGCTCCAAGCTGGTGCGTCCTATGTTGTACTAACGATGAAACCATTACACATTTTGGTCTTTTGTGAATTTGCTCAATCGTTTTGGAGGTGAATTTTAAAGTCCTTTGACTACCAACTGGTTTTCCCAAATGATCCTCTAACTCTGGTCATCCATTCAAGAAAGAGAAGGCAAAGAGTTAGAGGGTCATTTGGGAAAACCAGTTGGTAGTCAAAGGACTTTAAAATTCACCTCCAAAACGATTGAGCAAATTCACACAAGACCAAAATGTGTAATGGTTTCATCGTTAGTACAGCATAGGACGCACCAGCTTGGAGCAGATATCATCCAAGGTGCCTTTTTTATGAGAGTATCGGCTGTGTTGATGCTACTATAGCTGACCTCCCACAAAAAAAAATCTAATCTTCTTGGGGATAGGACTCTTCCAAAATACGATATAGTATACCCTTTTATTGTTTTCTTTAACCGTAGGGAGAACTTCACACATCTTGAGGATTGGTGGATTAATGGATTAGTGGAAAGGAAGATGTTCATATATAAGGAAACAAGTATACATGTAGAGCCGAAATTAACAGAAACCGTGAGGGTCAGACGGGGGCTCTCTAGGCCTATTTTAATCTTTCAACAGTAGGCTTTGTAGGAAATAACTGTGTTATTTACTTGTCTCATATAAATTAAGAATTTTCTGTTCTCTGCTGCTATTGTTTAAGGTTCACTTGGAGAATGAAGATGTTGACAGGTAGGAGAGGAGTTGCCATTTTGTATGCTTATATGTTGCTAGGCCTGGGTTTTCTAAGAACAGCTGCTCCTGATTTTGGTGAACTAACTAGTCAAGAACAGCAACTTGAGGGAACGTTTAGGTAAGTAGTTTATCAATTTTATTATTAATTTGTAATGTCCTGCTGCAAGTTGAGGAGGACTCATAAGATCATGGATGATTCAGGTTTATGCATGAAAGACTCCGTACGCATGCTGAGTCTGTTGCTTTCTTTGGCGGTGGTTCTCGTGAAAAAGCCGTAAGTTTTCTGAACTTTGCATTGTGTTGAGTCTGTTGACCAAATGGAATTAAACATCTTATTGAAGGTTATGAAATTACAAAAAGAACACCTTCTGATTAGCTAATATGGAGTGATAGAATCATTATAAGGAAAAAAGGGCGATTTAAAATTTTAGTTTGAGAACAGGTTTTTTGTTTTAATTATCGGAACTCATTTGAATAGAGTTTATTTATTTAGTTTCATTCAATTATTGTAACTCATTTGAATTTAGTTTTCTGCTTTTGTTTTCAATTAATAATGATAATCAATTGACTTTTAAAAACTAAAATGTATGAGACCTCAGAATTTAGGGGGGCTTTGTCACCAAGTTGTCATAGTTGGAGGTCGGATTTTTCTTTGTTTGCCCCTCTCCAAGTTCTTGGCAGCCACTTTCTATTTGGATTTGTCTGGTTCTAAGGTGTTGTGGTTTTCCATTTATTCTAGTCGGTTTGCTCCTTTGGTTTTATGGATTGTTGGTTATTACCAGTTTAGTAGAAGTTGAAGCTGACTCTCTCCTAACAGTTGTCTTCCTCATACCGTTGCTGGTTCTTAGAGTTTCAGTTTCAATGGTGTTTGGAATTTTTGTTCAAAGAGCCAATTTGTTCCATCTTGGGTTGTATTTTGATTGTATTTGCTTTAATTTTCTGGACATGTCCAGCTTTGAGCTATTTTTTATTTGCTCGATCCTGCTTATTTTGGCTTATTGTACTTCAAGCATTAATCTAGCTTCGTTTCGTTTCATTTCATTTCATTGATGAAAAGCTTTCATTTTGTTTCAAAAAAAAGAAAAAAATTATTTTCCACTATGTTCTGTTGAACTACATAATTTGTCATCTCTTAAAAAAAAAAAAAAAACATTGCCTGCTCTGCTGTAGCCCACCCCCTACCGTACATGATCGTGTGGTTGGTGGGGTGGGGCGGAGGGGTGCAGCAGGCCAGCAATGCAAAATAATCAAATTATGAGTTTTTTCTTCTTTTTTGGAACAAAAGATGACAAATTATGTAGTTAGTTCAACTAAACATAGTGGAAAGTGATTTTTTTCTTTGGTTACCGTACATGATCGTTATGTGGTCTGCCTTCTATCTTTACTTGAGAGCAACTCTTTTAGGCAAGGGAGAGTATGGGGACCCAATCTTTTGGAGAGGTTTTCATGTAAATCTTTCCTTCATTGTTTGGTTGACCCTTCTCCTGTAGGTGACTCAGTTTTTTCAATTCTTTGGAAGATAAAAGATTCCTAGGAAAATGAGGTTCTTTACCTGACAAGTTTTTCACGGCCGTGCTAATACGATGGATTGGCTAGTGAGGAAGTTACCTTCGGTTATTGGGCCGTTCTGTTGTATTATTTTTTGGAAGGCGGGGGAAGATCTAGAACATATCCTTTGGCAATGTGAGTTTGCAAGCTTTGTTTGAAAGCTGTTTCTTGGAACGTTTGACATTTCTGTTGGAGGGTTACAAGGAGTATGATTGAGGAAATCTGCCACGTGGGGAGAAGGGTCATTTCTTATGGCTTGCTCGGGTGTGTGTGATCTTATGGACTTCGTGGGTGAGTGAATAATAGGATTTTTAGAGGGAGGGATAGGGACCCTAGTGAGATTTAGTCTCTTGTGGGTTTCGATTTTGAAGACCTGTTGTAATTACTCTATAGGCATTCTTTTGCATAGCTGGAGTCCTTGCAGTGGGACACCTTTTTTTTTTTTGGGTACGCCCATGCTTGTATTCTTTCATTTGTTCTCGATAAAAGAAGTTGACTGTACATGGTCGTCGGAGCACCACTCAATTTATTCTTTTGGGTGCTACATATTGTTTAATTCTCCCCCCACCCACAAAAAAAAAAAGAAAAGAAAAAAAAACCGATTGTTACCCGATTTTGTGATCTTGTTTTGTTAAGCACATCTTGAGAATAAGGTGTCTTTGAAGGGCAGGATAATGTGAGAGTACTAGTTAGGGTATATGGGTAAGATTAGTATGACATTAGGAAGGACATAGGGGTAGTTAACAAGGGGTTCCTTGGATAATAAAGGGTGTTAGGGATGACCATAGAGAGGTGTGAAGGATTTTGGTATTATACATCGTGGAACTTGAGAGAGAGGTAGCCCTCTTGAAAGGCTATTATACCGTAACTTTACAAATATTGCAATGCAGTTATCCTTGGTGTTTTCTTGAATTTTCTGTGTTAGGGTACCTACTAGTATAATATGTTACTAACTTCCGGCACTGCCTTTATTTTGTGTCTTTATTATATTTTATGTTTAGTCCGCCTTTGCTGGAAAGTTGGACTCAGTATACATGTTTGTGAAATATATATTTGTGCATGCTCACTTCTGTATGCTCTTAACTATTGGACCATTTGCTGCTTGATGGATAAGTAAGATCCTATTTGGCTTCTGCTCTTAGTTTTGTGTTGTCTTCCTTTCTAGAATGAGTTCATACATCAAGGGATTGTAGCTTTTACTCTACTTGCTAGTTGGGTCTCTTTTTTGTAACCTGTTGGTGTGCGGGAATATCTCATCCCCCCCCCCCCCCCTTATTTTGTATCACTCTTTGGATAATGAAATTAAAATTTGTTTCTTAAAAACTTCAATAGTCTACTCACCATGAGTTGTCATAGTCAGTGTTGAATTTTATTTTCCTTATTACTTTGCAGATGATTGAGTCAAGATTTAAGAAGCTTGTGGACCATTCATTGTTGAATTTAAAGAAGAAATGGCTGTTTGGCATATTAGATGATTTTGTCACAAAACAATTACCTCACAATGTGACATGGGGTTTGAGCTTGTTATATGCCCTGGATCATCAAGGTGACCGAGCCATGACTTCCACTCAAGGTAGCTGACTGTCATTGAGAATTTAATTGTAAAACTAAACACACATTGTCTGTCTCACCATAAAATTTTCTCAGGTGAACTGGCACATGCACTACGATTTTTAGCATCTGTTGTATCTCAAAGCTTTTTAGCTTTCGGCGACATTCTTGAATTACACAGAAAGTTTCTTGAGCTCTCTGGTGGTATCAATAGAATATCTGAGCTTGAAGAGCTCTTGGATGCTGCGCATTCCGGTAAATTTTACACACCTCATCTTCAATTAGATTGTGGGAGATATTTTGATTTCAGTCATTTTATTTTATTCTAATAATGATTTATAAGTTAAATGTCATATGATGTCCTTCAATGGTTAGTTTGGCGATAAAGTAACCGGAAACTAAGTGAGATTTGAAAGTAAATAATTGAAGTAACTTTGTTGTTGGATAAGGTTGATACTGTTCCATTCATCATGTTTATGTTATTTTAGCTCCTTGCAGCTAGTGTCTGTGATCTGACTCGTATTGGTTTATGTAGTTAAACAATAGGAAATTGAATTCATTCTAAGTATTTACTTTCTAGTTAGTTTCAAAACATTCAATGAGCTACATGATAGTTGTTTGAACAACTCAACTAATGTTAGCTGTATATTAATGGTAGCTATGTCATCATCGGTTATTAAGTTAACTTTCCTCATGAGAAAACACTAGCAGTAAAAGAATTTTTGCCTAACAAATGTGCATATGAGGAAAAATTCAAAGTTATTGTCCCTTCTTTGAGCAATTCAAGCTCACACTCTCGCCTCCATATCATTGCTTCCTTTGGAAATCAGGCTTTGTGGCTGATTCTTATGTGAGCTTCCAACCATTTATCAGCTTCACTGCAACCATCCTCCTTTTACATGTTCAGATCACGAAAGTTTATTTCTTATCATAAATGTTTCCAAATTGACTTATACAATTATATTCCAGAAATCAAGGATATTATATTGTACTGACCCAATTTATTGTGACAAAAATTATTGAATGTTAGTGGTGTAGCCAAGTGATAATGGGGAATTCTCTCCAAAAATTCTTTCAAAGAATCTTTATTATGATCAAAAGTTATTTAGTACAAGAGAGAGATACCCTATTTATAGAGAATTGAAAACAAAATAAATATTAAAAAATAGAAAGAAACTCAAACATTTAACCATGAATTAACCGAAACTACTAAGGAACTCCCTACATCAGTAGTGCTTTGTGTGACAATTTTTGTATTGGAATGTAACAAGATTCAGTTCACATCCATAATGCTATGCTTTTCCTTCAATCTCTGAGAGTATATAAGACACAATTGAATGTTTTTTTTTTAAAAAAAAATCTAGAAGAAATTAATTATAGTACTGATTTTGTTGTCCAAATTTTTGCATTTATTTTCCATATGCTATATTCTGGTGATAATTGAGAGACTGGCTGGTGGAATGACCGTCTGTGTAGTTAGTACTCTTATCAATTTCAAACTAGGCATTGCTATTTCTTCTTGCGGAGAACTGAAGTTCTATTGTTGTACCTTTTTTTTTTCTGAATAAATTGCAGTTACTAGAGGATCTACGACCAACAAGAGGGACTTTTATGCAGAAGATGTTATTTCCTTCTCCAGGGTGGATATCATTACCCCAGCACAGAAGATGTTAGCAAAGAAGCTGACTTGTGACGTTTTACAGGAGAAAAGCCTGCTGGTTACGGGTTAGTAAAGTACCTTTTCTTTTTTGTTTGCCTATTCCTAATCTGTTACTTTTGTCTCACAATGGTTTCAAATTTTTAAGGCCCAAATGGGAGTGGAAAAAGCTCAATTTTCAGAGTTCTTAGAGGTCTTTGGCCAATTGCAAGTGGAAGACTCACTAAACCATCACAAAATACCAAGGAAGACGAATGGGGTTGTGGTATTTTTTATGTTCCTCAGCGTCCCTATACGTGCCTTGGAACACTGAGAGATCAAATAATATATCCACTATCTCGTGAAGAAGCAGAGATGAAGTCATCAAAATTGTATGCCAAAGGTAAATTTCTTGCGAATTTGCACTCTGCCTTTTAAATGGTTCAAGTTCAATAGTATTAGTTTATTGCGCATTAGTGTCTCATATTGGAATTTGGAATTCTCTACAATATGCACACATCTTTAAGTATGGATATTTTCTTGGGTAACTGTTTATATTTGACATTGAGGCTTGTGCCCAACGCTTATTAGATGTCTCAGATACGTGAGGGGGAGTTAGATAAAGTTTCAGATTTTTTATAATCAGTGGACTACTGAATTTGAAGAGAAATATAGGAGCATTATGATGGTATGGGTACCAATTGTTATTTTGCTGAAGTATTGTAGTGCATTTAATTATCTTGAAGATGCAAGATAGTTAGACTCACTTTTTAATGATTATCACATTAAGAACCTTAACACTCGTCTTTACAGACTCTTCATTATCTTTTCATTTGTGTGGAAAAATTGAAAGGAAGAGAATATAAGTTGAGGATAGGGAGAAGCCCGCAGGACATTTGGAATGTAATTTAGTTCTCTTATGGATGTTTGTAGTAAAAAATTCTGTCGTCAATTTTCTATTTATGATAAAATAGAGAGCCTTTAAATTGCAGATAAAATCATGGACATGATGAGGTACAAATATGGTGACCTTTCATTTTTTATGAAGTAGGACATGCACATGGCGTGTTTGTTGGAATATAATTTCTAACGGCAATAAGCAATATATTCGAGAAAAAGAAATCCAAAATTAAACAAACAATTTTCTAAATGATTCAGTAATTATAAGAAAAGTAATTTTAAAATCAATTAGTTTGAGGTACTCATGCTTCAAAAGAACATTTTTGATACTTTTCACTCAAAATTTATTACCGATCACCTATATATATATGTGTTCGTGTGTGTATACTGTTATGTTGATCGACTTTTTAGAAAAGAAATAAGTGAAATAATGAGAAAAGACTTAGCATATGAGTTCAAGTGTCCAAGACGTGTTCACAATGTGATCTGAACTGCTTATTTCCGACTGTTTCATCATATCAATGAGCAATTAATGGTTACTGTTTCTATTAAAAACTGACTGTTCAAAACTATTTCAGGAAATTAGTTTTGATATGACTGATGGCTCTGAAATGGATGTTTATTGCTAAATATTGATGGTTTAGAAAATTTTTGCTGAGTGCCAAAAGATCATTCTGGAAAGATTTGAATTTTAATGTTAAAAAATGTGCTTGTTCTTTTCAATTATGGCCCCCCTGTGGCTTAAGAAGTTGAAAGTTTTATGTTTTGCTAATTACATTCAATCTCTGTTTCTCTATCACGTTTCTTTCAGGTGAAACATCTGTGGATAATGTTCTGGATGTGCATTTGGGAACTATTCTACAGCATGTTCGGTTAAATTATCTTTTGGAAAGGGAGGAAGGTGGTTGGGATGCAAATTTGAATTGGGAAGACATTCTTTCCCTTGGCGAGCAGCAGAGGTTAGGAATGGTGAGTGGCTCTCAATTTATTTAATCTGTGAGCTTAAATATTAACTTTTCAGAACTTGCATACAGATATCTAAATTAAATTTATATTATGTCCTTGTAAGGCACGCTTGTTTTTCCACAAGCCAAAGTTTGGCATCCTTGATGAGTGCACCAAGTATGTTGGCCAACTTCAATTTTTTCCCTTACTAAGTCTACATTTGTTTAGCGTTGCATGATCATGACTAATTGCGTCTTTTTTTTAACTAGTGCCACTAGTGTAGACGTTGAAGAACACCTATACAAGGTTGCAAAGAGCATGGGAATAACAGTAGTTACTTCATCCCAGGTTGGTGCTCTTTCATGTATACAATCGCATTGTGTAGTTTGAATCTGATTCACCAGGAATGGAGATAGGAATATACCTCTATTTAGTCAGAACTTAAGTGAATTATCTACTCAAGTTCATTTCCTTTTGTGGTATTCAAGGCTAAAGAGTCTGTTCAACATGAGTGGTACTTTTTGAGTTCCTCTTACTGTTTCCTTTTCATATTTTGTCAGAGACCTGCTCTAATACCATTCCACTCATTAGAGCTACGACTTATTGATGGAGAAGGTAACTGGGAACTTCGTTCTATTGAGCAGTAAGGTATGCGTAATAGTCCAACTGAATTTACTAAGGTTATTTCGTCATGACACCCTCTTTGTGGAGCACCATTATGAGAAAAAAAAAAATGGTTCTCCAATATATATAAAATATATATATATAATTTTTTCGTTTGGGGAAAAAGAGGGTCCTCTATAAATAATATGCATACAAATGGTGTATCATATAGCTCAGGAGATGAGAAGGGAAGAAGCCATTTATTTATATGTTGCACTGAACTGTTACATTAGCCAGTTAATAAGATCTGAGCACACAAGCACAGGTCATAATTCTATAGGATAGAGAAATTATTTGTACAGGATTTATCATTTAATTCAATTAGCTTGTAAGATTGGATAAATTATCATATTTTTATGGTCCCCAGTGAATAAAAGGGGTAAATTATGATATTTTGAGTTTTTTCAACAATTACCCTATTATTTCTGTGTCCCCAAAATAGGAGTTTTAAGGTAGAGAATAACTAGTATATGTAATGATTTGCACAAATGCTTAATGAGAGAGCTCGAAATATGATGTGGAACATTAACCCAAGGTTGATAGTTCTTGCCAGAAGTTTTGTACTATTTCCCTCTCAAAGTAACTACGGTGGTGAGTAAATCTTCATTCAGGTTGCCATTGGTTTCCTTTATTTTGTTTTATTTCATTGACTTGTTTAGCCCTGCTTTTCTCTACTTTTCTAGACTTGTTTTTCTTTTAATTACATAGAACTTGTCACATATCAAATTATGATTGGATATGGTGGGAGATACAAAGATAGGTGTTGTCTGAATGCATCTAAACATTTTTCATTTAAGATGGAGGAAATGTGTATGCTAGAGTCTTGAGCACGTCTTGAGCACTTCAGTGAGTGGATGTTTGAATTTTGAATTATTCTCATTCAAGCTTGTGAAGCACACTATTGTTGAAGTGGAAAAATCGAAAACTCTCAATGCGGGTTTAGGGTTAGAAAATGTTGTTTCTTTCTAATTAATAGTTGATAGTATTCTGGTGTTAGGGTTAGTAATTTTTTAAAAAAAGAAAAATAAATAATGAAAAATCCTTATATAGTGGTATCCATACACTGTGAATGTTAGGACTACAAAATTCAATAGAATTATACAGTGGTATCCAAGATTCTGATTCTCCAGTTCTCTTTCATACTATGAAAAAAGAAGTGTCATAAATGTATTAGCTAAAAATACATTTTTTTTAGCGTTGTTAGATGCTTAGTTATAAATTGAAAGATACCTTTCTACCATATATTTAACTATTACAGCTATCATTGTAGCAAGATCATGGCAAGCAGTTCCAATTGTTTGGTTGATAGTGATGCAATTCAAATAGAAACAGATGACATATCTTTAGCATATTTTGTAGTATCATGAAATGTGAATCATCTTGCCAAAGAACATGTTTTGTTTTTAGTTTAACCGTATGTATATGGAGAACTTCTTGATCAATATTATAAAATGTCAGTTGAGTTAGGTTGACATTGACATAGGTTTCTATGTATTCATAATTTTCCAACATTTTAGGTGAAATTGAATTCACATGCAACATCCCAATTTTACTGGAAAGATTATTATGAAATGATTAACGCATTATTATTTTTAAGGTTTGCTTATATTGCATTCAATAGTTATTGGAGTTCATGTTTATTTGTTACTACAATGTTTGTACAGTGTGTAAAGCTCCTTTTCCTTCGATTGATTTATTGGAAAATCCCTTTTATAAAAATTTTAATTCGAGGGATTCGAATTTGTTGTTTAAGTTCCGTTTGGGATTGTTGTAGCTTTTAAAATATTTGTTGGCAGTTGTGCTTTTGGAAAAATTAGCTATGGAAAGAAGTAAAATATTGGTAAATTTTAGCTTAAATTTGAAAAAGTAGGTTAGAGTGTTTTGTAACGAAATACAAAAAATCTTATTTTAGACATAATAATTGAAATTGACTTATAATCAATTTTTTTTTGGTAATTTAAAATTTTAAATAATTATTTAGTATGATAAAATTTGTTTGTTATGGATTAATTTTTAAATATTAAGAAAAATTGCTTTATTTAAATAATCGAATATGGTATACTTAAAAAATGATGTATTTAACTCATAAAAAATAAAGAAAAGATTTATTCTTTTTTCAAAGAAGAATGGAAAAAAGATTTGATTAGGTGAGAAATAGATAAATATATAAAATAAATCTTCCTTTTAAAGTATAAAATTGAAAATTAAATATTAATTAAAAAATTTACCTGATTCTAGGAGAATTTAAAAGCAAAACTAACGTGTTTTTAAAAGTGATTTTAATAAATCTAATTTAAATTTGTTTTTATCAAGTTGAGATTTTTTTGTAAAAGGACTTTTTTGAGACGGTAAATGCAATGTGAAATGTAGCCTTAGTCAATACGTGTCTAAACTTTGGTAGAAATATCATTTATTTTTTTCAACGGCTTAGAATGTGAGATACTCTAATTATAAGGGTGGAAATAGGTATGGGATAGAAATCCCCTAAGGTATGCTACATTATATAGATGAGAATAGAATAAGCTATTTCATGCATCTTTTATATCTAAGGATTGATCCATTCAAAGGGTGAGTAGCATTTTTATGCATATCCGCCCTTGTTAATATGTTTCTTTATCCTTTTTCGCACTCTTATTTTATATATTATTGAAAGTCATTGATTTAATTGAAATTATGTTTGAAAATTAAATTTATAATTAGTATTATGTAAATTAAATTTATAATTTACAAAAGTACATTAAAATTTTAATAATAATGTATATATATTTAACTATCCCAATTCAAAAATTAATTTATTTGCCAAAATGAGTATAGCTTATTTATTGGCAAACTTGCATTATTAACTTTTAGGCCTGTGGTTCGATTGCTTAATTCTACACTGTTAAAAAATAATTTATTTATTAAATTTGTACTTTTTAAAAACAATTTATTATGTACTTAATTTTTAATTTAATTTATTAAATTAGTTTATTCAAATTCATATATGCTCATTTTTCAATAAATTGCAATGAATTGATGCCGAAGTCAAAGCTATCTATTTATTAATTAATTATCATTATCATTAGGGTTATTTTTAAATATAGAAAAATAAACTAAAATATTTCCAAGATATAGTAAAGTTTTAGAACTATCAATGCTAGACGTTCTGATGAAAGTCTATCAGCATCTATAATTGATAGTCCTAAAATTTTGCTATATTTTGTAAATATTTTCAACAGTTTTACTATTTGAAATAATTTTTCTTATGATTAATATAGTTTGAGGTTATTTTAATCATTATAATTAGTTTATCGTTGATTAATTACAATTCAAAATTAATATATTTTGAGAAACCTTTTATTTATTTTTTCAATCTAATTTTGATTGTTTTATTAAATAATACAACATTATTATATGAAATTTGTCAAAAATATAGTCAATTAACTTTAGTTATAAATTATTCATTTTACACAATTTTTTTTAATAATTTAATTAATATTATCATTTGATTGTTCTCAAAACTTTAAATTGATTTTATTGTTTAATCAATTTTTCTATTAATGTTTTTACAAAATTATCATGATTAGTTCCATAAACTAAATGCTAATGTAATTTGTTCCCATTGGTAAAATTCTCATGCATAATTAAGTATGATAATCTTTGACACATCAATTTTATTTTCAGTCGTATTATTTTAAGATATCCTTGGAGTCAAAGATACATCAGTTGGAGCTCCATTCTTAGCACATAAATATGTATAGGACATTTGTAATGGGTAACCAAAAAAAAAAAAAAAATTATAATAAATAAATAAAATAAATTATAAGGGTATTTACAAATCTAGTAATAGTTTTTCAAAATTGCAAATCTGGCCATGGTTTTTTAAATTGCAAATATAGTAGAAATCTTAATTTTGATTTTTTGATTTCTTTTATTACTCTGATTTTATTCTTATTTGTGTATGAGCAGGTGTATCTGACATATTTTATATTTGCTATATAAGTTAAATGATATACTTTGTTTTTTGGTATAACAATAAACTAATATACTTCATAAAAAGTATATCATTTATGCAACTGATATACTACAACGTTAATTAATTGTATCTTGGTGAAAGTTTTTTGTTTTGTTTTAATATGGAGTTGATTTCATGCCATTAGTTGGATTTTGATAGTTTGATTGAAATTTTAGTTTTAGTTTTCTTATGTTTAAAAAAAGTTATTTAATTTTGATATCTTAATTATTAATTCACTGATATGCAAAAAAAAAATAGTATTAGGGGTGTTCAAAAAACCCGATGACTCGAAAAAATCGATCAAACCAATCCAATCCGTGTAGTTTGGGTTAGGTTGGATTCAAATAAATGAAAATTTTATGAGTTGAGTTGGTTTATGGGTTCACCTAATATAACCCAACTCAACCCGAACCAATACAAATTTATTATTAACTTTAATGTTACTTATAATACAGTTATTTATACATATATTGATTTTAATTTGATCTAATTTCAATAATTTTTAAATAATATATTCAACAACTCTTAAAAGTAGTTTCTTTACATTTTAGAAAGAAAATTTTTACTATATAAATTACAATTGATTTGTTAATCTTAATTCAGTATATGAACATAATTCAATTAGATTTTTATAGATTTACGTCTTGCTTCGTTTTAGAACAAAATTTTAAATAAATGACCCGATTAACCCGAATTAACCCAACCCAATCATGGTTGGGTTGGGTTAGGTTCATTTTTTAATAAAGCTTATTTGAGTTGAAAAAATTTAATTAAGCTGAGTCTAAAAAGTTTTTCAACCCAACCCAATCCAACCCATGAACACCCTATATAGTATATCTATCAATTTGTTCTGTTTTCGAATTTTTTTTATGATTTTGATAGCATGTAAAGTACATTTAATTCAGTATATTAATTGTATAAAGGATGTTTTTTCATATTTCCTATATCGGTTGATTGATATACCATGTTTAAGAGAGAAAGAAAAGCAAAAAATCATATCAATGACATTGTTGACATACCAAATATAAAGATTATTTAATATATCATGTTTTCCAAAATGATATTATTTGAGGTATAACATTTGATATTCCAATTTTATATTAGTACTAATTCAAAATGCATTATAATTATATTTGCATAATATTTAAAAATTGTTTTAGAAATGTGATCTTAGGTTTATATGAATCATATTTTAAAACTATTTTTAAAAATGATTTTAATCTAAGATTTGCAGGCAATTCTAAATTATTGATTTTAATTTCTAATTTCATTTAATTATAACCTTTATAAAACAAATGAAATAAATTAAAACCAATCATTGCATGTGGAAGCATACTTAGATAAATTATAATAATTATAAAATAATCTAAAATAATGTTATGCTTAATGTAATTCCATTTCATTACTTAACCTATATAATACTTGTATAATAAAGAAATGAAATGATTAATAACATACATTCATACATACATCCAATTATATATTATAACACTTATAATACAAGTGATGCATGACTATGTTATTAACGCATGCAAACATATATTATAACACTTATATTATATGATGCATGAGCATGCTATAAAATAAATCATGCAACTATATATTATAACATTTATATTATAAATGATGCATGAATAATGCATAACCTATAGCGGGATTTACTATATGGCATATATTATGACATATAATTATATAAATTAAACAATACATTATATGTATAATTTAAACAACAATTATTAGACCGAGATTGAACTCTTAAATAAATAATTAAATTAATATAACACTTATATTAATTTAATTAATTAAAAACAACTAACTATTACATAATTAATAACCAACCAATTCAAAACAATTGAACCGGGCTTTGAATCGTTTGAACTGGATCGCCCAACACCAGAACCACCCTCAAACCGCTTGAACCAAGTGAACCAGACACGAACCAGATGCAACACGAAACGAACCACACACGAACTGAAAAAAAAAATTCCATCTTGGAGCATTTCAACGCTAAGGCACAACGTTGCAACACTACTGTAAGCCACTGTACAATTGTGAATTTCGTCGTCCTTCTTCGATTTGGGCTTCGTTTTTTGCAGGAAAAACACCAGAATGATCAAGAACGATAGGAGACTTACAAATTGCAGACTCTATAACAATTTAGGCCAAAAAATAAAGGGCCCTTATAAATTAATTTGTAAAATAAAGTTGTAAATCTATGATCAAATCCCAAAATTATCCAATAATTGCAAACAAAAAAATATTGCATTCATCACATGAATCAATTTATAGAAGGAAACCCATCATAAAACTATAAAAGCATTATGGAAAATTAAAAAAAAATTGGGACCAAAACCTATCTCTAATACCAATTGAAAGAACAATGAAGTTCCATTGTGGAAGCGGAATAGACCCAATTTTTAATTTTAATAGAATAAAAAAAATTCACAAAACAAGATTATGAAAAATACATAAAATTTACGGTATGCAATTGAAATAGAAGAGAAAAGGGTTAGGAAAATCTACCCTTGAACAATTTCTTCGTGAAATCCCTCCTCGATCTATCACAAATAACTGGACCACGAACACCCAACGATGACACTACCAAGCGGAGCCTTCTATATTCTCTTTTGGGTAGAGAATCCTCAGGAGTGTGTGGGCTCTAATATTTTGGAAGAGAGATTGAGAAAATGAGAGAGAATTTTCTTAGGGAAAAAAGCAAAATCACCACCTTACTTCTCTATGAAGAAGAAGACGATAAAAGACGATTCCTCTCAAAACTGCCCACCAACACACGTTTCCAATGAGAGAAACGAAGGGAGGGAGTTATAACTCCCCCCAAAATTAAATTCAAAAGTTAATTATTTTTTTTTAACAAATATAATAAAATATAATATATATTTATATGATAACTAATTCATATAATATATATATATTAAACAATATGTTATATCATATTATAACCTATAGTTTTTATATTGTATCAAATACAATATAACCTATAGTTTTTATTTCTCTCATACGTGCATAATATTTAATATAAATCACATTTATATTAAATTTAATCATATGAATCTCATCCATATAATTAATATTCGAATCATATTCAAATATTTATTTTCTCTCAAACATGCTTTATATTATAATGCATGAAATACATTATATTAATTATATCACATATAATTAGGTTAAATTAATTATATCACATATAATTAATTCCCTAAATTAATTTGAAAAATTCAAATTAATTCAAAATTAATTATAAATAATCCCTATTGAGCTACAGAGGAGACCTTATGGACTTGTAGATTGAAGCTCCAACAGTACTTGAATAATTAATTAAACTCATTTAATTAAATTATTCAACATTCATTAACTGTTGGTCACTCCACTAAAGACAGACAATAACACTCTTCGCACTAGAAATATATTTTTGTGTCCATTGGATATAACTAGTCAACAGTGAGATGATCCTTCACAAATTGCTCGTAAGTACAATTGGGCCAAAATTACCATTTTGTCCGTGTAGTTACATCTAACTCTTCAAGTACCACTGTTCTCTCTAATGAACAATAAATCATAGTCCAACTATGACCAAACCCCTATCGGGCCAAGAGAGGGTGTGGTGCCACATTATTCAAGCTCCGAAATCAGTTCTTAAGGGAGCAATTTATTTACTTATTCCGACATTAGATAAGGAGTGAATTCTGTCTTGTGTGTTCCCAGCTCTCTAATAAGATGAATCCCCAAAATGGTAGGCTTATTGAGTCGACGATCTGGCCATTCTCACCCATACAAATCAAAGGTCAGTCTTCAAATGTAGGAGTTCACAATTTACTCAGGATTCAAGTCATGTCGCCTATGGTCATCTTGGTGAAATGTAAGTCTTTATATTAACGGTGTTATATAATGAGACTAGTCATTTCATGGTCCGGTCTTATACAAACTCCTTTGTAAAGAATACCCCCACTCACATGTCTCCACATGAATGATTAAGATCAGATCATCTGTAGCACTTTACAACAATTGTAGCAGCTACAAAGTAGGTCGTATTCGTAGTGTCACCAGGATAAGGTACCCAGCCTTATCCATCTACTACAGACCATTTAGGTTATCACTTAAACATGATCCACCTGTATGTCTCTAGATACATGTTTAAGCGACAGAAGATAACTTTGGATGTTAGTTTATTGGTTTGTAGGTTAATGCTACTAAGTATTGAATAAAACATCTAATATTTTATTAAATAAATAAAATGTTTGTATATTACAATTACAAGCTACAGGACCCATGAGATTTAAGACATCAATCCAACACCTTGGACGGGTGATGATGAAGATGTTTATCCCTTGCCATACCAAAAATAAGTTTGTGAGGTTGAGTATGAGTCTGAATTTCATCTCGAGGAGCCTCAGGTGATAGAGTTAGAGGCTACCAAGCCTCATCCTGTTCTTCCCTCTAGCATTTCCTTTATCTTTGAATATTGTTCATCTTTCCTTCACAAGTCCGAGCCTTTACTTTTTGAAGAGTCAGTCATTGAGTCTTTTGTTTTATTTTCTATTTCTTTTATAAATCTAAAAAAACAAAAAGACCTGTCTGGTGCCTTTCAAATACAGGAGTGCTTGCTGAGCTTTGAAGGTTTCATTGACTCAAGAAAGAAAGGCCTAAAGAATCACGAGAACTTTTACATGCCTTGACAGGCTAATACGGTCGAGCAATTGACCTTAAAATTTGCACTACCTAGAGGCAACTAAGATTTTAAATTTACTTACTTTCTAGTTTAGTTATTTTCTTTTATCTTTATAGCTTAGCTTAATTTTTAGTAATAAAAATTTGAGAGAATCTTGAAAGAAAAAAAAGAAAGGAAGAAAATTATTTCATGCTCAACTCAAGCGCACCGATCAAAAAGTTAGGGGGGTTTTTCTGTTCCTCTTTCTATTTTGTCCAAGAGTTTTCCTTTACTTTTATAACATTGAGGGCAAATTGCTTTTAAAGTTGGGGGTGGGTGCGATGCATGCTCGCTTTCTTTTTGCTTGAACTTTGTCTATATTCGTTTTAGAGCATGTTAAAATTTTTTTAATCATCATGATGATATATATGCATATCTAGAACCCTTGAGCATCTGAGTTCAAGTATTGTAATTTTTGGTTTTGTGATTTTGTGGTTTTGATATACTTTGTGGCTTTACTATATTCTTTGATACTTTGAAAATTTATAGAAATCTGAAAATTTTGTTATTTTTTATGCTTCTTGATTCTTGATGACATAAAAGAATTTTGGTGACTCTAGACATTTCATTTTTTTTTCAATGTGAAAATGTATAAGTGTTTGATTGAATGAACATACATAATAAAAAACAAAATCAATTCATTTTTGTTTTTGCTCAGTCATTTCTTTCTAATCAATGAAAAATTGATGATGCACTCTTTTAAGTGTATGCTTTTGAGATAGATAAAAAAAATTTTCAAACAAGATTTTGACCTCATTTTTTGCGTTTGTCCTGGTGCATGCGATGATTCCTGTTTTTCTACAAAACATAAACTTTGGCGCACTTTACCCATGAAATGCAGTCAGCGGGTGTGTTTTAAGTACCTTAGCACAACTTTGATTTTCTTATATAAATTCACCCATGATTGGCACATTTTCTTCCTTTCTGTTATCGCATATTTCTAAGAAAAAGGCATAAATAACTTGTATTTCTACAAGTTATCACTTGCCTTATCAAGCTGCAACTAGATAAAAAAAAAATTTTCAAACAAGATTTTGACCTCATTTTTTTAATAAAAAAATTCTCTTGTCAATCTCATAAAAAAACTGAATGCTTTGTTTCAAGTTCATTTTAGAATCCTAAACTTCTAGAAAGTTTTATCTTTCTTGATTTTCTTTGTCACCTCAAAAGGCTCATCTTTAGCCTTTAGAGTGACCAACTTGTTTTAGAAGCAAGACTAGACCAAGTGGATAAACAGGGCCTAGTGTGTGATAAAAAAAAAAAAAANAAAAAAAAAAAAAAAAAGACAGAGCAAAACAAAATAATTGCTAAAAAAAGTTATTTAATGCATAAAAAGAGCAATGCGAGCTTGCTAAAAAAAAGTGTTTGTATGCATGGATAGAGGTAAAAAAGAGTTACCTTCATTGTGCCAAGTTAGGGCCCCGCGAGAAGAGAGTGGATAGGTTCCTGGTGGGTGAGTGTGAAAGCTAGCCCTCTAGGTAAAACAAATGCCTTCTAAGTTTTTTGTGTGTGTGAGTTTTTATACACTCTTGCCTTATCATTGCCTCTCTTTTTTACAAGTTGATATGTCTTAGACCAATAACCTAGCCAGAATAGAGGGAAGAGGAAATGAGAGTTAAATATATCTTTTTTCCTGTGTCTTAGACTCTAAAATAACGAGAGCTTTTCATTCTTTCTTCCATGATTTTACTCGAAAAAGTCTTCTCATAAAAAATGAGTTTCAGTTGATTGTTTGCAAATCTTTGACTATCTAAGTGATTAATTGGATTATTTTCTAGATTGTTGAGACTTGAGATTAGAACCACATGATTGAGTTAATCAAACGATTGAGTTGAGAAATTTGAATCAATTGAATAAAATGAATAGAACCTTTTGGCTTGAATGTGTATTATTATTTTTCCTTGCCCAGGATGATCAAGAGTTAAGTTGAGGGTATTTAATAGCTCTAAAAAAGCTAGTTTTAAGTCCTTAACTCTACCATATTTGTATAATTCTTATGCATCAAATGTCCATTTTGTAGGTAAATTCATCCCGAGAGGTCAAATGAGTCACTTAAGAGAAAAATGAGTCAAATTGGTGTCAAAATAGAGCTTAGAATCAACTAAATTGAAAAAGTTGCAAAATTATCAGAATGTCACTCGATAAGATCGTTGCGACGCTATCCTCAGTGTTGTAATGCTACACCCTTGATATATAAGCAAAATTCTGCATTTTCACGTGAGAGATCAGAACACCACTCGATTTTCTCTCAATTTTCTTAGCTTTTTTCACTTTTCTTTTCATTCTTTCCTTACCTTTGATGCATCCATGCTATTCATCGATCAAATCTTGAAGGAGATGCTACATTAAGGTAAGTAATCTAGTTTACTTTAGGTTAGAATCTTAATTTTCTTGGTATGAGGTTGAATCTTTAATAATTTCTCATGCAATTTCTTGATTTGTGTAATAAACTCTTGCTAAAATTGATTATTGCATGTGAAATAACTTCTATGCATTAAATTTAATAATTTTTGGCCAACTTTCTCTTATTCAGTGAATGCTAGAAATAATAGCATGTCTATGTACTTAATTTCTTAGGGCAACCACAATTAAAAAGTGCAAATGTATGAATTTAGATTATTGGGGTTAATCTTGTTCACAATTATGCGTGCTTAGTAATTCAAGAACAATTGGACTAGTAACATAGGTTTTTCGAACTACTAATCTAATCTTAGTAAAGAATTACTCTTTCTTAATGCAAATGAACAATTAATTAGGTTGCTATCAACTCTTATTAACTGAGTCATATAGGTTTGATTAATTATTTAATCAAGAAATTAGGGTTATGCATTCTTATGCTTTAAGCTGTATAGACTAAGTGAGTAACTAGCAAGAATATTAATTTTATTAAATGGCTATAGTTACAAAGAAAAATTAAGAGGAAACCTAACTAAATTATATTGATAACTCTAAAAAAGAGCTATTATTTCTAGCTTAATTCAGGCTCGTTATTAGATTTATGTATTTGTTTTCCTATTTTGTAGGTATCGGGTAATCAAGAGGTAGAATTGGCGATTTGGTGAAGAATAGGAAGAGTTATACAAGATTTCTAATGTAAATGATTTTGTTTGGTTTCAGCAAATATGTCAAATTCAATTATTTTCTTATTAGCTTCCGAAAAGTTAACTGCTACCAATTATATAACATGGAAAATTTTATCTAACAAAGTTAGTGGTTAATGATTGAGAGTTCGTCTTATATGAGGAGTGTCCTCAGACCCCTGGTCCAAATGTCAAATGAAATGTTTGTAAGGCTTATGAAAAGTGGAGGAAGGCTAATCAACAAGCCCAAATCTACATCTTGGCAAGCATATCTGATGTCTTGGCTAAAATCCTTGAGCCTATGCAGATTGCTCATGAGATGATGGATTCTTTGCAGGAGGTGCTCAAGCTCATTCACAATGCAAGATGGGAAGAGGGAATATTTGTTCAGGTACATGTTTTTGATATGATGGTACATGCCAATTTTGCTTAAATGAATGGAGTTGGCATAGAAGAGTCCTTGATTGACAAGAAGAAGGTCATAATAGGTAAATTTGATTTACTTGTTTTGAAAATATGCATAGTGAAAAATGATGATTCTGTTTGGATACTTGATCCAGGAGCCACTAATCATTTTGTTCTTTATTTCAAGAATTCGATTCCTAGAAGTAGTTAGAAGCTTAAGAGATGACAATGAAAGTAGAGATTGGGGAAGTTGCCTCAACTATTGTAGTAGGGAGTGTGAAGTTATCTTTTTTTAGCAAAAATTGTTATTTTTTATTGGTTAACATCTATTTGGGTCCTCAAACTAAGAGGAACGTTATTTCAGTCTCTTGCATGGTTGAACATTCTTTTAATGTTTCATTTCTTGACAATAAAGCATTTATTTCAAGAAATGGATTTAAGATATGGTCAGTAAATTTAGAAAGTAACTTGTATGTGGTAAGACTGTTAGTATATAAATCACTTCTTAATATTGAAAATTTTAAAATAACAACTTCAAAGACTACGAAAAGTTTCTCCTAAAAATGATACCTATCTTTGGCATCTACATTTAGGCCACATTAATCTCAATAAGAATGAGAGATTGGTATAGAGTGGACTTTTAAGTGAGTTAGAAATGGACACTTTACCAGTATGTGAATCATGCCTTGAGGGCAAAATGACTAAAAAATACCTTTTATTATAAAAGGTTATACAGCCAAAAAGACCCTAGAACTTATACATTCAGACCTTTGTGGTTCAATAAATGTTAAAGCCAAAGGAGAATATGGATATTTTATCTATTTCATAGATGATTATTCAAGGTAAGGTTATTTTTACTTAATGCAACATAAGTATGAAGCTCTTGAAAAGTCCAAGGAGTATAAGATTGAAGTTGAAAATTTGTTAGGTAAAGAAGATAAAATATTTCGATAAGATCGATGTGAGAGTACATGGATTTGAAATTCCAGGACTATTTGACAGAACATGGAATCACATCCCAATTCTCAACATTTGGTACACCTCAATAAAATGACGTATAAGAAACAAGAAACAAAACCTTGTTGGACATGGTTCGAACAATGTTGAGTTATGCTCCATTGCTAAACTCTTTCTGGGAATATGTAGTACAGATTGCAGTTTACATTTTGAATATTGTTCCTTCTAAAAGTGTTTCTAAAACACCTTTTGAACTTTGGAAAGGTTGTAAAGTTAGTTTACGACACTTCAGGATTTGCGATTGTCCAGCACATGTGTTGAGCACTAATCCAAAGAAGTTGGAAGCTCATTCAAAAGTATGCATGTTTGTAGGTTACCCCAAAGAGAAAAGAGGTGGTCTCTTCTATGATACAATTGAGAATGAAGTATTTGTATTGAAAAATACTACTTTCTTGAAGGAAGACCACATAAGAGATCATAAACTATGAAACAAAAATTTTATTAAATGAATTTCCCAATTAATTTACTAAAAAGTCAACAAGAATTGTTGACATTTCTAGTACATCATCAAGAGTTGTTGATGAAGGCACATTGAGTCAGATACATCATTCTCAAGAGTTGAGACTGCCTCAACGTAGTGGAAGGGTTGTCAATCAACCTACACGTTACATGGGTTTGACTGAAACCTAAGTCATCATACCATATGATGACATTGAGGATCCATTGTCCTTTAAATAGGAAATGGATGATGTTAACAAAGATGAGTGGTTTAAAGCCATGGATCAAAAAATGGAGTACATGTACTTCAATTCTATCTAGGATCTTGTAGATCAACCCGAAGGTGTAAAACCTAAAGGTTGAAAATGTATCTACAAGAGGAAAATAGGTATAAATGGTAAGTTACAAACTTTTAAGACTAGATTAGTGGCAAAAGGTTATACCCAGGTTGAGGGAGTGGATTATGAAGCAACTTTCTCACTTGTTGTCAGGTTAAAATCTATTAGAATACTATTGTCCATTGCTATATATTATGACTATGAGATATGGAAAATGGATGTCAAGACTATCTTTTTGAATGGTAAATTCAAGAGTGTATCTACGTGAAACAACCATAGGGATTCATTGAACAAGGTTAAGAACAAAAAGTTTGTAGGCTTAAGCGATCCATTTATGGGCTAAAATAAGTCTCTAGATCTTGGAATATAAGGTTTGATACTGCGATCAAATGTTGTGGCTTTCATCAGAATATTGATGAACTTTGTGTCTACAAGAGAATCATCAATAGTTCAGTAGCTTTTCTAGTATTGTATGTGGATGATATCCTACTCATTGAGAATGATATGGATTTACTGATGGAGTAAATAAATGGTTAATCGCTCAATTCCAAATGAAAGATTTGGATGAGGAATAGTTTTTTCTAGGGATCTAGATCGTAAAGGATCATAAGAACAAAATGCTAACCTTGTCTCAGTTTATCGTATAGTGGATGCTTATCGTTTAGATAGAGCTACATGATCGTGTAGGTTTTACTAAGCGATCATCTAGTAATAGGTAAACGATCATTTAGAAAACATGGTACGCTAGGCGATCGTTTAGAAAAGCTAAGCAATCATTTAGGAAAAAGTTTGCGATCATTTAGACACGCGGTGTGCGATCGTTTAAGGCGATGCGCAATAACTTTATTCAATCCAACGAGGGAGACCGAGGGATATGCTGTCGCACTTCCCGCTCCCACTTTCTATGAATGCTCTCTCCATCCACCTTGATATTGACCTACCGAAACACCATCCGTTAGGGGGACACGCCAAAGGTGCCTCGAGAACGAGGGTAGATCTCATGATGTGGACTATATAGGAGAAACGTGAAAGGTTTAAGTGAAGTATCATATGCCCCAAGTACCTCCCATTGAATGACCTAAGGGTTCATTAACCTAGACAATCCGACTACTGATTTTAGTCTAAGTCATCTTTTTAAAGTCCGCTCATAAACAACTTTTGTCTATGAATTATGAACAAGTTCAAGTAGTCTCATTTAAATACTTTAATGGACTATCCTTAACTTACATGCATGCACCAAATCTATCTAATTCACCTTTCTAGGTAAGTTCCCAAATAGGGGTGTTACGTTTCCGTCAACTTAAATACCATAGCCTAGACAGAACCTGCCTTAGACAAAAAGTCCCTTATAGATAGTTTTGCTACATTTTAACCTTTTATTAGTCAATTTAATCCTATTAAACTGATTAAAAGATTAAAGCCTTAGGGTTGCTAATCATATTAGAGCCGTGATCTTAGGTCTATGTGATACATGTTTTAAACATTTTAAAACATGAATTAAACCTAAGTGAGCATGCATGTCTTGCTTATTGCTTTTAGTTCTAATTTCTCTTTAACTTTTAAAAAGAAATAACTAAAAACCCATTGCACACAACTAAGTTTTTATAACGCTTATAAAGTAACCAATGTGTCATGCTTCATACAATGTCCGATCATTACTATATATAACTTTTATATATACACGTAATAACCAAGCAAACATGCTTTTCATTCAATCTTATACTATAGCAATTATAATATAAAGATGATGCATGTCAATACTTTTTATGCATGCATAAATATAACTCTTATATTATATGATGCATGAGCATGCGCTTACATAATTAAACCATGCTTCTCTAAATTATAACATTTACAATAAAGAGATGATGTATGACCAATACATAACCTAAGGTGGGGTTTATTATATGTGCATACCATATGACATATAAAAACCATACATCACATGTAATATACTAAGGATTAATGGACCAGGATGAGTCTTTACAAAAAACCGGAATGAAATAACTCTATCTATTACATTTTCCATTGAGCAAACCGATTCATAGAAGAACCACCAGGAGAACTCCATCGTTTAGTAAACGCTGAAGGTAAACGATTGCTCAGCGCACATTAGACGATAGGCACAAAAGCTAAACAATCTCTTAGACAACAACGAGGCTGTGAAGCCTTATCGTCTAGGCGATCGCTTAACGCGGTGAAAGGTAAACGATTTACTGTACATTGCTAAGCGATCGTTTAGTCAGTTACTAAGCGATGAAGCTTGCTGAGCTAAACGATCGTTTAGTGCGTGCGCGCCTTAAACGATATGCGAGCATCCGATACTCAGCGATCGCTTACCCTATCATCTACACGACCCGATCAACCCTTGATCATCTTCTTCCTCGAAGAACAACAACCCTTGCTCTAATCTTTTTCACGAATGACTCAAGACTCAAACTGACTTTGAATTACAGACTCGATAACGATTAATATTGCCCAAAACACGGATACCTTTACAATCAACAGAAAAAGTAAAAGAATTAAATCAAACCGAGGCTAACATCCAGAAAACTCCATTAATCCACACATCCACAACAATTTAACAATTAAACAGAGCAGATATGCACTCACCATGAATGTATTTGCAATTCGTCGCAACAATGAAATTGGAATATCAGAACCTGGCTTTGATACCAATTGATGGAACTCTTAATGAAGAGCATCCATGAGCACGTTCGGATCTTTCCGATTTCATTGTGACCGAAATACCACACACATTCTAATAAATAGTTATGCAATTTAACACTAATTAACGACATGCTTTGATAAATAAAATACAAGAGATTGAGTTCACATACCAGTTGAAAACTCTCTTCACTTTGAACTCAATGCAGCGGAAGCAACCTCTACGTTCTTTATCGTCCAACAAAATAATCGGCTACGGTAGCATGATTGTCTACACGAACAAGCACAAGCACGCAGGAGCGGGGACGACATCACCACTTAGAGCCCTTGGTATTCTCGGAGTGAGAATCCAAAGAGTGGTCTTTGTTGAATTTGGTAAAGGTAGGAGGAAAGGGCTGATTGTGTAGAATGATAAGCAAGTGGGAGAGAAGGCTATCGTATAGTGGATGCTTATCGTTTAGATAAAGCTACACGATCGTGTAGGTTTTACTAAGCGATCGTCTAGTAATAGCTAATGATCCTTTAGAAAACATGGTACACTAGGCAATCATTTAGAAAAGCTAAGCGATCGTTTAGAGAAAAGAGTATGATCGTTTAGACACGCAGTGTGCGATCGTTTAAGTGATAGGGCTCTATCGTATAGGCTCTCAGTTAAGCGATTAAAACGTTTTCACACCTTTTGCGATTTTTTTCGAACTCCTTGCAAATGAAGCAATTTTTCATTTTATTCTTTAGTTACAATAGCCGAATTAGGATTCTCTCACTAACGCACGATGAGAAGAAAATTTCGGCCAATTATCACATAATTAACCAATTTAATTAATAAATGAATATAATCATATTATATTCTTACCCTATAGTTTGATATCACATATCTACTATAGTAATTTCTCCTCCAGTTGATATAAATCATATTTATATCTAATTTCCTCCAAAATGATGTATCTTATACATTTAGTCAATTATATAGTTCACCAGTTTAATTATATCATAAATAATTGAACTCCCTCTTGTCAATTTGAACATTTCAAACTTACCCAAAAACTGATTCTCGACTTTATCCAAGCTACCTAGGGGACCTTATGGACCTGTGGCTCGAAGCTCCAACGATACGTGAATAGTTGACTAAACTCTTTAGCCACGAGATCCACCCTCTGTTAACTGCCAGACATTCTATTAAGGACCAACAGCTAAACTCTTCTTACCACAGATATATTTTTGTGTCCATCGGATATAACCAATCATGAGTACGATGACCCTTACAGATGCTTGTAAGTATAGCTGAACCAATTTACCGTTATGTCCCTATAGTTATATCCCACTCCTTAAGTATCACTGATTCCTCTAATAAACAACACAACATAGTCCAACTATGTGTGAACACCTCTCGGGCCAAGAGAAGGTGTGTGGCGCCACATTGTTCAAGCCCTGGAATCAGCCCTTAAGGAAGGTATCTATCTACTTGCCCCTTCTTTGGGGAAGAAGTGAATTCCATCTTGTGTAGCTGAGTTCCCAGCTCCCAAATTAGAAGAATTCCCAAAATGTAGGTTTGAATCGGTGACCTGGCCACTTGAACCCATATAAATCAAAGGACCACCCTCAATGGCAGGAGTTCCCAACTCACTCAGGATTGAGGTCATGTTACCTATGGTTATCCTAGTGAAATGAAGTCTCTATCATGAACGGTGTTATATAACGAGACGTTAACACTTCGTGGTCAGGTCTTATATAAACTCTTTGTATAGGATGCCCCTGCTCGCATGTCCCATACATGAATGATCAGGATCAGATCATCTGTGACAAGTCACAACACTTGTGACCATTCCACAAAGCGGACTGCATCCGTAGCATTACCAGGATAAGGTTTCCCTCATATATCCTTATACTATAGACCATTTTGGTTATCACTCAAGACATGATCCACGTGTATGTCACCACATACATACTTAAGTTACATACAGATAACCAGGGATTTTATGTTTATTGGTTTGTGGTAAAGAAAATAAAACATACAACTGAGAAAAATCAAGATATGAAGTAAATATCATATATTATATAACATAAGTGTTCTTACAAACTGTTTATAGAATACAGGACATGAGACTTTAGGGCATCAACCCCAAAAAATCCAATCTAGAATATGATCACTAGACCGGAGTTAAGACCATCCTTAAGGATCTTAGGAGGACGAGGGACTATATGCTTGTGTATGAGGGTAAGGATTTGATCCTTACATGATACACTTGTTGGGAATGTTCTAAAACTCGCAATTTGTATTGTTTAAACATATTCTATTTTTGAAATAAAAGTATTATTGAAACTTTATTCAATAAAAATGTTATTGAAAGTGCATTCTGTTATAAAATCCAATAAACAAATCCATGTCTATAGTATGAATACTTTAACTTTATGTAGAGACATAAAAGAGGATCAAGTTATAGTATAAAGCAAAAAAAAGATCTATAAGTATATGGATGAGATTGGGTACCTCATCCTGGGGACAGTATGGATGCGATAGACTTTGTACATTTATACAAACGATGTGATCTCAAAATCGTTCATATAGAGATATGCGAGTGGGGGCATCCTATGCAAAAAACATACCGGACCGTGAAACAGTCACTTTTCTTTATAACAACCGTTTATTGTCAAAACTGACTATTTTAAATTGATGAGCTAAGGTAACTCGATCTTAATCCTAAGCTAACTATGAACTTCTATTTATTCGGGATTATGCTTTGATCTGCATAGGTGAGAGTGGTTCAATATCACCGCTCAATAAACCTCCCATTTTGGAGATAATCAGATAGATAGCTGAAAACATAGTCCTGCAAGAAGGAATTCACTCCTACCCATCTTAGAGAAGATAGGTTGTTCCTTTAAGTACTGATTCCTGGACTTGAACAAAGGGGCCCCGCCCTTTCATGATAGAGAGAGATATGGTTTATTAGTTGGGCTATAAATCAATTGTTCAATAAAGGATCAAGGAGACTTAAGGAGCAAGATGTATTTAAAAGGGTAAAATAGTATTTTTGACCTAGCTGTAAATACGAACGACATGGAAGCATCTACTTACTGATTATGGTAAAGTTAAGTGGACAGAAATATATCTACAATGAGGAGAGTGCAATTATTAAGCTATAATGGTATGTCTCGGTAGTTAATAAATATTGATTAACTCGGTTTAAAGAGTTTAGCCAATTAATTCAAATCATTGGAGCTCATGATCTGTAGGTCTATAAGGTCCCTCTACTAACTCGTAAAAGATAAAACCTTGGATTAGAATATTGAGTAAATTTGAAATGTTCAAATTCAATTTAGAGTTTGGATAATTATATTCGATATAATGAAACGTTTAAATTTATTGAAATTTAATGTTTTTGGAGAATTCAATATATTTAAATATTGATTACATGAATAGGGATTCATGTTTGAATTAGGTGTTTTATCAATTTAATATTTGATATGAAATTATTATTATTTAATTAATTAAATTCAATTCAATTCAATTTAAAAAAATAAAATTTTTTGAAATTGAATTGAATTTAATAATTTAGTTTTAAATTAAAATTAAAATTGAAAAATGGGATTTATCCAAAATCCATTTCTCTGTGGATTTCTCCCTAAATTAACACCTAGCTCACTTCAATAATGCTCTTTGAAGTGTTAATCAGCTGATTGTTGAAGTGCTTGCATGCTTATTTTGATTAGAAGGCTATGAATTAATAAGTTTTTGGGACATGCATTTTAAATTTTGGGAAATTTCTGCAGAAAGTTTTCTTGCTTTCAAAACCCTCTCCAAACTACTTCCAGCTCCTTTCAATTTAGAGTTCCACCACCCGATCCAAGGCTAGAATAGTAGAGAAGATTTTCTTGGTAGTCTATTGAAGAAATTGAAGGTCAATTTCATGGAGATTGCAAGGAACAGGTGGAAACCCTATTCTTTGAAAAGCCGTGTTCTTTGCATACTTGTTACTCAAATTAATTGTAATTAGAGTACTTAATGATTCTGTTAGCTTCTGTATTTTGCATGTTTACTCTATCAACACTAACTCTGCTTTTCAGACTAGTAGGGATTCTTAGAAATTCACATCAGGATCAGTGTTCACTTTTAATAGAGGAGCTATAATTTGGTGGAGTTTCAAATAAGGTTGTATTGCTGACTCCACTATGGAGGCTGAATATGTAGCTACTTGTGAAGCTGCTAAAGAAGTTGTTTGGCTTAGGAACTTCTTGATGGATTTGGACATTGTTCCAAATGTGACTTTGCCCATCACACTTTAGTATGATAATAGTGGTACTATGGCAAACTCAAAAGAACCTCGAAGGCATAAGCATGGGAAGCATATTGAAAGGAAATATCATTTGATACGAGAGATTGTGCAACAAAGAGACGTGATGGTCATGGAGATAGCTTTGGAGCACAACGTTGCTGATCCATTTACAAATTCTCTCACTGCTAAAGTGTTTGAAGGTCATATGGAGAATCTAGGTTTGCGAGGTATGCACCACATTGTTTAAGGTCAGTGGAAGATATTACTAGGTTTAATGTATGCCCTAGTTTATTTTATTAGTGTACATTATTGTATTGTAATTGTTATATTTACTGTTTTGTACACCCCACTAGCTTTAAAACAAGTGAAAAATTATTGGAGATTGTGCCCTAAATCTTGTGGTTTGTAATGTCTAAACAAAATTCATTAATTTAATAAAATAAAGAGTTATTTTATTTGACATTAAGATTTGTATAACTAAGTCCAATAAACTGAGATCCAAGGTTATTTTATGTAACATAAAGTTGTATATGGTTGACATTGTTGGGGTTGATGTCCTAAATCTCGTAGGATCCTGTAGTTTGTAAGCACCTGTATGAACAAACATTTGTGATGTAATAATATGAGATATTTTATTCACTACTGTCTATGAAATATGAGTTATTTTAGTTGCATTAACCACAAACCAATAAATGAAGATCCCTGATTATGTTTGTAACTTAAGTATGTATGTGGAGACATACAGGTGGATCGTGCTTTAAGTGATAACCTAAATGGTTTGTAATATATGAATAAAGCAAGGAAACCTTATCCTGGTGACATTACAAATATGTCCCGCTTTGTAGATGTTACAAGAATTGTAAAGTGCTACAAATGATCTAATCCTAGTCATTCATGTGAAGACATGCGAGTGGGGGTATCCTATACAAAGGAGTTTGTATAAGATCAGACCACGAAATGTTTAGTCTCGTTATATAACGCTGTTCATGACAGACTTTCATTTCACTAGGATGACCATAGGTAACATGACCTTAATCCTGAGTGAGTTGTGAACTCTTGCCTATGAGGGCAGTCTTTTGATTTGCATGGGTACGAGTTGCCAGATTGTCGACTCAAACCTACCACTTTGGGGATTCGTCTGATTGGGGAGTTGGAATTCACTCCTTGCGGGGTAAGGAGATAAATTACTCCCTTAAGGGCTGATTCCAGGGCTTGAACAATATGGCGCCACACTTTCTCATGGCCCGAGAAGTGTTTACTCATAGTGGAACTATGATGTATTGTTCATTAGAGGAATCAGCGGTACTTAAGGAGCTAGATGTTACTACAGGGACAAAACGGTAAATTGGTCCAGTTATACTTAAGGAGTTTGTGAATGGTCATCGTACTATTGATTGGTTATATCCAATGGACACAAAAATATATCTGTAGTGCGAAGGGTGCAGCTGCCGGTCTTTAGTGGAATGTCCGATAGTTAACAGATGGTGGATATCATTATTAAAAAGTTTAGTTAGTTATTCACGTACCGTTGGAGCTTCAAGCTACAAATCCATAAGGTCCCCTTGGTAACTCAATGGATTCATGTTGAGAATTAGTTTTTGGGTTAGTTTGAAGTGTTCAAATTAACAAGAGGGAATTTGATTATATATGATATATTCAATTATACGTGATATAATTGATTTGATGTATTAGATACATTAATTGGAGGAATTAATATAAATATAATTTATATTAAATACAATAAAGGAGAAAAAGAACTATAGTTTATATGTTGCATATGATGTGATATGAAAACTATAGGTTATAAATATAATATGATAAATTGGTTAATTTATTTATTTATAAAAAACAATTAGGAGATAATTGTTGTTGGTTATTTTTTCTCTATTAACCGAAAGAGTGGGAGGTTTTATTCAGTTTTGATAACTGATGAATAAAATGAAAATCGTTTTCATTTTTCGATAATTCAATGCATTCCAATCGTGAAAAAAAAAGCTATACGATAGTTTGAGAGAGTAGATGATCAAAAACTGAGTTTGCTAGATGATAGCTCCTCGATACTAAATGATCGAGTACCTAGTCTATACAATAGAGTTAGACCTTCTCTCACTTACTCGATCGTTCAATTCCTCCTTCCCTCTACCAAACCTAGACAAAGCCCACACCTCTTGGATTCTCACACCGAGAATACCAAGGTAACAGAGTGGTGGTGTCAAGTTTCTTGTTCAAGGGTCGAGGATCGAGTTTCACTCGATTATGTTCGAGAATTTACCAGTTCGAGTTTGCTGAGGTTTGTTCATTGCATTCATGCGCTTGATCGAGTTTGCTTGGACGCTTGGCTGATTGTTCGAGGGAATATTTGAAGAAAAGTTCTAAGGGATGTCTTACTCGATCTTTTTGTATTTAACTAAAAAACATGTTGTAATTCACTCGTTGATGCATAACTGTTGTTGTTTGATTGTAAATGTCTTGTTCTTTAACAATAGGGTTTGAAACGATCTGTTTCTACTCATGGTTCTCTTGTTTACGAGTTCATTCAATTGGTATCAGAGGCAGGTTATTATGATATTCCAAATTCCATTAATGTTGAATTACATTTGCAATCTTGGTGGGTTTTCTGATTCTGCAATGCGTTTAAGTGTTAGATGTAATTGTGGATGTGAATTGATGGATGTTTTGGGATGATTGCCTTTGTTTGTTAAAGCTTTCTTTACAATTTAAGTTAAATTTATAAGAGCCCCTGTGTTTTTGGGCATAATTACTTTGCTATCGAGTCTGTATTCAAAGTGTTTAAGGAATGTAGGTCTATCGGGTCTCCTTGCTAGCTTAATACAGACAAAATTGAAGAACTAGGTGAAGTAAGAATTTGAAATGTTCAAATTCGGTCTTAATGGAAAATTGTATTTTATATGAGATATAATTTACAATTAAATAATTAATTTATTAGTTAATTATTTTTTAGAGTATACTTAATCATTAACATGAAAGTATTTTTTAAACTTGATTAATGTGATTAATCAAAGCTAGGTGTCTTAAACAATTTAATACGTGATATTAAATTTGTTTATTTTCATTTGATTAAATTGTTTTAGTAAAATAGTTTTCTAAAATTTAAAAATTGATTTTCATTTCTTTAGTTAAAAAATTAGTTAGTGGAAAAATCCAATTGTTGGATTTTCCCACTAAGTGGACTTTGAAGTGGCATTTCTCAAGCTTGACACCTAGAGATTACATGCTGATGGAGTTTGAGGTGGAAGACATGCAAAATGGGATATTACTTGTGTTTTCTCTACAAAAGGCTTTGTTTTTTAATTTTGCAAGACTAATGCTTCTACAACTTTTGACCTAAAATCTTCCACCTCATTTCTATTTACTCTCCTTCTTTCTATAGCGAAATTCTCTTATTTTCATTAACATAACAGTCCCACAACCGTGTTCTTCAATCGAAGAATAGCGGGATTTACCGTTAGTGGTGTTGATCGAGCTCGGGAGAGGAAGATTGCAGTGGAGTCTTCAAAGATTGTATTTTCTACCCCTTTGCATGCTTATTCTTATTTTTATTACAATTAGAATGTTGTCGATTTCATCGTTTCCGTTATGCATGTGTTTTTTATGATCCATCAAAGAGGTTGTATAAGGTCGGACCGAGAAATAAGTCACTCTTACTTTATAACATTGTTTACTCTTTAAGATTGATTATTTCAAAACGATGACTTAGGTAACTTGACCTTAATCCTGAGCTAGCTATGAACTCCTGTTTATTTAGGATTATCCTTAGATTTGCATGGATGAGAATTGGCTCAATAATACTGGCTCAATAAGCCTTCCATTTCAGGGGTAAGGCTGGGTAGATTAGGGTGCAAGATGAAGTTCACGCTTAAACAAGGCTGGGTAGATTAGGGATAGTAGAGAGATTGTTCCCTTAAGTGTTGACTCAGGATCTTAAACAAGGGGCCCACTCTCTCATTAGCTCGAGAGGGACTCGGTTTAGTTATTGGACCATAAACCAATTGTTCATTAGAGGATCAGTAGGACTTAAAGAGCAAGATGTAATTTTGGGGGTAAAATAGCTTTCGACCCATCCGTTATTACGAACAATTGTGAAAGATTTTACTGATTATGGTTATATCGAGTGGACATAAATATGTTTACGGTGAGGGGAGTGCCGCTGCGGGATTTAGTGGAGTGAATCGGTAGTTAACAAATATTGAATAATTCAGTTTAAAGAGTGTAGCCAATTAATCTCGGATCGTTGGAGCCCATGATCTATAGGTTCATTTGGTTCCCTATTAGCTCACAAATGGATTAAACTTTAGAATAGCGTGATGAGTAAATTTGAAGTGTTCAAATTCGAATTAAGGGAATCAGTAATTATATATGATATAATTACACGTTTAATTATCAAATTAAACAAAATTGGAGAGTTGAATAATGTTTAAATTTGATTTAAATATTAAAAGCATGAATAGGGTCATGTTTGAGGAATTGGTGTTTAATTAATTATTAAGATTTAATTTTATTTAAAAGTTAATTATAAAATTAATGTTTGGTTAAATTAAAGAACATTGAATTAATAATTTCATTTTAATTTTGAATTTTTTATTTCAAAATTTGAAAATTGAATTTTGAATTCAATTTAAATAATTGAAATAATACATAGTGGTTTTTCTCAAACTAAAGCACCTCACATTCCACCTTGATCATGGAATTTTGATGTCAAGCTCTCATCAAATTTTGATTGCATGTTTAACTTGACAAAAATAATTGATTTTGCTGAGAAAATGATGGATGTTGAATGTTTTTTTAGAGAAAAAAGGAGTTTTCTCATGTTCTTCAAACACCTAAAAATTTTCTCTTATTCACTTTAATTCTAACTCATTTTTTAATCCACCTTCCAATCTAAGGTCCTAGATGACAGTAGAGAAGATCAAGTGGTGGTCTACAAGCATTTGGAGTGAAAATTCAAGCTGGATTTGAAGATTGAAGAGTTCTTCAAAGGTATATCTTCAAATCCCTATTTTTAGTTTATGAAATTGCATGTTTCTATGCTAAAATTGATTGAATTAGAGTGCTTAAGATCCTAATTGCTTCCGCTAATTGTATTTTAGCTCCATCAATTAGTATCAGAGCGCACTCAATTCTTGTTGATTTTAGCTTATGGGTGATTTTCATAAGTTGTATGAAAATGGGAGATGATATGGATAATTTCAATTTTGGCATTTTTCTTCAATTCATTGATAATTGTTGTAATTGGCTCTTTGTTTATGGGCCTCAATGTGTGATGGAGTATCTGCAAATTTGTTAGAGTCAATAGAGTTACAATTAGGTTGTAATTAATGAAAGAAGCAGGAAATTTCAATTGCAGAAAACCAAGTTTGAAGCTTCTGCAATGCAGCATTGCAACGCTGCCTGTAAAGTGTTGCAATGTTGTTCTTCAGATAACCCGTGGCATTGCAACTTTGAGATGAAGTGTTCTTCAGACAACGCTGTTCCCCTAGTCCAGAATGTGCGCGCGAGACCTGAACGACGATTCAAAAGAACCAATTTGGCTAGTTTTGGTCTTAGAGGCCAGTTCAGCCCGATTTTGGCCGGTTCAACCCTTTTTGGAGCCATGGAGGTTTGATTCAGGTGGTTCGGGTTCGGGTCGGGTCGGTTCGTGATATCCAGAAGTTGGTTTTTATTATTATTGTAATAATTTAGGTTGTTTGCTTGCTTAGGATGCCAAAATGGGTCCATATCAGTGTGTGTTTAATTATTTATGCATTATGAATGTATGTTATAATTAAATAAATCTTGTATGTGCATATAGTATACCATGTAGATTTAAAATCCCACCACAGGAAACATGTAGCATATATTAAAAGTATGTTATAAATGGTTATAGTATATAGTATGCATGTGTTAGGGTTTCATATTTAATATAAATTGTTATATTAAATTGTGAAATACTTGATTTATGTTATGGATGAAAAGCATGTCTATAGTTTTATAAGTTATTGTTAACTTGTAGAAATACAAGTTATTTATGCTATTTTATTTAGATTATGCGGCAAAAAGAAGGAAAAGTTGCGTCGACAGTAGAGAAATTGGCTTAGAAATACAAAAATTATAAAGTATTGTGAACACACCCACTAACCCTATTGCGATGGCGAAATGGAATGTCCAAGTCTTTGTTTTGCAGGAATAGGTCACCACATGCGTTAATTGCTCGAGGACAAAAATGAACAACGCATCTACACAACATGCAGCAATCGATCAATAACGAAAAAGATCAACGCAATTGCAGCACATGCGCTGATCGATCAAAGATTTAAGCGATCAACACATTTCCACCGCATGCGGCAATCAACAAGAGATCAAAACAATTACACCGCATGCGGCGATCGATTGAAGATGTGAAGAACAACGCATTCGTAGGAGATTCTGACAAGTGTACAACTTTTCTGTTGTACGATTCTGATATTTCCATAATGACATGGTAGGAATTATCAAATTTACAAAGTGGGACCACTAATACAGAGAGCCAAGATCTATAAATAGCTTCCTTGAATTCAATGTAATGGAGGCTAGTTTGAAGAGACAATACAGAGAAAATCCGAGAGAACAACGAGACAAGGTTGAAAGGTAAGTCTATGAGTAAGAAATTCTTTCCATTCCCAAAGAAAAAGCTCTGTGCAAGAGGTCACTTCTACCTGGAAAGCAAGCCTGAGAGGGAAGCTTTCCACTCCATTTCATCCACACGCCGACAAGCACAACGTCTCCAATCGGGATCTGTGTCAAGATATTGACACTCTTTCCGTATTTGTTCTTATTTTCCCCATTCATCTATTGTGTTCATCATTCTTTAATCTTTCACTCATTATCTGTATCAAACGCTTATCTTTAGATTTTAAATATCATTATCGTAATCATTATCACCACTCTGTTCTTTTCCTCACATTCATTATCCATTTTCTCCATCAGGTGTCACTAATCCCCTGGGTGAAGGGGAAGGATTAAGCGAGTGAGTTAATCCTTGTTAAGGAAATCGACTGAGTTTAGCTAAAGCATGCTCGACGGCATCTTCACCCGTGAGAGCAGAAGTGAAGATGTCATTCTGTCCATTGAGAGAAAGTTAGAAGAATGCTTTAATTAAAGTGAGAGGTGTTTCTAGAGATGGAAACAACCTTGCGTTCATTATGTTCATCCCTGTTTCACCATAGACATATGGGAATGCGGCCGATCACTGAAAGGTGTAAGCCAAGGGAAAGCGGAACCTGAGTTGCGTCCTCAATAAGATTGACAAACTTGCGATGTCCTTTCCCTCAACCCATTCTCTTTCTAATTCATTCACAAGACTTGCCACCGTATTCACCAGATACTTTTGCACAACTTCACAGCCAGTTCTCACCCTGTATCATTAATATTTTAAACATTTATTTTATCATCGCAATTTACTCTAACGCATTTTATTTACAACGTAATTTACTTTTCTGCAACACAATTCATTATTCTTTATTTTAAACCGGTCGCATATACCACATTAGTATTGCATTAACAACAACAATCCCCATGTTTGACCTCAGGTCAATCTGAGAAACTTGCGTTGAAATTATACTTGGTTCCAGCGCAAGAAAACTTTTGAACACACTATATCATCGCATACTGCGAAGCATATCATCATCAACGCATACATTTAAAACTTAGTATCGCAATAATATCTTTATCGCAAGGCAATTTGAGCGCTTAGAGCATCATTTCATTCATTTTTCTAATAGATAAAGAAAACAAATTTCGTTCATCAAGTTTTTGGCGCCGTTGCCGGGGACAAGAGCTTGATTCATTCATTGCGCATAAAGATAAAGATATCATCAATTTTATTATATCAGTTATTATAACAATTGTTTAAACATTTAAAATCCATAACAAATATAAGATGCATGCTCACTTAGAGTTCACAAATAATAACTTGTTTTAGTAGTTAAAATAGGTCGTTATCTTGTAAAACCTTGGTTACAAACTCAATTGTTCTATAATCCTATCTAAGGTTTGAGATACTTAAGTTGATGGTTTATGGAACACCTGCTACTTGGGGATTATAGTTGAATTATTGAGCGTTGTTAACTCGATTTTATGAGCATGCATGAGCAATGTGAGGTTTTAAAATTGGTTTATCACCTTGACATCGTAGGTTAAATCCAAATATAAACGTTATACTTGAAAAATCACTTAGACTTAGGTTGTTTTTAGCTGGAATATACCTAAGTATATTTACCTAAAACAAATAGAACACTTCAGTGGAAGATTAATAACATATATGATATGTTGTTGTTAGTTGTCACGTGTCTAAGAGTTCACACCATGAGATTTCTGTTCGGCTTCGTGTCACCTTGGGGTGACCTCCATTCAGAAAATGTTTGCATGGGTCAATAGCAAGGTGAATAGGGGAAGTAGTTCATAGTAAGTGGGTGAAGAAAATGTGTCAACATATCCTGCGATCTCTTCTTTTAGTTTGGACCGTGAGTTTCCTATGTTGCATTTGCTTATCCTTTTTAGGCGACATAAGCTAGTCATTTTCCAACGGCTATCCCCTTGGAGGGTTGTAACATGGGGTTCGGAACAATTTAAACTCTAGAAATGGATAGGATTTCTTATGTTCATTCCCAACCTTTACTTTCCATTTCAGTAGCATTGTGGGGGCCGACCTCTGAGGTCCGAAAATGGAGGGTTACACTTACAAGAGTTGCTAAGTGTTAGTAAGTTCTTGACCAAAACGTTAACTAAATGATTATAGGGATAAAAGTTATTCTAATTAGTATTTAGTCAAGGATGTCTTGCTTCAATGAAGGAATATTTGATTGCCCCTTGGTAGCATCTATTCTGACTCACTAAAGTATAGTTGCAAATAAATAAAGAAATTTGGGTATATTATTACTTTTGCTAAAATTTCTTTGGATTCAAAAGAAATTTACTGATTAGAATTTTTTTATATATTCAGCATGTCAAATTTTTCTAAAGTACTCGCTTCCGACAATTTTAACAGTCTTAATATTTTAACATCAAATATAAACACAATACTAGCTAATGATTTAAAATTTCTTTTAATAAAGGAATGTTCTTCATCTCCCAGCTCATTAGCAAACCCAAGAGTTTGGAATACATATGACATATGGATTAAGGCAAATGAAAAGACCCGAATCCATATCCTAGCAAACATATCCGATATACTAGCTAAGAAATTCAAGAACATGGTTTTTGCTAAAGAAATCATGGATTCGTTACAGACATTGTTTGAACAAATTGTCAGGAACGATATTCTTGAAGATGTTTTTAACCATGACATAAAGGATAGAACCTCTATTAATGAACAAGTTCTAGATATGTTAAAAGTAATAAACACAAATGTCATAGATTAGCAAACTAAGAAAGCACAAAAAAGTAAATATGATTTACTTGTCATTGAGACATGTTTAGTGGAAAATAATAAATTAACCTGGATATTAGATTTATGTGCGGCTAATCATATTTGCGCTTTCACTCAGGAAACTAGTTCTTGGAGGTAACTTACAAAAGGCGAAACAACCTTTAAGGTAGGGACTGAGGAGGTTGTCTCAGCTAAAGTAGTGGAAGATATGAAGTTATTTATTGAAGATAGATTCATTTTACTTGAAAATGTTTATTACATTCCTTCCATGAGGAGGAATTTAATATGTATCTCATGTTCGCTAGAACAAATGTACAAAGTTTCTTTTGAATATAATGAAGTGTTCATTATTTTAAAAGGTATTAAAATATATTCCGCAAAACTAGAAAATAACTTATATGTATTAAAATTGACTTAGGTAAAAGTTGTCTTGAATATAGAGATGTTTAAAATAGCTGAAACTCAAAATAAGAAACAAACAATTTCTCCTAATGCCCATCTTTGACACTTAAAACTGGGTCACGTTAATGTCAATAGGATTGGGGGATTAATTAAGAGTGGACTTCTAAATCAGTTAGAAGACAAGACTCTTCCACCATGCGAGTCCTGTCTTGAGGGTAAAATGACCAAAAGATCTTTTACGAGAAAAGGTCTTAGAGCCAAAGAACCTTTAGAGCTCGTACATTCAAGACCATGGCAAGAGGAGGGTATGAATATTTCATCATTTTTATCGATGATTATTCTAGATATGGCTTCATTTACCTAATACATCATAAGTTCGAAATCCTTGAAAAGTTCAAGGAATATAAGGAAAGGGTTGAGAACCAATTAGGTAAAAAGATTAAAACACTTCAATCAGATCGATGTGGCGAGTATATGGACTTAGAATTCTATGACTATTTGATAGAACATAGAATTCAATCTCAACTCACAGCAGCTAGTACACCAATAGAATGGGGTAGCGAAAAGGAGAAATAGAACCCCGTTAGACATGGTTCGTTCGATAATGAGTTATTCTCAGTTGCTTAACTCTTTTTGGGGACATGCAATAGAGGCTGCTGTGTATATTTTGAACATAGTTCACTCGAAAAGTATTTCAGAAACACCTTACGAGTTATGAAGAAGACGTAAAGGTAGTTTATGTCACTTTAGGATTGGGGGATGTCCAACACATGTGTTGA
Source organism: Benincasa hispida (assembly GCF_009727055.1). NCBI lineage: Eukaryota > Viridiplantae > Streptophyta > Magnoliopsida > Cucurbitales > Cucurbitaceae > Benincasa > Benincasa hispida. Next base: position 29,371,440 of record NC_052359.1, read on the forward strand.
TACAAAACCCAAAGAAATTTTAAACCCGTTCAAAAGTATGCTTATATGTAGGCTACCCTAAAGAAAGGTGCTCTATTTTATGATCATTAAGAAGATAAAAAATTTGTATTGAAAAATGTTACCTTCTTAGAGGAAGATCACATAAAAAATCATCAACCTTGCAGTAAGTTAGTATTAAAAGAAATGCCCACAGAAGCTGTAGACAAATCAACAAGGGTTGTTGATCAAGCTGGTACTTCACATCTTTCTCAACAGTTATTGATGAAATTGGTACTTCACATCTTTCTCAACAGCTGAGAGTGCCTCGATGTAGTAGGAGGGTTGTTCAACAGCGTGACCGTTACATGGATTTTACAGAAACTCAGGTTGTCATACCTAATAATGGCTTGGAGGATCCTTGTCTTTAAACGGACAGTGGAATATGTGGATAAAGACCAATGGATAAGAGCCATGGACCTCGAAATGGAGTCTATGCACTTCAATTGAATATGGGAGCTTGTAGATCAACCAAAAGGGGTAAAACTTATTGATTACTAATGGATCTACAAAAGAAAACAAGACCAAGCTGGTAAGGTATAGATCTACAAAGTTAGACTCGTGGCAAAAGGGTTTACCTAAAGAGAGGGGGTGGACTATGAAGAAACCTTCTCTTTAGTTGCTATGACTAAGTCTATTAGAATACTATTATCTATTGTCGCTTTCTATGATTATATAACAAATGGATGTCAGGACAACCTTTCTGAATGGATATCTTGAAGAGAGTGTCTATATGTCTCAACCAGAGGGGTTTATAGAGCAAAAGATTTGTAAGCATAAAAGATCCATTTATGGGTTAAAACAAGCATCTCGATCCTAGAATATGTGATTTGACACTACGATCAAATCTTATGACACTAAACAGAATGTTGATGAACCCGTGTTTACAAGAAGATTGTCAATAAGAATGTAGCTTTTCTGGTCTTATATATTGATGATATTGTAATGATTCAAAATGAAATAGAATTCCTAGCTGACGTTAAGAGGTGGCTGGTATCGCAATTCCAAATGAAGGATTTGGGAGATACACAGTATGTTCTTTGGATCCAAATAGTTCAAAATCGCAAGAACAGAACACTAACATTATCTCAGGAATCTTATATAGACAAGATGTTGCTTAGATATAAAATGCAAAATTTCATTAAAGCTATGTTACCTTTCAGGCATGGAGTTCATTTGTTTAACGATTAATGTTCTAAGACATCACAAGAAGTTGAGGTTATGAAACGAATTCCTTATGCATCAGCAGTTAGAAGTTTGATGTATGCCATGTTGTGTACACCCCTTGACATATACTATGCGGTTGGAATAGTCAGTAGATATTAGTTCAATCCTAGATATGATCATTGGAATGCTGTTAAGAACATCATCAAGTATCTTCGAAGAATGAGGGATTATATGCCCGTGTATGGTACTAAGGATCTGATCCTTATAGGATACACTGATTCTGATTTTCAGACTGATGTGGATTATAGGAAATCAATATTGGGATTAGTATTCACTCTAAATGGAGAAGCTATAGTATCAAGGAATATAAAGAAAAGTTGTATTGATGACTCTACCATGGAAGTGGAGTATATAGCTGCATGTGAAGTAGCCAAGGAGGCAGTATGGCAAAGAAAGTTCTTGACCAATTTGAAAGTAGTTTTAAATATGCACCTGTCAATCATCCTTTATTGTGATAGTGGAGTAGTTGCAAATTCCAAGGAACCAAAATGTCATAAACGCGAAAAGCACACGAGCGCAAGTACCATGTCATCAAAGAGACAGTACACCGAGGAAACTTCCAAATCGGTCACGCAGATAGCCTTAGAAGAAAAATCAGCTGATCCTTTTACAAAGGCCTTCTCGGCTAAAGTGTTCGAGGGACACCTAGTAGGACTAGGACTGAAAGATAGATATATCTAAGGCAAGTGGGAGAATTATTGGGTATTTGATGCCTTGGTTTATTTTATTTATTCTCTCACTCCCAACATTGTATATATTTATAAATATGTAAACTCACTAGAGTTTTAATACAAATGGTAGTTTGTTGGGTTGTATGCTTTAAAACTTACAATTTGTAAGATTAAACATAATCTATTTGCAATAAATAAGTTATTGAGGTTTATTCAATAAAATTGGTATTGAATATGTAAATTGCACTTGTAAAAATTAAATCTAACAAACTAAGATCCATGGCTATTACATGAGTACTTGGACTTTAAGTGGAGACGTAAGTACGAATAAAGTTTGAGTAGATAGCCAAACGGTCTATAGTATATGGATAAGGCTGGGTATCTTATTACGGAAACACTATCGGATGCGGTCCACTTTGTATTTAATACAAACGATGTGATACTGAATCATTCATGTGGAGACGTGCGAATGGAGGCATCCTATGCAAAGAGTTTGTATAAGACCAGACTGTTGGATAAAGAAATTGAGCTATACAGTGATGCACACACGAAACCCAAGTCTATGGATATGCACTAATGACCTGACTTGACTCAATTCATGCAATACTACTTCTAGATATGTATTATTAATGGATGCTCTTGTAGTATGCTATGCGTTGTCACAAGTTTCCTTACGTTGGAACCAAGTATAATTCCATCGCAAGTTTCTCGGTGTGATTCGAGGTCAAACACAGGGACTGTTTGAGGTTATTGCGTTATGTTTATGATACATGCGACCAGATTTTTCAATTTAATAAAAGTATTTGTGTACAAGTATATAAAGTTGCGATAAAGTAAAGGAAAGCAGTAAAAATGCGATAATAAAATAAAATGCAGTAAACCTAAGCTAAGATGGTACAAGATACAGACGGCATGATACAAAATACTGAGGGCAAGGCTGGCTGTGAAGATTATACACAGATCAAGTGATGCGATGGCAAGTCTTATGTACGAAGCAGAAAGAGAAAGATAACTAATATACACATCGTAAGTTTCTTAATTGCGTTAAAGTTATAAGTACGGTTCCGTTTTTCCCTTAGCGTACACCTTTTAGTGATCAGCCACGTTCTCACATGTCTGTGGTGAAATAGAGACGAACGTAATGAACACAAGGTTGCTTCCATCTCTGGAAGTACTACTCGCTTTAGTTAACGCATTCTTCTGACCTTCTCTCGATAGATCAGAATGACATCTTCACTTCTGCTCTCATAGGTGAAGATGTCGTCTAGCATGCTCTAGCTAAACGCAATTATCTCTTTAACACAGATCTAGTGCTCGTTTAATTCATATTGACTACCAAGGGATTAAGAACACTTCATGAAGAAAACGATAAACGGAGGAACGAAAATAGACAGAGAATTGGTAATGAAAACGATCAAGACATTCAATATATCTATTTAGCGTCTGATACATGATGTGTGAATGAAGAGATAAAGAAGATGAGATACAATGATGAAAAGAGATAGAAACAAATACAAATAAGTGCCAACGTCTCGGCACCGATTTAGATGGAGATTTGCTTGCCGGAATGGTTGGATCATGTGGAAGGATGAGCTTCCCTCTCAGGCTTGCTCAACCGGTAGAAGAGATCTGAGTATAGAGCTTCGCGGCGGGGATCTGGCAGATTAACACTAAGACTACCTCTTGGCCTTTTCTCTTCTTCTTCCCGGATTTCTTCAGTTTAACACTCAGCTCAGCGTTTTTCTCAATATATTAGCAGCAATTAGCCCCGTATCAAGTATATCTTTCTGTGAATTCTATGAGGGTATTTATAGGTGAAGATCTTTGACTCCGGCCTTGTGGTCCCCACTTGTTGTTATGAAAATTCCGAAGATGGAGGGATATTATTCCTTTTGTTATGCAATCAGACCGTCAAATCTGCACAACCGTTAGGCATACACATGGTCAAATCTGCTCAACTGCATCTTTTGATCGAGTGATCGCATGCGGTGTTGTTTTTATTACGCGATGCGGTTGAAAGTTAGCTCTAGATCGACTATCACATTGCGCCGTCATTACGTTAATCGTCTTTTCATTGTTGATTTATGGGCGCAATGTGACAGAGATGCGTTGGTCAGTTTTTCTTGAGCCTTAATCGCAAGGCGGTGACTTGGTTTCCTGCAAAACAGAGTAGAAATCTCTTTTTCTTCCATCTTAATGATGTTAGTGGGTGTAATTGTGATAATTTAGAATTATTGTATTTCTAAGCTAATTTTCATACAATTGGCGCATATTTATTCTCTTTCGGCCGCAATATTTGGATAGGCAGTATAAATAACTTGTATTTCTACAAGTTATCATAGACCGAGAAATAAGTCACTCTTAATTTATAACACTGTTTACTGTTTAAGACTGACTATTTTAAAGTAATGATAATCCTAAACTAACTATGAACTTCTGTTTATTCAGGATTATCCTTAGATTTTCATTGGTGAGAGTTAGTTCAACAATGTCGGCTCAATAAGCATTCCATTTCAGGGGTAAGACTAGGTAGATAGCTGGGGACATAGGGTGCAAGATAGAATTCACTCCTACCCGCTTTTAGGGATATTAGAGAGGTTGTTCACTTAAGTGCTGACTCTGGGTCTTGAACAAGGGACCCCACCCTCTTATTGGCCTGAGAGGGACCCGATTTAGTAATTGGATCACAAACCAATTTTTCATTAGAGGATCAATAGGACTTAAGAAGCAAGATGTAATCTCGAGGGTAAAATAGCTTTTGACCCAACCGTTATTACGAACAACCTGTGAAGGGTGGACTTACTGACTATGATTATATCGAGTGGACAGAAATATATCTATAGTGAGGGAAGTGCAACTACAGGCTTTAGTGGAGTGACCCGATAGTTAACAAATGTTAATTAATTCGGTTTAAAGAGTTCGACCAATTAATCTCGAATCGTTGGAGCCATGATCTATAGATCCATTAGATCTCTCTACTAGCTCAAAAATGGATTAAACCTTAGAATAGCGTGATGAGTGAATTTCAAGTGTTCAAATTTGAATTAAGGGAATCGGTAATTATATATGATATAATTATAAGTTTAATTATCAAATTAAATGGAATAGGAGAATTGAATAATGTTTAAATTTGATTTAAATATGAAAAACATGAATAGAGGTTCATGTTTGAGGAATTAGTGTTTAATTAATTATTAAGAATTAATTTTATTTAAAAATTGATTATAGAATTAATTTTTGGTTAAACTAAAGAATATTGATTATTGAATTAATAATTTCATTTTATGTTTGAAATTTTTATTTCAAAATTTGGAAATTGAATTTTGAATTCAATTTAAATAATTGAAATAATAGTAAGAGGTTTTTTTTTCCAAACTAAAACAACTCACATTCCACCTTGATCATGAAATCTTGGTGTCAAACTCTCATCAAATGCTGATTGCATGATTAGCTTGACAAAAACAATTGATTTTGTTGAGAAAATGATTGATGTTGAATGTTCAAACACCTAAAAATTCTCTCTTATTCCCTTTAATTCTAACTCATTTGGAGTGAGGATTGAAGAGTTCTTCAAAGGTATTCTTCAAAACCCTATTTTTAGTTTATGAACTTGCATGTTTCTATGCTAAAATTGATGGAATTAGAGTGCTTAAAATCTTAATTGCTTCTGTTAATTGCATACTAACTCCATTAGGGAAGACTCTCGTGGTGGTTCACAGCCAGCTTATGAGGAGATTGGAGTGGAATTGGTGGTCAATTTGGAGCTACAATGGTTGTATTCTCTAGCTTTTCTTTTACATTTATTTTCATACTTATTCTTTATAAATTAGCATAATTAGAGTGCTGAAGATCTTTTTACTTTCGTTATGCATGTGCACGTTCCAACAAGTGGTATCAGAGCATGCTTTTAGTACTCAATTATTGTTAATTTTGGAATTGGTGGGTTATTATTCATGTGATGAATGTATGTTTGCTAAAATGGGTAGTTCGGGTTTTGGCATCTTTTTTCTCTTTCGGTTGTAATAATTATTATAATTGTCTGGTGATTATAGGCTTTAATAAGTGAAGAAGAGTCTGCAATTTGTTGATTGTTGTTAGAGTTGAAATTAAGCTGTAATTTCAAGACATTCAGAGCAAAGTACAAGCTGAAAACGAAACAGAGAACTGGTGCTCAAGCATCAATGAGCGAGTAAGCGTTATCCGAGGAGTGAGGTCCAGTTCAAGCTGCATCCACTGGTTCTATCCGGTTCGAAGAGTTTGAAGCGCTTCAAGTCAAGCTTTAAGTTTTATTGTAATAATTTAGTGTTAAGCTTGTTTAGGATTTCAAAACTGGGTCCATTTTAGTGTGGTTTATTTAATTATGCATTGTGAATGTATGGATTAAATAATTTATCTTTTGTGTGCATATTGTATGCCATATAGATTTACCATAGGATAAACATGTAGCATCTATTGAAAATATGTTATAAGTGTTATAATTTATAGTATGCATGTTTAGGGTTCTATGAGTTATAATATAAGTTGTTATATTATTGCGTGGAATGGAGGATTATATAACTGTTATATAAAGCATGTTAAATGCTTGTTATAGGTTTATTGTCTTTTTTATAAGTGTTATAAAAGGAGATAGACTTTAAAATCTATAACAAAAATAAAATGCATGCCCATCTAGGGTTAATAAATAACAACTTGTTTTAAATAGTTAAAATAGGTCGTTATCTGCAAAACTTTGGTTACAAACTCACCTGGGCTAAATCTTGTCTAAGGCTTGAAGTACTTAAGTTGACGGTTTATAGAACACCTGTTACTTGGGGATTTTAGCCTGTTCTTGAGGATTGTTAACTCGGTTTTATGAGCATGCGTGAGCGATGTGAGGTAACAAATTAGTTTATCACTTAGACATCGTAGGTTAAATTCAAATATAAACGTTGTACTTAGATAAACACCTACACTTAGGTTGTATTTATTTGCCGGAATGTACCTAAGTAAACATTTACCCAAAACAAATAGAACACTTTAGTAGAAAATTAATAATAATATATACAATACTGTTTGTGGCACTCACATACCTAAGAGTTCACACTGTGAGGTCTATGCTCGGCTTCGTGTTACTTGTACTGCGACTGCTCCATTCGGAAAGTGCTTGCATGGGTTAATAGCAAGGTGAATAAGGGAAGTAGTTCATAGTAAGTGGGTGAAAAAAATGTGTCAATATATCCTACGGTATCCTCCATTAAGTTACACCACGAGATTCTCATGTTCTACCTGCGTGCCGTTTTTAGGTGATTACCCATTCGGAGGGCTGTTTCATGAGGATCGGAACAACACAAACTTCATAAATGAATAGGGTTTCTTAGTTTCATCTTCAGCATTGTCTTCCAATTCGGGAGCTTGTTGATATGTTAAATGAAATCTGAAAATGGAGGGTGCACTTCCAAGAGTTGCTAAGTTAGTAAGTTCTTGACAAAAAACGGTAACTATATGACTATAGGAATAAACAGTTATTCTGGTATTAGTATTTAGTCAAGAATGTCTTACTTCAATGAATGAATATTTGACTGCCCCTCTGTAATATCTATTTTGACTCACTAAAGTATCATTGCAAATAAATAATGAAATTTGGGTACATTATTACTTTTGCTAAAATTTTTATTGGGTTTAAAAACAATTTACTAATAGAGTTTGTTTATATTTTCAGCATGTCGAATTGTTCTAAACAAACACTCGCTTCCAATAAGTTTATCGTTAAAAATTTTTCAACATGTAAATCAAATACAAATGCAATACTAGCAGATGATGATTTAAAGTTTGTTTTAACACAAGAATGTCTTCTAACTCACAACTCATCTGCAAACCAAATTGTTTAGAATGCTTATGACAGATGAATTAGGGCGAATGATAAAGCCAAAATCTATATCTTAGTAAGCATATCAAATATACTATTTAAGAAATACGAGACCATGGTCTCTGCTAAAAAGATTACAAATTCGTTGCAAACATTGTTTTGAGAATCTGTCAGGCACGATACTCTTGCTAATGTTTATAACCTCGGTATAAAGGATGGAATCTTTGTTAACGAACATCTTCTAGATGTGTTGAAGATAATAAACAATATTGTCATAGATGAGAAAGTACAACAAAATAAATGTGATTTACTCATTGTTGAAACACGTTGAGTCGAAAATGATAAATTAACTTGGATATTAGATTCAGGGCCACTAATCATATTTGCGTTTTCGCTCAGGAAACTAGTTCCTGGAGGCAACTTACAGAAGGTGAGACAACCTTTAAGGTAGGAACTGGGGAAGTTGTCTCAGCTAAAGCAGTGGGAGATATGAAGTTTATTGTTGGAGATAGATTCATTTTGCTTGAAAATGTATTTTATGTTCCTGCTACGAGAAGGAATTTAATATATATATCTCATGTTTGCTAGAACAAAGGTATAAAGTCTCTTTTGAAATTAATGAAGTGTTTGTTCTCTCAAAAGGTATTAAAATATGTTATGCAAAACTAGAAAACAATTTATATATGTTAAAACCAATTGAGGCGAAAGCTGTTTTAAATATAGAGATGTTTAAAATGGTTGAAACTCAAAATAGAGGTGAAAATTTTCTCCTAATGCCTATATTTGGCACTCAAGACTTGGCCACATAGGATTGGGAGATTGGTTAAGACTGGACTTTTTAATCAGTTAGAAAGATAACTCGTTACCTCTGTGTGAATCTTGTCTTGAGAGAAAGATGACAAAAAGATCTTCTAAGGGAAAATGTCTTAGAGCCAAATAACCTTTATAGCTCGTGCATTCAAACCTCTGTGATCCGCTGAATGTTAAGGCATGAGGAGGGTATGAAATGCACATTATTACAATGCTAAGTTATTAAACAATGCAGGTTTGCGTCGATAAGATATGTTAAATTGCGTCCAAAAAGCATTAATGTTTATAACATTGCGGTCACATGTGTTCATCGCATAAGAACAGTTAACTTTGATATTTTTATGTAGAATATGCGTTAACGCAGGACGAAAAGCGCGATCACAAGAAATCAATGGTCGAGCGCAGCATTACTGCAAGGCTTTGCGGTGATTTGTGCTCGCAAACATCTACTCAAGAAGGATTGCCGCATAGAGCCAACGCAACTTGGTGGGCGCATCTGGGTGAATAGCATATTTAATCACGATGGGACAGAAAGCTGATGGCGGTTGAATCCGAATTAAGTTGACAAGCCGCTAACGAGAACAAGTACACTTAGCTTTTCGGTGACAAATATTCGGTGCATCAGTCAGAGAGTTAAAGTCATCACATCTGTGCAATAATAAGAGAGAAGCCGCTTTTCACCCCGAAGCTCTATAAATACCGAAGGCATCCTTCAGAAAAGGGGTTCAGCAAGTTCAGATACTTAGAGAATTTTCTCCTTAGTTAGAGTAGCTTTGTTTTTAGATTTCCTTTTATTTTAAGGCGGAAGCGAAAGAAGGAGATTGAGCCGATAGATCGTTTCGGTGAGCTTGGGAGAGTGCCAAAAGCATCAAGATCAGAGAAAGGGCCAGCTCCTGCGGAAGCAGGAATATCTTTTAAACTGAATAGAGTCGCCAGTGTAAAAACCTTGGAAAGTAAGGAATTGCTATCGGGCTCTCTATACTTATCTTCCATTGTTATTTTGTACTCAAACTCATCTATAAAAATGGAATTTACTTCTCTATATCTGTTCACTCTCTGTTTATTATGCATGAGTAGCTAAATCTGTTGAATAGGTTGAGAAGCACTTAGCTAGCATAACTGGGGATCTTCATTCTATGCGATTATCTTGTATTATGTATGCTTCATTCGTCCATTAGAGATACTCGGGAGGGTAGTCTAAGGATAGGATCTAGGCTTGGAAAATTCAGGTTAGAATCTAGGCTCGAGAGAGTCAGATTAGAATGCATAATCAAGAGATAGGAGCTTAGGAATAAGCACTGTCTGTTATTAACGCATCGTATGCATCCTAAAGATAAGATATGATTGTGTGCAATCACCTTGTCTTTGTGTGCATCTTGCGACATCGCATAGGAAAAGAGTAGAGACTTAGAAATAAGCTCCATAGACACTTTTGCATTCAACACATCGTTCTAGACTTAGGAGCACCACATTTGCATCGGAAAATGATTTGTTGTTGCATGAGTGTAGCATGATTGCATAGTCTGATGCATTCTCAGGTAACGCTAGTTTAAGAACTTCTCAACCCGTTCCTCCGCATACTCAGTGCATCTATCACATAATCAAACTTTTCTCAAATCCGCCGCATTTATTTATTTTATTACCGCAACCAACAACACCAACAACTATTTGAGTTACCGGTTACCACAAAGTCTTCCTGAAAATTACCACTACATATTGTTTTCCCAAGTCCCTGAGTTTGACCTTGGACTTACCAGGAAACTTAGTGGGGTTTATACTTGGATTCCACTGAGAAAACTTATTGCTCAACGCAATTCCATCACCGCATTTCATCCATAATTCCACCTAATAAAACAACGTATCAAGTTTTTGGTGTCGTTGTCGAGGACGTTGGCAAATCAGTGTGCTAATGGTAATTTTTCTGATTTAGAGCATATTTACTAGGAACAAAAGTAGTCATCCACACTGATCATTCGGCGAGTATTTAATGACAAAGAAGGATGCAAAGCCGAGGTTGATCAGATGGGTTCTCTTCCTCCAAGAATTTGACATAGAAATAATTGATCGCAAGGGGACGGAGAACCAAGTTGCGGATCACTTGTCCAGATTGGAAAACCCAGAAGTTGACCACAATTAGTCAGAAGTGGGTGTAGTGTTCCTAGACGAGCAGCTGTTCCAGATTAAAGAATTGCAATGGTATGCTGACATAGTCAACTATCTGGTTTGCAAGCAATTTTCAGAGGATTACACTGACAACCAGAAGAGGAGGCTCAAGTACGAATACAGATCATATTTTTAGGATGAGCCGAATCTGTATAAAAAGGAGGTAGACCAGATTCTGCGGCTATGCGTACAAAATGCTGCTCAACAATGCATATTATTGCAATGTCATGGCTTACCATATGGTGGGCATTTTTGAGGACAACGCACCGTAGCAAAAGTATTACAGAGTGGATTTTATTGGCCAACATTGGTTAAGGATGCAACTGACTATGTAATGAAGTGTGATCGGTGCAAACGTACAGGTAACATTTCATGGAAACATATGATGCCTGTGAACACCATCTTGGAACTTGAGTTACTCGACGTCTGGGGTATCGACTTCATGGGACTATTCCCTCCATCGAATGGTAAAAATTATATTTTGTTAGTCGTCGACTATGTATTCAAGTGGGTAGAAGCAGTGGCATGCGCCGCAAGCGATGCGACGGTAGTCTCTCAATTCCTGAAGAAAAACATTTTCACTCATTTTGGCAGTCCACGTGCCATAATAAGTGATGAAAGGTCTCACTTTGTCAATCATACTGTCAAGGAACTGTTGCGCAAATATAACATTCTCCACAAAATGGCCACCACATACCATCTACAGATGAATGGTCAGGCCGAGGTGTCCAATCGAAAGATCAAGCTGATACTTGAGAAGGTGGTAAGGCCTTTGTGAAAGGATTGGGCTACAAAGCTCGACGATGTGTTATGGGCATACCAGACTATATTTAAGACACCCATAGGTATGTCCTTGTATGTGTTGGTATTTGGTAAGGCATGTCATTTGCCTCTGGAGCTGGAATACAAAGCATTGTGGGCGGTGAAGAAGCTAAACTTTGACTTGAAGAAAGTAGGAAAAGCGAGAAAACTTCAACTGGTCGAGCTGGAGGAATCGAAGATTAACACATATGAGAACACAAAGATCTACAAGGAATGCGTAAAGCGCTGGCACGACAAACACATATGCGGTAAAAATCTCCATGTGGGACAAAAGGTCTTGCTCTTCAATTCCCGGCTACGACTCTTTCCTAGCAAGTTAAAGTCGCGCTGGTCCGGACCCTTCATCATTAAAGAAATATTCCAATATGGTGCGATGGAGCCAATTACTGAGGACGGGATTCGTACATTTAAGGTTAATGGGTAGCGAGTTAAGGCATATTGCGGGGGTGATTTTCAACGAGAAAAGACCTTTATAGACTTGAGAAACCTGAATAGAGGAAAATGGAATGGCCCCTACGCTGACATGCAATATCATCTGGGGTGCAATTCTTCTGAAGTATCCTTTTGTTTATTTATGATTCATGAACTCACTTTACTACGATGCTTCAATTATCATTTATCTATCTGCATTTTACTTTTTTTTTATCGTTTGACCCTCTCAATGTTTCTTTGCAAACTATCAAGGTACACAATTGCAGATGCATTACACGGAGACACAGCTTCACTATGTCACCGCAATCCAATGGAGGAAGATCACCGCATAGCGGGATGTAGCAACAAACAATGCGAGTGACAACATAAATTTGGGGGTTGTATTCTTCCTTGACTTTATTCCAAATTCTGCACTATCGCATCACATTTTCATTTTGAAAGTTTTATCACCACATCCTCTTTTATTACCGCAATTATTTAACATTGATAAATTTAGTGAGTCGCCGCATGAGTTCTTTTTTCCCATTATGATTTCAATGATGACACACATACTTCTGATTTTTCGTATACACTAGAGTCAACTCAATCTTTGAAAAGTCACCTCATGAAATATTTCTAGAAGTTAGTGGTCAGTTAGTTTTCCTTTAAACTGACCTTTTACAAGCTTCCCAAGAACATTGCATGACTTCTTTTGGCAATGAGGACATTGCCGCATTTTAAATTTTGGGGTGAGGTATTTGTTTTTGACCTTGCTATTTTTAGCTCTATGAAAAAAAAAAAAAAGAGGAAAATTTTGAGAATAACAACTCCACTGTTAATGCAATGGGGAAACCCATGTTGATAAGAGTTAAGTTGTGAAAGGCACGTACCCGTAGTTGGATGTGCACATGAACACATGTGGGCAAGCCAAAATGAAGGCAAGGCACTTGGATCAGTGCAAGGCCAGAAAAAAATTACAATGTCAAAAATATGCAAGGATAAAAAATCATTTTACACCCTAGTGAAAAAGTTTTTTTTTTTTGTTTGTTGAAATAAATCATGCGATATCGGGGAATCTAGTAAAGTCATTTTGAAGGTTAAACTTGCAGTCCCTAGGTCTTAGAAATATTTTAAGAAGAGACTTGAATAATAATTAAGAAAATTTTGGTGTATAGGATTTGAATGGAGTATCCTTGAGAAATCTAGGAAAAGAGATTGCGGTCGACTTTCTAAAGGAAATCTTTAGCTTATGCTTGAGAACAAGCACTGTTTAAATTTTGAGGTGTGATAATGGACAGAAATGCACGTTATTACAATGCTAAAATGCAGGTTTGCATTGATAAGATATGTTAAATTGCATCCAAAAAGCATTAAAGTTTATAACATTGCGGTCACATGCGTTCATCACATAAGAACAGTTAACTTTGGTATTTTTATGCAGAATATGCATTAACGCAGGGCGAAAAGCGCGATCACAAGAATCAATGGTCAAGCGCAGCATTACTGCAAGGCTTTGCGGTGATTTGTGCTTGCAAACATCTGCTCAAGAAGGATTGCCGCATAGAGCCAGCGCAACTTGGTGGGCGCATCTGGGTGAAAAGCATAATTAATCACGATGGGACAGAAAGCTGATGACGGTCGAATCCGAATTAAGTTGACAAGCCGCTAACGAGAACAAGTACACTCAGCTTTTCGGTGACAAATATTTGGCGCATCAGTCAAAGAATTAAAGCCATCCCATCTGTACAATCATAAGAGAGAAGCCGCTTTTCACCCCGAAGCTCTATAAATACCGAAGGCATCCTTTAGAAAAGGGGTTCAGCAAGTTCAGATACTTAGAGAATTTTCTCCATAGTTAGAGTAGCTTTGTTCTTAGATTTCCTTTTATTTTAAGGCGGAAGCGAGAGAAGAAGATTGTGCCGATAGATCATTCCAGTAAGCTTGGGAGAGTGCCGGAAGCATCAAGATCAGAGAGAGGGCCAGCTCCTACGGAAGCAAGAATATCTTTTGAACCGAATAGAGTTGCCAGTGTAAAAGCCTTGGGAAGCAAGAGATTTCTACCGGGCTCTCTATCCTTATCTTCCATTGTTATTTTGTACTCAAACTCATCTATAAAAATGGAATTTATTTCTCTATATCTGTTCACTCTCTGTTTATTACACATGAGTAGCTAAATCATTTGAATGGGTTGAGAAGCATTTAGCTAGCATAACTGGGGATCTTCATTCTATGCGATTATCTTGTATTATGTATGCTTCATTCGTCCATTAGAGATACTCATGAGGGTAGTCTAAGGACAGGATCTAGGCTTGGAAAAGTCAGGTTAGAATCTAGGCTCGGGAGAGTCAGATTAGAATGCATAATCAAGAGATAGAAGCTTAGGAATAAGCACTGTCTGGTATTAATGCATCGCATGCATCCTAGAGATAGGATATGATTGTGTGCAGTCACCTTGTCTTTGTGTGCATCTTGCAACATCGCATAGGAAAAAAGTAGAGACTTAAGAATAAGCTCTATGGACACTTTTGCATTCAACACATGCGTTCTAGACTTAGGAGCACCGCATTTGCATTGGAAAATGATTTGTTGTTGCATGAGTGTAGCATGATCGCATAGTCTAATGCATACCCAGGTAACGCTTGTTAAAGACCTTCTTAACCCATTCTTCTGCATACTCAGTGCATCTATCACATAATCAAACTTTTCTCAAATTCGTAGCATTTATTTATTTTATTACCGCAACCAACAACACCAACAACTATTTGAGTTACTGGTTACCACAAAGTCTTCCTGAAAATTACCACCGCATATTGTTTTCCCAAGTCCCTGAGTTCGACCCTGGACTTACCAGGAAACTCAGTAGGGTTTATACTTGGATTCTACGGAGAAAACTTGTTACTCAATGCAATTCCATCACCGCATTTCAATAATACAAGTTATACACTTTACGTAAGTAGTAAGACTAACACACTCAACTAGTCCTTACATGACATAATACATGCGTACTACTTTATACATAACCCTTACTTAGACTTTCTAACATTTTGGTTTTGAGTGGCAGGCAATAGTAGAGTCGTCTTCTGTGGAGTGACCACTACCTGTTGAGAAGACATTTAAACAGAGTGAGCTAGAAGCCCAATGAGTGACTAACCTTTGAAACATAAAAGACATACATATCAAACATGCTTAACAAAGAGATCATGAACTGAAAAGTGTAGCTGAAAACTGAGAAATTAGTTAAGCAATTAATTACAGAAAACTTCTCTACTAGAATTTAAACTTAACATAGGCATCATAAACATCAGCTATGGGAGACCTTTAGGCCTCAACTTCCACATTACATATCTTTACAAGAGAGCAACTCCTCTAGTTGGGGGAGGGACCCTGCTGCCCAACTTCCACCATTACCTTAGTCGAGATGTGTCACTTTTGACCATTTCTTATGTCTTTAACTGTAACTCGACGAACAACTTCATAACACCTGAAGCATAAAACATAATAACATTCTGGGAATACTTCCTGAATCTTAGTTGAGAATGAGCAATCATTGCTCAAGCTCCCAACGTCTGTATGACGCCAAGAGACCCATACTTCAGCCTCAGTTACTAAAATATGGCCTAAAAGACCCATACATCGACCTCTTAAATATGGCCTAAGAGACCCATACTTTGGCCTCTTCTTCAGAATTTTCTACATGCACGTGGAGTTACTAAGTACCGTCAACACCTTAAGTACTTCCTGGACACCTTCCATGCTTTCAGTATCCAACTTACTAAAAACATACCATTCTTTTAACATCATATATATTATGAATCTTTTAGAACGTAGCTTTAAGCTTAGCATTTGTGGAAACTTAGCTACATTCTTTAGGACGCATGCTTCAACATAGAATGCCATATATGGATTAAGGCTATCATATTACCTTGGCATGCGATCAAACAAGTACATACTTTAGGAAAATGCTAAGAAATCTCATGAAGCTTAATTTCTTGAAAACATATAAACTTATCAACAATTATCATTGAATGACAGTTTATCCCTTTTCATAGTTCTTGCTACTACGGAACCAACTCAATGCATAGCATTCTTCATTAAAAGTTTTACTGAAACTTGAATTCATCTCTTGGGATGTGGATCCTCTATCCATCACCTTCCCAGTAATACTGACCCTACGTGTACGTAGCTAGGATCCTATCATCAACCGTCTCTAAGCTCAGTTACCACTTCGAGGTATTGAGCTAAATATACTTTACTAGGAGTCCTTCACTTAGACCTCGCACTTAGCTTGTCTTATAGACCTAGCTTTCCCTATAGTATACGCTAACCATTCAGATTTTGTCTAGGGCAACATACTTCATAAGCACTAGACATTAATTACTTTAGAACATCATGCATGGACCATAATTATCCATACTCTATAAGTTATAAATCTACCCAGCATTTGTAAACATCAGTAAAGTAAATAGTTAGGTAAACGTTTGAGGCTGAATATCAGTAAGTAACTTTTCATAAAAGTATGACTTGTTAAATCATTCATAAACGTTTGTAAACATCAGAGTCACTCATAGTCTTTGAGAAATCCTTTTAAGATTGATGAGCTTCTCCTACTAATGTCAACCTTGTGAACATATCAAACTACTTTAGTTACTAGTCATGGTTTCCCATTTTAGACTCGCCTTCAGAATTAAGCTCACATTTATTCATTTCGCTTCCAAATTTTTGTAACTTACCTTAGGGCGTCGGGTACTTAGTCAAATATAAAAGGGCTTCAACTTTAGTGGTTTGCCTCTTTTCTGATGCCCATACCCAGTACTTAGTAGGGTTTTTAGGGTGCCAAGCCCACGTTTAGCAAGTAGTTGCCTTTTCGCCCTACAAATTCTAGATTCAGCTTCTAATGTCAATAACTCGAAATCTAGAACTCATTTTAAGAAAATTCCTTCTTCAAAAATGCTCGTAATTGTGTTAAAAACGTCACCTCAAAATTTTAATGTAAAAATCTTTGTGGTTTTATCTAGAGCTTTAAATCTTCCTCAGTGGCTAGACCGCGAAGCTGCCAGCTTATTCAACACTTTCTAGGTTTAGTTTCCAAAATATGTAACTCAAACCCCATATCTTATCTTGCGAACATTCCTTCTACAAACTTACTCATAAAGGTGATAACAATATTACCTTAAATTTTCAGCTTGAACTTCCATGTGATTCGGTCTAGATCTACGTTTATTCGTCGAGTGCCCGAAATGCCTGAAAAATGAACCTTCGACTTTTCCACCCTTCTCCGGCCCTCCCTCCAGCAAGAACGCCCTTCCAAATGCTCGATTTTAGAAATTAGACTCATAGAGATTTCTAATGGTACCAAGTTCGCTGGTTTTCTCGAGGTAATCATCCCAAAATGAGTCCTATAAGTTCTCCTCCCTTCTTATACTACCGTCCAACTCTTTGCGTGAAATCTCCTTAGCCACCTCACCCATTAGTGGAGATTAAGGGTTGAGACTAAGCCATTTGTCCAGGTAACTAAAAGAGAAGTTTAAAACAGAGTGTTTCAAGCAACTCGATCCTCGCTAGAAAAACTCGATAGAGTAAGGTCCTTACTTGATGAAAGATTCTGCGACTTTCTGTTAAATACTCGATGGAAGGACTCGATACTCGATGGGAAATTCAGTGTTGGGTGCTTGATCGATGCACTTCCGTTACTCAATCGCTCGTACTTAACTCGCGACTTTTCCTCGCTTAGCCTTGACGCTCGATCCCTTCCTCGATCACTTATACTCGATGCTCGACCCTTCCTCGATTCCTTATACTTGAAGCTTGACT
The DNA here is from genome assembly GCF_009727055.1 of Benincasa hispida. Taxonomy (NCBI): domain Eukaryota; kingdom Viridiplantae; phylum Streptophyta; class Magnoliopsida; order Cucurbitales; family Cucurbitaceae; genus Benincasa; species Benincasa hispida. The sequence continues at coordinate 29,389,236 of NC_052359.1, forward strand.
CTTCCTTGATTCCTTATACTCGATGCTCAACAGCATTTATTTGATGCGTACCTTATGCCCACTCGATGCTCAAGCATCACTCGACACGACCAACACTTAGCCAGAAATTCTCTTTGTAAGGCTAGATCAATAAGTAACCGAGAGTTAACTTCCCATACTTAAACATTTAACCAAATATTTTGCTTATTTAAACAATAAACATAATGAAAAAGGGGAAAGTAAGATGTGGGTTGTACAATGTACTTCAATTCAGTCTGGGAACTTATCAACCAGATGGGGTAAATCCTATTGGTTGTAAATGGATTTACAAAAGAAAACGAGACCAATCTAGTAAGGTACAAACCTACAAACCTATAAAGCTCGACTTGTTGCAAAAGAGTTTACCCAAAGAGAGGGGGTGGACTATGAAGAACCTTCTCTCTGGTTGCCATGATTAAGTCAATTAGAATACTTTTGTCCATTGTTGCCTTTTATGATTATGAAATATAGCAAATGGATGTCAAGACAACCTTTCTGAATGGCTATCTTGAAGAGAGTATCTATATGTCTCAGCTAGAGGGATTCTCTTAATAGAGTCGTGAGCAAAATTTTTGCAAGCTCAAAAAATCCATTTATGGATTGACACAAGCATCTCGATCCTGGAATATAAGATTTGACACTGCGAACAAATCTCTTGGCTTTGAACAGAATGTTGATGAACCTTTTGTTTACAAGAAAATTGTCAACAAGTCTGTAGCCTTTCTAATATTATATGTTGATGATATCCTACTCAATGGGAATGAGGTAGGATTCCTTGCTAACATTAAAAGATGGCTAGCATTAAAGTTTCAAATGAAAGATTTGGGAGATGCTCAATATGTTTTTGGAATCCAAATAGTTCGGAATCACAAGAACAGAATACTAGCCTTATCTCAAACATCTTATATAGATAAAATGTTGTCTAGATATGAGATGCAAAATTCCAAGAGAGGTCTGTTACCTTTCAGATACGAAATTCACCTGTCGAAGGAACAGTTTTCTAAGACACTTGAAGAAGTTAAGGTTATGAAATGAATTCCTTATGCATCAATAGTTGGGAGTTTGATGTATGCCATGTTGTGTACACGCCCAGACATATGCTATGCATTTGGAATAGTTAGCAGGTTTCAGTCCAATCCTAGATATGATCATTAAACTATAATTAAGAACATCCTCAAGTATAATTGGAGAATGAGGGACTATGTGCTTATGTATGGTGCTAAGGATCTGATCCTTATAAGATACACTAAATCTGATTTTCAGACTGATATTGATTCAAGGAAATCAACTTTGGGATTAATGTTCACTCTAAATGGAGGAGCTATAGTATGGATGAGTATAAAGCAAAGTTATATTGTTGACTTCACCATGGAAGTGGAGTATGTAACTGCATGTGAAGCAGCATAAGAAGCAATATGGCTTAGGAAATTCTTAACTGATTTGGAAGTAATTCCAAATGTGCATCTACCTACCACCTTCTATTGCAATAACAGTGGAGTTGTTGCTAATTTGAAAGAACCATGAAGCCATAAGCGCGGAAGCACATCTAGTGCAAATACCATCTCATCAAGGAGATAGTATACCAAGGAAACGTGATCGTCATGCAAATCACCTCATAAGACAATTTAGCTGATCTATTTACAAAGGCCTTCACATCTAAAGTGTTTGAGGATCACCTAGTCGGATTAAGAATTCGAGACTAATAAATCTAGGGCAAGTGGGAGAATTCTTGGGTATCTGATGTGCTAGTTTATTGTATTTATATTTTATTCTCTCATACTCAACTTTGTATATATATCTTATCCCACTGGAGTTTTAGTCAAAGTGGGAGTTTATTGGGTTGTATTTCTAAAACTCATAGTTTGTAAACAATAAACATATTCTATTTTGCAATAAAGATGTTATTGAATATGTAAATTGCACTTGTAAAAGCCTAAATCCAATAAACTAACAAACCCCTAACTATAGCATGAATACTTGAACTTTACGTAGAGACATAAAAGTGGATAAAGTTTGAGTATATAGCCAGAGCGGCTTATAAGTATAGGGATAGGGTTGGGTACCTTATTCTAAAAACACTAAGGATGCGACCGACTTTGTATATAATAGAAACGATGTGATCCTGAATTGTTCATGTAGAGACATGTGAGTGGGGACATTCTATGCAAAATACGTTTGTATAAGACCAGATCAAGAAATAGTCACTTTTCTATATAATAGCGTTTACTGTTAGAACTGACTATTTCAATTTAATGACCTAAAGTAACTCAATCTTAATCCTGAACTAATTATGAACTCTTGTTTATTTGGGATTATTCTTCAATTTGTATGGGTGAAAGTGGCTCAACAACGCCAACTCAATAAGCCTCCCATTTTAGAGGTAAGATCGGGTAGATAGCTGGGGACATAGTCTTGTAAGATGAAATTGACTCCTACCCAATTTCAGGATTAGTGGATAAATTATTCTCTTAAGTACTAACTCCTAGTCTTGAACAGAGAGCCCCACCCTCTCTATGACTAAGAGGCACTCGATTTAGTGGTAGAGTCACAAACCAATTATGAAAGATCTCTTACCAAAGAGTTACATGAGCACGTTCGGATCGTTCCAATTTCACAGTGACCGAAATACAACAATATACATTCAAACGTACAGTTATGCAAACAAATAGTAATTATCGACATGCTATGAACAAGATATAATAAGGGAGAGAGTTTCCATACCAGTTGAAGACAATCTTCAATCTTCAGAACTCAATGCAGCAGAAATCTCCCTGCGATCTGCCAACGCCCAACAAAATCGTCAAGTACAGCAGCTCGAACACGAATGCCGCAGGGACGCCACCACCAGAAAAGAGCCCTGGGTATTCTCGGAGTGAGAACCCAAAGCGTGGTCTTTGGTGAATTTGGTAGAGGAAGGAGGAAGCACAGATCGTGTAAACGATAAGCAAGTGGGAGGGAAAAAGACGCTATCGCATAGAAAAATGCTTATCATTTAGGAAAGGCTACACGATCGTGTAGGTTTTACTGAATGATCGTTTAGGAAAAGGTATACGATCGTTTAGCAAACTCAACACACACTACAATCGTTTAGGGGAGCTATCCGATCATGTAGGAACTAGTGTGCGATCTTTTAGGCGCGAGGTGGACGATCGTTTAGGCAAAGAGTGACTATCGTATAGGCTCTCAAAATGCTTAAGCGATCGTTTACGATTCACCAGTGTGATCTCTCTTTTTCTTTTGGATGGGTGACTCAAATGAAAACCATTTTCATTTTAATTCATCGGTTACAATAACTGACACTGCCCCACTAACCCATGTCTAAATGTGATTTTTGGGTTAATTATCATATAATTAACCAACTAAAATATTAATAAATATAATCATATTATATTTTTACCCTATAGTTTGATATCACATATCTACTATAGTATTTTCTCCTCTACTTGATATAAATCATATTTATATCTAATTTTCTCCAAAATAATGTATCTCATACATTTGGCCAATTATATCATATATAATTAACCAGTCCAATTATATCATATATAATCGAACTTCCTCTTGTCAATTTGAACATTTCAAATGAACCTAAACACTGGTTCTCGACTTTATCCAAGCTAACCAGGGGACCTAATGGACCTGTGGCTCGAAGCTCCAACGGTCCGTTAATAGCTGACTAAACTCTTTAGCCACAAGATCAACCATCCGTTAACTGTTAGGCCTTCCACTAAAGACCAACAACTGAACTCTTCTTACCACAGATATATTTTTGTGTCCATCGGATATAACCAATCATGACTACGATGACTCTTCACAGATGCTCGTAAAACAACTGGGTCAAATTACTGTTTTTCCCCTGTAGTTACATCTCACTCCTTAAGTTCCACTGATTCCTCTAATGAACAATACAACATAGTCCAACTATTTGTGAACACCTCACGGGCCAAGAGAATGTTGTGGCGCCACATCGTTCAAGCCCTAAAATCAGCCCTTAAGGGAGCTATCTATCTACTTACCCCTGCCTCGGGGAAGGAGTGAATTCCATCTTGTGTAGCTGAGTTCCCAGCTCCCAAATTAGACGAATCCACAAAATGGTAGGTTTGAATCGGCGACTTGGCCACTCGCACCCATACAAATCAAAGGATTTCCCTTAATGGCAGAAGTTTCCAACTTACTTAGGATTGAGGTCATGTTACGTATGGTCATCCTAGTGAAGTGAAGTCTCTGTCATGAATGGTGTTATATAACGAGACATTAACACTTCGTGGTCAGGTCTTATACAAACTCTTTGTATAGGACGTCCTTGATCATATGTGCCTGATAACAAGCAGAAATGCACGTTATTACAGTACTAAGTTATCAAACAATGCAGGTTTGCATTGATAAAATATATAAGATTGCGTCCAAAAAGCATTAAGTTCATGACAATACGGTCGCATGCATTCATTGCATGAAAATAGTTAACTTTTGTATTTTTATGCAGAATATACGTTGACGTAAGGCGAAAAATGTGATCACAAGAAATCAATGGTTGAGTACAGCGTTACCGCAAGGCTTTGTAGTCATTTGTGCTCGCAAATATCTGCTCAAAAGGATTGCCGCATAGAGCCGGTGCAACTTGGTGGGTGCATCTGGGTGAAAAGTATAATAAATCAACGATGGGACGGAAAGCTGATGACGGTCAAGTCCAAATTAAGTTGACAAGCCGCTAACGAACTACTGTAGCAAGTACACTCAACTTTTCGGTGACAAATGTTCGGCGCATCAGATAGAGAATTAATGCCATCCCATCAGTGCAATCATAAAAGAGAAGAAGCCTTTCGCCCCGAAGCTCTATAAATACCAAAGGCAACCTTCAGAGAAGGGGTTCGTTCGTCTAGTTCGACAGGTAGATAAATTTCTCCATAGTTAGAAGTAACCTTATTCTTAGATTTTTTTTTTATTTAAGACGGAGGCGAGAGAAGTGAGATTGTGCCGAGAGATTGTTTCAGTGAACTTGGAAAAATGCCAAAAGCGTCGAGAGCAGAGAGAGGGCCAGCTTCTATGGAAGCAGGAATATCTTTTGAACGGAATGGAGTTGACAGTGTAAAAGCCTTGGGAAGCAAGGGATTGCTAACTGGCTCTTTATCCTTATCTTCCATTGTCATTTTGTACTTAAACTTATCTATAGAAATGGAATTTACTTCTTTATATTTGTTCACTCTCTATTTATTATGCATGAGTAGCTAAATCTGCTGAATGGGTTGAGAAGCACTTAACCTGTTTGGATGGATGATATAAATTGCTCACAATGATGCGATACTACATCTAATTATGCATTAATTATGGACGTTCATGTAGTATGCCATGCGTTGTCATAAGTTTCCTTACGATGGAACTAAGTGTAATTCCACTGCAAGTTTCTCGGTGTGATCTGAGGTTGAAAACGGGGATTGATTCAGGGTATTGCAGTACGTTCATGATACATACGATCAGGTTTTCAATCTTTAAAAGTGTGTTTGTACAAGTATATAAATTGCAATAAAATAAAGGAAAGCAGTAAAGATGTGATAAAAACATAAAAAGACAGTAAACCTAAACTAGATGATACAAGATACAGACTACATGTACAAGATGTTGGGATTAAAGCTGGCTGTGAAAATTATGCAAAGACATGGGATACGACGACAAGTCTTATGAACAGAATAGAAAGAGAGACAAATAATATAAACAACACAAGTTCTTAATTGGATTGAAGGTACAAATACTGTTCTGCTCTTCTCTTGGCATACATCTCTCAGTGATCGGCCGCACTTCCACATGTCTATGGTGAAACAGAGACTAACATAATGAACGCAAGGTTGCTTCCATGTCTGGAAGTACTACTCGTTAGTTAACGCATTCTCCTGACCTTCTCTCGATAGATCAGAATGACACCTTCACTTCTGCTCTCACAGGTGAAGATGTCGTCTAGCATGCTTTAGCTAAACGTATTTTATATCTTTAATACAGATTAGGTTTTTAGTGATTCATATTGCTCATCAGACGATTAAGAAGATATCGTGGAGAAAGTGATTGGTGGATGAATGAAAATAGACAGAAAATGGTAAATGGAATTTATCGAAACATTTAATATTTCTACTAAGTGTTTGCTACATAGTATGTGAAGAAGAGATAAAGAAAACATGATTTACACAATGAAAGAGAGATAGAACAGATACAAATAGTACTAATGTCTTGACACAGATTCGATGGAGATCTACTTGCTAGACAGAATGAATTTGATGGTAAAAAGAGCTTCCCACTCAAGCTTACTCTACCGGTAGCAGGGATCTTTGCACAGAGCTTCCGATCAGAAGTTTGGCAGGTTGGATCTAAGATTCACCTCTCAGCCTTATCTCGTCTTCTTCCCGGAATTCTTCTCTTAAGCACTCAGCTCAGCCTTCTCTCTACAATCTAGCAGCACTTAGCCCCGTATCAAGTAGCATATTTTTCTCTGAAATTAATGGGGTATTTATAGGTGTAGATCTTTGACTCTGGCCTTGTGGTCGCCACTCATGGTTATGGTAATTCCGAAGATGGAGGGATATTATTCCTTCTGTTATGCAATCAGACCGTCAATTCTGCACAACCGTTAGTTGTACATGTGTCTCAATCCTCCACTCTTGCATTGCTCAGCTGCATCTTTCGATCATAGGTTCGCATGCAATGTTTGTTTTTATTACTGCATGCGGTTGAAACACAGCTCTCGGATCGACTGTCGTATTATGCCGCCATTGCAGTATTCGTCTCTTCATTGTTGATTGACGGGCGCAATGTGACAGAGATGGGTTGACTAGTCTCTCGTGAGCCTTGAGCGCAAGCGTTGACTTGGTCTCCTGCAAAATAGAGTAAAGTTTGGCTTGTCTTCCATCTTTTTGATGTTAGTGGGTGTAATCGCAAACATTTATAATTATCGCAATACTAGGTTAATTTTCATACAATTAGCGCATAATTACTAACTTTTGGCTGCAAGATCTAGATAAGGTGGCATAAATAACTTGTATTTTTACAAGTTATCACACCTCCAAATTTAGATATATGCTTGTCTTCAAGCATATCTTCTACTAAGGCAATCATGCTCCATTCCTATCCTATATTTTTGCGATGATTGGTTGCTCCGAATGTTACACTTAGACACTTTTCTAGTTTTCAAAATAGAAATTTTATCTCTTCTTTATCAAAACAACTTGCTGTATCTGTATGCGGTGAGTCAAAACTTTGCGTCATTTATTCACTTTAGAGACAGTTGATCATAGTTACGCTCTTCGTTTTGGCTTGTCCCCAAGTGTGTCATGCGAACATCCAACTACGGTTGTGTGCCATTTTCAACTTTAACTCATGACAATCAGAGGAGTTGTCCCTTGCACTCTTTTTATTTTTCTCTTGTTTATACTACATTGTTCTTGGAAACCCACCTTCGTTTTGGCTTGCTCCTACGGGTGTCATACGAATATCCAACTACGAGCAGACTCCTTTCACAACTAAACTCTTATCAGGTTGGGAGCAGTTTTGAAATTTTCCCTTGTGCTGACATTGAAGTTTTGCATAACTTAATATATATATATATATATTTTAAATGGACGCATTTTCTTAAATACTGCATATTTTTTATATTATCTGCCCAGACCTTCCTCACCCCCAATTTTAAAGATGAGCAAAGTCCTCATTGCGTTGTTTGGATAGACTAAACAAACACTTAAAAGAAAATTTCAAAAAGAAGGTGTGAGCAGAACTTTGAAAGATAAAAGGGAAAGTATTGCTAAAGAAGATTAACTAAGTGTTAGTCAGAATTTACTAAGTATGGGAAATGTTTCTAAGTGTAAACATATAATACATCATAGCAACGCAATGAAGATCGTAAAAATAAAAGACTAAGAATGTCACAAAAATTAACAAAGGAAGGTTATGATTCTGTACGGTCACCTTGTCTTTGTATGCATCTTGCATCATCGCATAGGGAAAAAAGTAGAGACTTAGGAATAAGCTTTATGGACATTACTGCATTTATCACATGCGTCCTAGAACTAGGAGTACCGCATTTGCATTGGAAAATGATTTGCTATCGCATGAGTATAGCATGATCGCATAGTCTGACGTATTCCCAGGTAACGATAGCTAAAGACCTTAACAACCCGTTCCTCCGCATACTTAGTGTATCTACCAAAGAATCAATCTTTTCTCAACTCCACCACATTTTTTATACCGCAAACAACAACTTAAAACAACTCTTTGATTTAGTGGTTACCACAAGTCTTCTTAAAAATTATCACCGCATACCGCTTTCCCTAGTCCCTGAGTTCGACTCTGGACTTACTAGAAAACTTAGTGGATTTTATACTTAGATTCTGCTAAGAAAACTTGTTGCTCAACGCATTTCCATCATCGCATTTCCTTCCATAATTTCACCACATAAAATAATGCATTAGTCCCCAACATGAATGATCAGGATCAGACCATCTGTGACAAATCACAACACTTGTGATCATTCCATAAAGCGGGCCACATCCATAGCGTTACCAGGATAAAATAACACAGCATCAAGTTATTGGCACCGTTGTCAGGGACCTCGACAATTCAATGTGCTAACGGTAATTTTTTTGATTTATTTACAGCTCTCAATCTCTTACGAATTACGACCCGAAGATTGAGAGGACGTTTCGACGAAGATTTAGAGACAGTTGCCAACAACAATAACCAGATAAAGATGATATGATGGAGCAGCCTGGAAACGGAGCACCAAACGAAAATATTGTCATGGTGAATCCAATTCTACTGGCAAACGATCGCAATAGTCCCTTTCGGGACTATGCATCGCCAACCTCTGCGATTTCTCTCCAAGAATCATGAGGCCTGTCCTTGATGGATCCCGATTCAAAATGAAACCAATGATGCTGCAGATGATCCATACTGCTGGATAGTTCGGAGGAAGATGTGGCGAGGACCTCTACGCCCACCTCTGGAGCTTCATAGAAATCTGCAACACTTTTATGTTCCTGAATATCTGTACTGAAGAAGTTCGACTAACTTTGTTCCCATTTTCTTTGTGCGATCAGACACGAAAATAGGCTTACTCTCTCGAACCGAGGGAGATCACTTCTTGGGAATAAGTCGTAGAGAAATTTATGAAGAAATATATCCCACCCATTGGGAATGCCAAAAGAAGGAAATTAATAACCAATTTTGAACAAGACATGGATGAATTGCTCAGCGATGCCTGGGCGAGGTTTAAGATGCTGGTAAGGGACTGTCCATACAATGGATTACCAGACTACTTGCAAATGGAGATCTTTTATCACGAATTAAATCCTGCTTCGCAGACCGCTGCCAATGCGGCAGCCGCTGATGATCTACTAGACAAAACATATGACGAGACCAAGAACATCCTCGATCTCATCTCTAAAAATTACGAAGACTGGAGAAAGAGCGATCAGAGATTGAGAATAAAGGATAATGATGCAAATAATGGTGCTATCGCATCACTTCAGAATCAGATGACTATGATGATGAACCTAATTCAAGGAATCGTAATCAATAGCCTTACACCACATAGTGGGCAAGTAAACGCAATTAATCAGACTACCACAAGGTGTGCGACTTGTGGTGAAGGACATGCATGGAAGAATGCCCGCAGAACCCACAGTCTATTTATTTTGTGAAAAATAATCGATTCTTTAACACCTACAATCCTAGGTGGAGAAATCACCTCAACTTTGCGTGGAAAAATCAGCAACAAAATTTCCAATCAGTGGGGCAAAAAGAAGAGCCACCTGGATTTTTCCCGTGAAACAACAGTCAGACGAGTAGTCAAGCCAGTAGTTCGCAACCATAAGTTTGTTGAAGCAGTATATCGAGAAGAACAAAACTGTGCTTCAAAACCAAGCGACGTCCATCCACAATCTGGAATTACAGATGAGTAAGATTGTGAGCGAACTCAAGAACAGACCGCAAGGGGCCCTGCCGAGTTCAATAGAACTCCCATGCAACCCAGGGGGATCAGGTGAAGAGTAATGTCAAGTTGTGACATTGCAGAGTGGAAAGACTATGGTGGGGGAGAAGAAGAAGCCTAGCCGAACTGCTCTAATTGTGCTGGAACCGGAGATTGCAGTGACTCGAGAAGAAGAAAGAGAAAAAAAAAGCGATAAGAGTCAGAGATTGCGTGCTACATCAGAGCCAAAAGAATTAGGGGACCAATGATATTAATAGTTGCCACCTTTCCCGCAGAGACTCAGAAAGAAGAAGAATGACAAGGTACAGTACCAACGCTTCATGACTAGTGTAAAACAATTGAATATTAATATTCCATTCACTGAAGCGATTGAGGAGATCCCACAGATGCGAAGTTTATGAAGGATATGGTAACCAAGAAGAGAAACACTGGTAAGTTTGCCACCAAAGATAGCGATCCTGGGAGTTTTACTATACCTTGCTCCATTTGGAGGATTGTACATCGGGCAAGCATTGTGTGACCTTGGAGCCAGCATCAACTTGATGCCTCTGTCAATCTTTAAGCAGTTGAATGTGGGGCATCTTGTGCCCACGACCATGACTCTCCAACTAGCAGATAGATCTCTAGTGCATCCAGAGGGGAAGGTGAAGAACGTGCTGGTTACAATCGACAAATTTATATTACCAGCCGACTTCATCATCTTAGATTACGAAGCCAACAAAGATGTGCTAATCATCCTGGGGCGACCGTTTTTATCAACAGGTCGTGCCCAGATTGATGTGCACAAATGAGAGATCACCTTGAGCGTGAAAGGACTGAAGCTCAAGTTTGACATCATTCGTACCATGAAGTTTCCTGACGAAGAAGACCTGAATAAATCTGACGATGACCAGCATTTGAATGAAGAAGAAAAGTCTGACGATGAAAACGAAGATGAGGATGCGATCGCATCCATTGTTTCATGCAATGCGATCATAGAAAAAACAAACAAGGAAGATGAGATGATCGAAACCAAAGAAGAAGAGCCAATAGTAAATGAAGAAAGAAAAACAACGTAACCGTCCTTAAAAGAACCACTAATAATAGAGATGAAGACCCTGCCTAACCACCTAAAGTATGCATTTTTGGGGCAGAATGAAAAGTTGCCAAAAATTATTTCCTCTAAACTTAATGAAGACCATTAGAATGTGTTGCTAAGCATTATGAGAAAATATGTGCGAGCAATTGGATGGACACTTATAGACATTCGAGGAATTAGCCCCGCATACTGTATGCATCGAATTCGTCTCGAAGAAAACCACAAGGGATCGATCGAACATCAGCACAGACTCAACCCTGTGATAAAAGAGGTTGTTAAGAAGGAGATAATCAAGTGGTAAGATCCGGGCATCATTTATCCGATAGCAGACAACACGTGGGTCAGCCCCGTGTAGTGCATGTCGAAAAAAGGTGGGATGACGGTAGTCCCTAATGCAAATAACGAGCTGATACCGTAAAAGACCGTCATCGATTGGCGTATTTGCATGGACTACCGCAAGTTGAATGCAACAACGAAGAAAGATCATTTCCCTTTACCTTTCATTGACCAAATGTTGGATCGTCTAACCGGAAATGACTTCTACTACTTTTTGGATGGATATGTCGGTTATAATCAGATTATGATTGCTCCCAAAGATCAGGAAAATACCACATTCACATACCTGTATGGAACTTTTTCTTTTTACCGCAAGCCATTCGACCTCTGTAATGCACAGAGCACGTTCCAAAGATGCATGATGGCCATCTTTTCAGAATATCTTGAAGACTCTGTTAAAATTCATGGACGAATTCTCTGTCTATGGGCATACATATGAAGTCTGTCTTGCCAACCTGGACAAGATATTGAAAAGATATGAGGAGACGAATCTCATACTTAATTGGGAGAAATGCCATTTTATGATGAAGGAGGGCATTGTGCTGGGGCATAAGGTATCTCGGGACGGGTTGGAGATGGACAAGGCAAAAATAGAAGCAATTGAAAAGCTCTCACCCCCAACAAGTGTAAAGGCCGTAAGGAGTTTCTTGGGGCATGTTGGATTTTACAGACGTTTTGTCAAGGATTTCTAAAAAATAACACACCGCTGAGTACATTGTTGGAAGCCGATAAGAAATTTGACTTGATGATAATTGTCGCAATGCATTCATGATTTTAAAGAACGCACCGACAACTGCGCTCGTACTGATCACGCCAGATTGGACGCTTCCCTTTGAAGTAATGTGCGATGCAAGCGGGTATGCGATGGGAGCAGTGCTAGCACAGAAGAGAAAAACAATACTGCATCCCATCGCATATGCAAGTAAGACTTTAAACCCTGCTCAGACTAACTATACCACCACAGAAAAAGAGCTGCTTGCGGTAATATTTGCATCAAAGAAATTCAAAGCATATCTGCTGGGAACAAAAGTACTCATCCATACTGACCACTCGGCGATAAAATATCTTATGACAAAAAAGGACGTGAAGCCGAGGCTGATTAGATGGGTTTTCCTCCTCCAAGAATTCGATATGGAAATAATTTACTGCAAGGGGATGGAGAACCAAGTTGTGGATCATTTATCCAGATTAGAAAATCCTGAGATTGACCGCAATGAGTCAGAGGTGAGCGCAGTGTTTCTAGATGAGCCGAATGCAAATATGAATGCAAATATTATTATTGGGATGAGCCGAATCTGTATAAGAGGAGGTCAGACCAGATTATGCGACTATGTATACCAAATGTTGCTCATCAATGCATATTATCGCAATGTCATGATTCACCATATGGTGGACACTTTGGAAGGCAGCGCACTGCAGGAAAAGTCTTACAAAGTGAGTACTATTTGCCAACATTATTTAAGGATACCAGAGACTACGTGATGAAATGTGACTGGTGCCAATGCACGAGTAACATTTCATGGAAACATGCGATGCCCATGAACATCATTCTAGAACTAGAATTGTTTGACGTCTGGGGCATTGATTTCATGGGACCACTCCCACCTTCGAATGGTCACAAGTATATTATGTTAGTCGTCGATTACATGTCCAAGTGGGTAGAAGCAATAGCATGTGCCATAAGTGATGCGGCAGTAGTCTCCAAATTCCATAAGAAAAATATTTTCACGCGTTTTGGCACTCCACGTGCCATAATAAGTGACGAAGGCTCCCACTTTGTCAATTACTCTATCAAAAATCTACTGTTGAAATATAATATCCTCTACAAAGTGGCCACCGCATACCATCCATAGATGAATGGTCAGGCTGAAGTGTCCAACCAAGAAATTAAGTTGATATTGGAGAAGGTGGTAAAGCCTTCGCGAAAAGATTGGACAACAAAGTTGGACGATGCGTTGTGGGCACACCAGACTACCTATAAAAAACCGATAGGCATGTCTCCGTATGCGTTGGTATTTGGTAAAGTATGTCATTTGCCATTAGAGTTGGAGCACAAAGCACTGTGGGCGGTGAAGAAGCTTAACTTCGACTTAAAAGCAGTAGGGGAAGTAAGAAAGCTACAACTGGTCGAGCTTGATGAGTGGAGAACGCAAGCTTATGAAAATTCCAAAATATATAAAGAACGAGCAAAACGTTCGGATGGCAGCTGACTATGTGGTAAAATCCTCCGTGTCAGACAAAAGATCTTACTCTTCAATTCACGACTACGGCTCTTTCCTGGCAAGTTAAAGTCACGCTGGTCCGGACCCTTTATAATTAAAGAAATATTCCAATATGGTGCAGTTAAGCTGATTACTGAGGAAGGGACCCGTACACGGCTATGGCTCTTTCCTGGCAAGTTAAAGTCGCGCTGGTCCGGACCCTTTATAATTAAAGAAATATACCATTATGGTGCAGTTAAGCTGATTATTGCGGAAGGGACCCGTACATTTAAAGTTAATGGGCAAAGAATCAAGGCATATTGCGGGGGTGATTTTCAGCAAGAAAAGACCTCTGTAGACCTGAGAAACCCATAATAAAGGAAAATGGAGTGGCCCCTGCGCTGGCATGCAACGGAAAAATTATCAGGGCCGCAAGTCTTCTGGAGTATCCTTTTGCTTACTTATGATTCATGAACTTTCATTACTACGATGTTTCAATTATTGTTTATCTATCTGTATTTTACTTCTTTTTTTAGAAAAAAAAGAAAAAAAGAAAAAAAGCAGCGAGAAAATTTTTGTTAACTTCTTTTTTATTATTATTTGACCCTCTCAATGTTTTCTTTGCACACAATCAAGGTACACGATTGCGGAGGCGCTACACAAAGTTGTAACTACTTTATTTTATCACCGCATTACAAAGAAAGAAGATCGCCGCAAAGCAGGATGCATTAAAAAATAATGCGGGCAACAGTGCAAATTTGGAGGTTGTATTTTTTCTTGACTTTATTCCAAATTCTGAACTATCGCATCGCATTTTAATTTTGAAAATTTTATCACCGCATCCTCTTTGCTTACCGCAATCATTTAACATTGATAAATTTAGTAAGTTACCACATGCTTTCTCTTTGCCAATTATGATTTCAATGATGAAACACATGCTTCTATTTTTTTTCATGTACACTAGAGTCAACTTAATTTTAGGACAGTCACCTCATGAAATATTTCTTAAAGTTAGTGGTCAGCTAGTTTTCTTTTAAACTGACCATTTACCAAACTTCCTAAGAACATCGCATTGGCTTCTTTCAATCTTTTGGCAATGAGGACATTGCCGCATTTTAAATTTAGGGGTGAGGTATTTATTTTCGACCTTGCTATTTTTAGCTCTACAAAAAAAATCATCATAACGTTGTGATTGGATCCTACTCGTAGTTGGATGTCCACATGACACACGTGGAGGCAAGCCAAAATGAAGGTAGGAATCCTAATCAACGCATAAACAAATGACCGTAACTCCGCTGCCGAGTAGGTATGAGTTTAGTATGAGACAGAGTGCCTTGCTCGTAGTTGGATATCCGCATGATACACATGGGGCAAGCCAAAACGAAGGAGAGACACTTGGATCTGCGCAAGGTCACAGAAAAATAATAATGTCAAAAATATGCAAGGATAAAAATCATTTAACACTCTAGTGAAAAAGTTTTTTTGAAATAAATCATGCGATGTCATGGAATCTAGTAAAGTCTTTTTGAAAGTTAAACTTGCGGTCCCTAGGTCTTAGAAATATTTTAAGAAGAAACTTGAATAAGAATTAAGGAAATTTTGGTGTATAGGATTTGAATGAATTATTCATGAGAAATCTAGGAAAAGAGATTGCGATCGACTTTCTAAAGTAAATCTTTAGCTTATGCTTGAGGATGAGCATTGTTTAAATTTGGAGTTGTGATAACGGGTAGAAATGCACGTTATTACAGTACTAAGTTATTAAAAAATACAGGTTTGCGTTGATAAAATATATAAGACTGCATCCAAAAAGCATTAAGTTCATGATAGTGTGGTCTCATGCATTCATTGCATGAAAACAGTTAACTTTTGTATTTTTATGCAGAACATGCATTGATGCAAGGCAAAAAATGCGACCACAAGAAATCAACGATCGAGCGCAGGGTTACCGAAAGGCTTTGCGGTGATTTATGCTTGTAAATATCTGCTCAAGAAGGATTGCTGCATAGAGCCAGCCCAACTTGGTGGACACATCTGGGTGAAAAGCATAATAAATCATGATGGGACAGAAAGTTGATGACGGTCTAGTCTGAATTAAGTTGACAAGCCGCTAACAAACTACTGTAGCAAGTACACTCAACTTTTCGATGACAAATATTCGGCACATCAGACCGAGAATTAATGTTATCCCATCAGTGAAATCATAAGAGAGCACCTCAAAGCTCTATAAATACCGAAGGCAACCTTCAGTGAAGGGGTTCGTTCGTCTAGTTCGATAGTTACATAAATTTCTCTATAGTTAGAAGTAGCCTTGTTCTTAGATTTTCTTTTATTTAAGGCGAAAGTGAGAGAAGCGAGATTGTGTCGAGAGATCGTTCCGGTGAACTTGGAAGAGTACCAGAAGCGTCAAGAGCAGAGAGAGGGCCAACTTCTATAGAAGCAAGAATATCTTTTGAACGGAATGAGTTGACAATGTAAAAGCCTTGGGAAGCAAGGGATTGCTACCAGGCTCTCTATCCTTATCTTCCATTGTCATTTTGTACTTAAACTTATCTATAGAAATGGAATTTACTTCTTTATATCTGTTCACTCTCTGTTTATTACGCATGAGTAGCTAAATCTGTCGAATGGGTTGAGAAGCACTTAGCTAGCATAGCTGGGGATCTTCATTCTATGTGATTATCTTGTATTATGTATGCATCATTCGTCCATTAGAGATACTCGGGAGGGTAGTCTAAGGATAGAATCTAGACTTGGAAAAGTCAAGTTAGAATCTAGACTCGGGAGAGTCAGATTAGAACACATAATCAAGAGATAGGAGCTTAGGAATAAGTACTATTTGCTATTAACGTATCGCATGCATCCTAGAGATAGGTTATGATTGTGTGTGGTCACCTTGTCTTAGTGTACATCTAGCATCATCGCATAGGGAAAAAAGTAGAGACTTAGGAATAAGCTCTATGGATATTACCGCATTCATCACATGCATCCTAGAACTAGGAGCACCGCATTTGCATTGGAAAATGATTTGCTGTCGCATGAGTATAGCATGATCGCATAGTCTGACGCATTCCCAGGTAATGCTAGCTAAAGACCTTCTTAACCCGTTCTTCTGCATACTTAGTATATCTACCGTAGAATCAATCTTTTCTCAACTCTGCCGCATACTTTTTATACCGCAAACAACAACCCAAAACAACTCTTTGATTTATTGTTAACTGCAAGTCTTCTTAAAAATTATCACCGCATACCGCTTTCCCTAGTCCCTGAGTTTGACCCTGGACTTACCAGGAAACTCAGTGGAATTTATACTTGGATTCTGCTGAGAAAACTTGTTGCTCAATGCATTTCCATCACTGCATTTCTTTCCATAATTTCACTACATAAAATAACGCATCAGTCCTCAACATGAATGATCAGGATCAGACCATCTGTGACAAGTCACAACACTTGTGACCATTCCATAAAACGGGCCGCATCCATAGCGTTACCAGGATAAAGTTTCCCTTCTATATCCATATACTACAGACCATTTTGATTATCACTTAAGACATGATCCACTTGTATGTCATCACATACATGCTTGAGTCACATACAGATAACCAGGGATTTTATGTTTATTGGTTTGTGGTAAAGCAAATAAAATAAGCAACTGAGCAAAAAACAAGATGTGAAGTAATAAATATCATATATTATACAACATAAGCGTTCGTACAAACTGTTTACAAACTATAGGACACGAAACTTTAGGGCATCAACCCTAACAAATTGTTCATTAATGGATCAGTGGAGACTTAAAGAGCTAGATGTATTACAGGGGTGAAACGATAATTTTGACCCAACTGTAATTACGAACAATCTTTGAAGGATCGACTTACTAATCATGCTTAAATCATGTGGACAGAAATATATCTACAGTGAAGAGAGTGTAGCTACTGGACTTTAGTGGAATGTTCCGGTAGTTAACAAATGTTGGTTAATTAGGTTAAAGAGTTTAGCCAGTTAATCCGAATCGTTGGAGCTTATGATCTGTAGGTCCATTAAGTCCCTCTGCTAGCTCATTTCAGACTAACCCTTATAACAGTATGACAAGTGAGTTTGAAGTGTTCATATTCGAATTAGAGAATAAGTGTTAAATATATGCAATATATTTAACGGTGTATCATTCAATTAGGAATTGATTGATAAAGAGAGAGCTAGAAATATTTAAATAAGATCTAAGTATCAAAACTATGAATAAGGATTCATCGGGATTAATGTTGGATTTAATAATTGAATATTAAATTAAAATATTTAATATTAATTTAATTTAAAATAATTATTTGAATTAATTTTGAATTAAATGGAATAATAAAAGTTGGTCAAAGTCAAATATTGACTTCATCAAGCTTTGAAGGTCAAAGGTCAAAAGTTGACTTCATTAAGTGGGAAATTCCAAAATTAGTTTTGAATTAATTTTGAGTTAAAATTGTATTTAATTAAAATTTGACTGAAGTTAAATATTGACTTCACTTAGTGGAAAGATCTAAGAATGAATTTTAGTGAAAAAAAATCCAACTTTTAGTGAGTTAGTGAGTAATTCATTTGGCAAAGTGGTGATTCCACAAAATGCCACTTATCCCACTAAATTGAGTGCATTTTGAAGTGTCAAAATTTGGTTAACTCAATTTTGCATAAATTGTATGTAATTACTCAATAAATAGGATGCTTTGATAGAGATTAAAGCTTCTTGCCCATTTGATGAATTTCAAGTTAGTTGAAAAATAAATTCTTCTTGGCAACTTTGAGATTCCAAAAGAGTTTTAGAAATTAAGTCCTCAATTCTATCTCAATTTCTATATTAAATTCATCCCTATCGCGAGATCCTATCATTTCGTTCTAAGGCCAGTAAATAGTCAGGAAAACTCTCGTGGTGGTTCACAGTCGGTTTGTGAAGAGATTGGAGCGAAATTGGTGGTCAATTCGGAACTATAAAAGTTGTATTCTTTAACTTTTCTTTTACATTTATTTGCATGCTTATTCCTTATAAATTAGCATAATTAGAGTTCTAAAGATCCATTTTACTTCCATTCAGCATATGCACGTTCCACGACAAGTAGTATCAGAGCATGCTTTTAGTACTCAATTATTGTTAATTTTGGAATTGGTGGGTAATTATTCATGTGATGAATGTATGTGTGCTAAAATGGATAGTTTCGAGTTTTGGCATCTTTTTTCTCTTCTGGTTTGTAATAACTATTATAATTGTCCAATGATTTATGGGCTTTAATAAGTGAAGAAGAGTCTGTAATTTGCTAAGAGTCATTAGAGTTGAAATTAGGTTGTAAATTTAAGATGTTCAGGACAAAGTACAAGCTGAAACCAAAACAGAAAACTGGTGCTCAAGCGTCGAGGAGCTAGTAATCATTGTCCGAGGAGCAAGTTCCAGTTCAAGTTGCTTTCACTTGGTTCAGGCCGGTTCAAAGAGTTCAGAGCAGTTTAAATCAAACTTCAAGTTATTATTATAATTAAATAAACCACATTAATTATGCATTGTGAATGTATGGATTAAATAATTTATCTGTTGTATGCATATTGTATGTCATGTAGATTTAAAATCCCACCATAGGATAAACATGTAGCATGCATTGAAAGTAAGCTACAATTGTTATAATGTATACTATACATGTTTAGGTTTCTATGAGTTATAATATAAGTTTTTATATTATTGCATGGAATGGATGATTATATAATTGTTATATAAAGCATATTAAATGCATATTATAGATTTATTGTCTTTTTTATAAGCGTTATAAAAAGAGATGAACTTTAAAATCTATAACAAAGATAAAATGCATACTCACCTAGAGTTAACAAATAACAACTTATTTAAAATAGTTAAAATAGGTCGTTATCTTGTAACATTTTGGTTACAAACTCACCCAGGCTAAATCCTGTCTAAGGTTAAATCCTTACTATTTCAATTTGGTGATATAAGGTAACTTGATATTAATCTTGAGCTAACTATGAACTCCTGTTTATTTGGGATTATCCTTTAATCTATATGGGTGAGAGTGGCTCAACAATACCGACTCAATAAGCCTCTCATTTAAGAGTAAGAACCGGTAGATAGTTGGAAACATAGTCCTATATGATGAAATTCACTCATGCCCCGATTTCAGGGTTAATAGATAGGTTGTTCTCTTAAATACTGACTCCTAGTCTTGAACAAGAGGCTCTGCCCTCTTTATGATTAAGTGGGACTCGGTTTAGTGGTAGGATCACAAACCAATCATTCATCAATGGATCAATGGAGACTTAAGGAGCAAGATGTATTACAAGGGTAAGATGGTAATTTTGACCCAACTGTAGTTACGAACATTTTGTGAAGGATCAACTAACTAATCATGGATAAATCACGTGGACAAAAATATATCTACAGTGAGAAAATTACAATCTATTGGGTTTTAGTAGAGTGTCTCGGTAATTAATGAATATTGGTTAGTAAGGTTTAAGAGTTTAGCTGGTTAATCTCAAATCGTTGGAGCTCATGAGTTGTAGGTCCATTAGTCCTCTGCTAGCTCATATTGGACTAAATCTTAGAATAGGGTGATGAGTGAGTTTGAAGTATTCATATTTGATGGAATAAGCATAAAATATATGCGATATATTTAACGGCATATCATTCGGTTAGGAATTGAATGAAAAAGAAAGAGTTGGAGATATTTAAATAAGATTTAAATATCAAAACTATGAAAAGGATTCATTGGGATTAATGTTGGATTTAATAATTGAATATTAGATTAAATTAATTAAATTATTTAATTAATTATTTAATTTAGAATTCATTTTTTGTATTAATTTTGAATTAAATGGAATTAATCAATGTTGGTCAAAGTCAAATGTTGACTTCACCAAACTTTGAAGGTCAAAGGTCAAAAGTTGATTTCATTTAGTGGAAAATTTCATATTTAGTTTTGAATTAATTTTGAATTAAAATTGTATTTAATTAAATTTGACTAAAGTCAAATGTTGACTTCAAAATAGTCAAAAGTCAAAATGTTGACATCACTTAGTAGAAAGATCTAAGAATGAATTTTAGTGGGAAAATCCAGCTTTTAGGGATAGCGAGTAATTCATTTGGCAAAGTGTTGATTCTACAAAATGTCACTTATCTTAGTAAATTGAGTGTATTTTGAAGTATCAAAATTTGGTTAACTTAATTTTGCATGAATTGCATGTAATTGCTCTATAAATAGGATGCTTTGATAGAGATTAAACCTTCTTGGTCATTTGGTAAATTTCAAGTTAGTTGAAAAATAAATTTTTCTTGCCAACTTAGAGATTCTAAAAGAGTTTTAAAAATTAAGCCTTCAATTCTCTCTCAATTTCTATGCTAAATTCATCCCTATTTTAGTCACTCACCGGATCCCACCATCCCGTTCTAAGATCGAAAAGTAGTTAGGAAGACTCTCATGGAGGCTCACAACCAGTTCGTAAGGAGAATAGAGTGTAATTGGTGGTCAATTTGGAGCTACAAAGGTTATATTCCCTAACTTTTCTTTCACATTTATTTGTTTACTTATTCCTCATAAATTAGCCTAATTAGAGTTTTAAATATTCGTTTCACTTCCGCTGCGCATGTGCACATTCCAATAGAATGAATCACATCTAAGGTTTAATGAAGCTACAAAGAGTTGAACAAAAAGTAGATTGAGACTTGAATTTCTCTTAAGACTGGCTATGATCGAGTGTAATCATGGTGTTGCATAATTGGAAAAGTACAACCATTGACATTTCGCATGCTTTAAGGGCTTGGTATATATTTATATATTATTTTAGTTTGAAATTTTAACTTTTTGATTATATAATTTTTATATTATATTGAATTATGAAATATGTATGTTCATATATTATTTTAATTTTAAAACTTGAAGTTTGAAATTTAAAATTTTCATTTTTCATTTTAATTTTTTAGTACACTTAGAACCCATTATAATTTTGTTATATATAATTTTTTTTTTTTGCTTTATATATAATCATGCATATAGCCTCACGTTCATCTTCTACAACTAATATTTACGAAAGAATATAATTGGGTTGGATATAAATCAATGTTATTTAAGTGAATGGTTTGCATAAGATACGACATTGTAAATTAAATTTGGACAACATTGGAATAATAAATAATTGTATTATTGTTTTTAATTTTGCATCAAAATTTATTTGTATTAAATAACATAAAATCTTTAATATTGTTCTCTTTTAATATATTTTAATGCATTCTATGTATCTTTTTATATTATATAACTAAATTATATTTAACCTTTTTTAAGAGAAAAAAAAGGGGAAAAAAGATAAAAAAAAAAATAATTATCAAAACAAGTTTTTTGTTTTTGTTTTTGCTTTTTTTTAAAAAACAAGAAAAAAAAAACAAAAATAGTTACAAAACATATTTTTGTTATAGATGGTAGAAAACAAAAATAAATAAATAAATAAGAAAGTAAAAATATTATCAAACAAGATTTAAAATTCAAGTTTTGGGGATAATATCATCTTTTAAGAAACCAATTTAATCTAATCAATAATCATTTATGAAGGTGAGATGATGTTCGAAAAATTGTTATTTCTAACCTAAGTAGTTTTTGAGGGGGCAAAACTAACCTCATTTTCAAAAACTTCTTTTTCTAATATCTTTTTTACTTTTTAAAATTTTAAATAGAAGACCCCACGTAATGAAAATATCATTTGATCCTTCATTAAAGTATCTCCAATTTCACTATCACCTATGACAATGTGTACCCAATTTCAATTTTAAAACTTAAATTTCAATTTTCTATTTTGTTAGTCTCCATGTTTTTGACAAATTTCAACTAATATTTACGGTTGATTTATTGTTATTTTTAAAAGAACAAATCTGAGAACTAAAAGTTTCGTTGGGATTTTTAGTAATTGAAAAAAATATATTGTTGGTCACTAAATTTTTAAAAGGTATATTTTGGTCTTGAAGATTTGAGAAATAGGTTTAAAAAGTCCCTAGGATTAGTTTTACCGTTTGTACTCAACAGAATAATTTTTAATATATTTAATGCTGACACATGGAAATTAAAAGGTAAGAAAACAATTAAAAAACAGAAACCCCTCACCTATAACCCCACACTCTTTCGGCACCACTCATCCATTGCCCCCAGCTCCCAGCCGACGCCGAGGCTGGTGCCGTTTTCACACTCTTTTCTTTTTTTTCTTTTTCTTCCATCTTCTAAACTTGGGTGGTGTTTGTTTTTAGGGTTAGGCTTGAGATGAATTAAACATCCTAAGTCTAACCCTTGTTTCAAACAAGGGTTTAGAAAGCCAAGATTTCCTATCTTCTTCTTATTGTCATGAGTTACATTTTTTTTCTTAATTTAACTTAGAATGTTTGTCGGCCAACTTCCAGACATCACTTCCGACGGTTGCTATAGGCCAACACCAACCATCACCTCCAACGACCATCGCTAGCCATCTTTGGTCACCCCTTTCGGCAATCCTGTCAATGGATTTCTGGCCGTCAACTGTAGCCAAACTTCGGCCGCCGTCAGCCAACTTTGACCACCACCTCTGGTGATCGTTGTCGGCCAACTTGGTTGTCGACCCCTGTTGGCAAACTTCCGATCACTGGACTCTAGCCAAACTTCGGCTACCATCGATCAACTTTGGAAAATATTAATAAAAACATTTTTAGTATATAACAAACCAAACAAACTTGTATATAAAAATACTCTTAAGAAAGAGTTGTTAAACACATATGTTTTTATTTTAAATCAAAGTGTTTAAATAAAAAAAAAATCTAATTCATTCCAAACGGGCCCTTAGTTTAATGATAATAATATTTTTTAAATAAACTCTCTTTCTTTTTTTCATTTGGAGCTTTTTCTTTTTAGTTATTATTACTTATTAGATTATCTTTTTTAATTCGCTCTCTTCTCTTTGTTTATATGTTTCTTTTATTTAGGACATTTTCTTTGAATAGTAAAGAGGGGTAAAAAGTAAATTGAACTAGATTTTTGTGTAATTAAGTATATTTATTTAAATTATGTGTAGAAAACCCCAATTTAAATTAGTAAAAGAGACAAATGTTAACATTTTATTTCAAAACCTAATAAAATCAAAATACCAAATTATAAAAAACAATAAATTAAATAAAATTATAATTTTAGTCAAAGTTATATTTCAAAATTCAAAAAACAAATATTCTTCTAAATTTTTTAGATTATTTTAAACTTGGTCATATTAAAATAATTAAGATGACAAGTTTAAACTAATCTAAAATCTAACCACCGATTAAATACAAGGAAATATTTCACAAACTCAAAATTTATAAATATGCACCTCATTTTCAGATTTAACATTCTCAGACTCATTCCAAACCTACATACCAGATACCCCTTAAAAATGGCAATCTGAATGGGAGGAGATAAAGGGGTTTTTGTTTTTGTTTTTTTGTTTTAATTATTTTTTTACCTTTTAATTTCCATGTGTCAGCATTAAATATATTTAAAAAGTATTTGGTTAAGTAGCAAACGGTAAAACTAACCATATTGGCATTTTAAACCTATTTTTAGGTTTTGAAAATTCAAAACTAAACATCTTGATAGAGACCAAAAACATATTTTTCCCAACAAATTCTTATGTAAAATTTTTCGTAAGAATTAGAAAATGGAGAAATTTTCATAAATTTCAATTGTTACAAAAAATTTATGAAAGTTTTTTTTTTATGATAAATAAAAAAATTATAAAAATTATAAAAAAAATCTTATACTATCCACTTATCGAGAATTCCCTTAAGCTTAATTGGAAATAAATTTGGTTAGATAAAATTAACCTAAAGCTTAGGGGGATTGGAATATATTAACTTAAACTAACTAAATTAAATTTAAGTTTAAAAGATGGAATTGGTTAAAGTTACAAAAATTAAATGGCTAGAAAAAATTAAACTAACTTATACTTATGAGAAAAGATTGGAATTAGAATTGGATAAAACACAACTAAATTAAGTCTAAGGACAAAAAATGGTAATAAAAGAAAAAGCTTTGGAAAATTTCCTGGTAAGAAGCTTATAACCGGAAAATTTCAGTAGACTTGAGCTTTTTCCCCCCGAAAAATCATGGTAAATCAATCCCTACGGGAAATTTAATTGGTAACCAAAATTTCTTATAACTTTCTTTGAAAAAAAGAAAGTGACCAAAGTCAACGTCAAAGTCAACTTACAGAAAATCTCGACTTTTCCTTAAGGTTGAATTTCCATAAAGTTGTCTTTTGACTCCAGTCAACTGTTTGCTTTTTTTAAGGAAAGTCGGAAGAAATTTTGGTTACCAATTAAATTTCTCGTAAGGGCTAATTTACTATGATTTTTCCGAAACTTTCCTTTTCTTTTTTAGTTTCCTTCTACATTTTTTCACATTTTGTTGTTGAATTTTTCTTTTCGACTTACTAAGGATTGACTTACCAATATTTTTCGTGAAGATTCTTAACAAATTAGATTAAATTTAAGTTAATTTAATAAATATATTTTATTACAAATTAGATTAAAATAAAATAAATATGCTATTCGAAATTTCCTGGTAAGCTTAACTTCCAGTAAGTTTCTCTAGGAAAATTTCAGTAGTCTTTTTCTTCTTTTTTTTTTTTTTTTTTTTTTTTTGTAAATGTAAGTTAATTTAATTTATTTTACCCAATTCCAATTCCAAATTTTCCTTCAGTTTAAGCTAGCTAATTTTTTTAGCCAGTTTCTTTTTTTTTTTTAACTTAAACTCAATTTTCACTCAACTTAAAGTTAGTTAAACTTAACCAGTTCCAATTTCCACTTAATTGGAATTTCGAATCAATTTCAATTTTTAATTAAATTTATAGGAACTCCCTGTGAGGGATAGCTTCAGTTTTTTTTTTTTTTTTCAATTAAAATTTTATAATTTTTTATTTACCATTCTTAGTTTTGAGTTAGAAAAAAAAAATGCATGAATTTTCCGTAACAATTAAAATTTACAGAAATTTCTCCATTTTCTAGTTCTTACGAAAATTTCACGTAAGAATTTTTTTTACAGGAAAATTTTTAATTATAGAACATCCGAACGAAACTTTTATTTCTCAAATTTGTTCCTTTAAAATAACAATAAATCTACCACAAATATTGATAAAAATTGTTAAAAACATGGAGTCAACCAAACTAAAATTTTAAGTTTTAAAATTAAAATTGGGTATGAAAAGTTGTGATAGGTAGTAAAATTGAGAACACTTTAATGAAGAACAAAATGATATTTTTATTATATAGGTCATTCACTTAAAATCTTAAGAAAGATGTTTAAAAATTTGAAAAATAGGTTAATTTTGTCCGGTAAAAACTTTTTAGATTAGAAGTTACAATTTTTCATGAAGTTCCATTTTGGTCACTTTGTACTTTCAGAACATATATTTTGGTCTTAATATTTTTCTAAAGCGACTATTTTGATCTTTATTGATAAAGTTTTAACATAAATTTTATATACAATAGAATCCCTTCCATAAATTTAAGAAATTCAGTGAAATTTAGTGAAGGAAGTGAAATTTTGATGAAAGGAATGAGACAAAAATAGAAATGATAAGACTGAAATGATTCTATTTTTTAAAATACACAAATCAAACAGAAAATATAATAATTAAAATGAACTAAAGATCGAATTATATAGAATATAATGAATATTTTGAAAGTCAACGAGAAATTTTTAGAAATAGCACGTTTAGATTTTTATCTTACAAAATTAACATATTTTTTGAAAACTCGTAAAAATAGTTTTTTTGAGTCAATCTCGACGAGATCGACCACCGAATATTAGTTTAAAAAAATCAACTTTTTTCTAATTTATCGATTATTTTGAGCCTTTTTGGTACATCTGCCCTGATTACATACCAAGATTTACTATTTTTTTTTTTATGTAATCTTCCCATCTTATACTAAATCTTCTATTATTTTTAAATTTTTCCAAATTCGGTTATGTTTACTAAATATTATATCAAATTATTATGTAATTTTTCAAATCTTTAACATAATTTATGTTTTCATAATTATATGAATGTCCAAAATTCCAAATGGGTTTTTCCAATTATCAAAATAGATTTTCCAAATTGATTCAACATTTTTAAATTTTGTAAAAGATAAAAAATTTCGAAAAATTGGGTAAGATTTGGGATATATATTGAACCTCAGTGTTAATCATGTCCGAGATTCTACCGAGAAAGCTCAAGTATATAAACTTCGGTGTTAATTATGCCCGAAATTTCACTGAGAGCTCAAATATATGAATTACAATGTTAATTATGCTAGAATTTCACCAAAAGCTCAAATATATAAAATCTCAATGTTAATTATGCCCAAATTTTCACCAAAAAAGCTCAAATATATCTCATCGTTATTTTGTTCGAGATTAACACTAAGATATACATAATCTCGATGTATAATCTGACGAGATGTATCGAGAAAGTCCCAAACATTCAATAAATTTGAAAAAGTTGATTTTTTAACTAAAATCTCGTGATCAATCTCGTCCGAGATGAATCGAAAAAAATCTATAAATGTTAATTTTATAAAGTAAAAACTTAAACGTACTAGTTTTGACAATTTTTAACTAAAGAAAGACACGAGTACTTGACCAAACCAACATTCAAACCTACATTGTATCATAACTTTGAAACTGATACAAGTTTAAAATTTAATCATTTATTCAAATATTACTGATGTGAGCCTGAAGAAAATATCCCTTAATACACAATACAAGAAAGAAAGACATGAAGATGAGGTGAGACAAACTACTTATCGAACTCTTCCACCCCGAAATCCTACATATTGTAGATGACATTTGTTTCTCCATATTCAAAGTTCTAACAAGCCAGCAAAGAAACAGATGAATATGGTTTTTTTTGTTTTAAGAAAAAAGAAAAAGAGCAGAGTAACTTTCCTGAAAAAGAGGGTACCTCAAGCATCACCATGTCCAATCAACTCGAGAAGCATTCTCTCGTAGTCTCCAGAAGTGTCTTTAGCAATGGCACGATCCAGAGGAACGCTGTTCCTACGATAATATTCCTCTTTGATGCGCTCCATATCGATTTCAGCTCGAGAGGCAACGACCCTAGCAAGTGCCCACTCATCTGTCCCCAATTTGTTGATTGCCAAACGAAGAATTTTTGCAAAGTGTCTTTCTGGAAAGGTCAAAGACTTGATGGTTGTTCTCAGTAACTTCAGGTACTCATCGTTTCGATCAGCCTTCAAATCCTGAAAATATGCAGATTCATTTGACACAATCACCTTTACCTCAGCTCTATGGTAACACTGGAAACTTTTCCATAAATTATAAAGTATCACATCTTATTTAGCTAATAAAACTTACGAGTAGTAGTTAGATCATTTTCATTTTTTCATATTAAAATAATCAAACCATCGTGTGAGTAATTTTTTTTAATACAATAATTGTTGGGATGTGTATCATTACTATTAATTTTCAATCAATTTTGAAAGAGAAGATACACTGAGATTTGTTAATTTTTTTTTGTAATCTTCCCAAATCTTATACTATTTTCAAATCTTCTCCAAATTCGGTTATATTCACTAAATATTATATCAAATTATTACGTAATTTTTCAAATCTTTAGCATAATTTATATTTTCACAATTTTATAAATTTTCAAAATTTCAAATACATTTTCCAATTATTAAATTAGATTTTTTAAATTGATTCAACATTTTTAAATTTTGAAAAAGATCAAATTTTTCAAAAAATTGGGTAAGATTTGGGATATATTTAAAATTTCAGTGTTAATTCTGCCTGAGATTCCACTGAGAAAACTCAAATATATGAATTTCGGTGTTAATTATGCTCGAGAATTCATCGAGAAAGCTCAAATATATAGAATCTCGATGTTATTTTTCCCGAGATTAACACCGAGATGTACATAATTTCGATGTATAATCTGACAAGACGTACCGATAAAGCCTCAAACAATCTCAAAGTTGGAAAATGTTGATTTTTTAACTAAAATCTCATAGTCGATCTCATCCGAGAAAAACCATTTTTACAAATTTTCAAAAAAGATATTAGTTTTGTAAGATAAAAATCGTGTTATTTCTTACCATTTTTCCAATATGTTATTTGTGGTGGCTGTTATTGATGTAAGTTTGAAGAATGGCATTTGTATGTATAACAAAATGTTCAACCTTTCCAAAAGTTTAGTGTATATTGTCATTTTCTAAAATTGGCTAAAGCTAGTTAGACATTTACAATGAGGAACGAACTGATGCCAGAATTATGTACATATTTACTATACTCTCCTCCCTCAAAATGGCATTTCTAGTTGGATGTAATTTACTTATTCAAATTTTAGGAGAAGCCTTTACTATTATTTTTTCTGGTGATGGATGTAGTTTAAGTAGTTTAAGTAAATGGAGGGCCTTTACATGAAAGCAAAGCAGGAAACCAATATTAAAACTCAAATTTTGAAATGCTCATGGAAAATGTGTACATATGTACCTTGTTGATGGGATTGCCATACTCGTTATTATAGTGATTAAGCGTTGCAAGTAATTGGGTTTTGCTTCTTGTCGTAAGAATTCTAATTAGTTCGTCATGATTGTATTCCTTGTCTGCTATCTTCTCATGGAGTATTTTAGCCTCTGATTTTGCCCAGGTTGTGTTCACTTCATCTCCTTCGTATCGGAGCGAGGTAATCAGAGGGACCAAAAGCTGCATATCAGGATGAATCAACAGCGAAAGCAGCATAAGTAAATTGAAATTATGTTTACAACAATTATAGTCAGGAAATACCATTCACCTCAAATATCTCTTGGGTCAATCTGAGTGTATCAAGTATCAATGAATTCTACATGTTTTCTGATATTGCTTATATGTTTCAAAAGTTGTTTTTACCTTGCGGATATCTCCAGAAGTATGATATGCAACATCTCCTTCAAGAGATCTCTTGTAACGGGCATGATAAGCCTGTCTCACCTTGATTAGTTCGATTGATGTTCGAGTGCAAGCTATTTCCACAATAACCAAATTGTTTGAGGCTAAGATCCTAGTTACTTCATTAAGCAAAAATGCATCACGATCTGCAGGTTCTAATGTCCACAGAAGTACAATCCTCTGTAGGAAGCACAACAAAATTCATTACTAAAGCAGAAAAGAATGAGTAAATTCTGGAAAATTAGTTTGCTCTGTACAAATACTAATACTAGATAAACAGAATGGGAGATGAAATTCGCAACAAAGTCTTGCCTCAAAATCACTCGTAAGTTCCTTGTCTAGTTCTTTAAGAAGATCTTCACCATATGTCTCAGCATATGTTTTCCGGATTAAGCTTCTTTGAGCTGCATTTCTGTGGGACAAAATGGATATGATCAAGTCCTCGTTCGTTCCCCATCCTGCAAATTGATCGACCAAAAGTTCACAACGCAGTAGCTACTCAACGGAATGATAACCAGAAAGTATAAATATCAAAATGAAGATCAGAGAGCCACTAAACTATACAGATTGCAGAAATAAAAGAGTAGCAACTGCTTAAGATTTCAATGTACTATTGAACCATCTAATACATAAATCGACCAAGATCAAGCAACAACCAAAGAAAAGCACGATCAAGCTGAAAGTTAGATAAATAGAAAGAATGCAATCACGATCTCCAGCGGATCAGAAAATCGAATGGACATAGCTTCATTTCGATTTACGTTAACGTGTTCACTTACCAAAAATGAGTAAAAAATTAGATAAGACCATAGCGAAGCTTCACCATAATCATCAATCAAGATGCAATAAAACCTCAATCCTCCAGAACATTGACTCACTCAAATGAGAAACTATAAAAGAAGGAACAAAATGAATGAAAATGGAACGGAAAACGATTTGAATAGCAAACCTTGGAAAGCTTTGCGAAGCTGTTCACAGTCTTCGGCAGGAGAAGGAAGATGGTCTGGAATTTTGCTGGTCGCCATTGCCGCTAAACTTCTTTGATTGTGCTCCGGTCCGGAACTGTGAGAGTGTTTTCATGTGAGATCAGATTTGAATCTTGGAATGAAGGGGCGGGGACCCAATAAATAGCCGTTGACTTCCTTGTAATGTTGCACGTTCAACTTTCGAGTTTCGATTGCAATGAAATTTAAAAATTGTCCTAAAAAAATTAATAATAATAAATTAAAAAAAACTTTTGATACCATTTTATAGATAAAAGTTGAATCAAACTAGTAACGATTTAATTCTTATTATTTTAAATTTGTAACCATTCAAATCAATTTCAATAAGTAATAATATAGTTTTTAAACCTTGAAATGGGTAGAAATTTAGTACTTATCATGCAACTTTTAGGAAGGGGTATTCAAAAAACCCGATGACCCAAAAAAACCGATCAACTCAATCCAAACCGTGCAGTTTGAGTTGAGTTATCAAATCATTTGGGTTGGGTTGGGTTCAAATAAATGAAAATTTTATGAGTAAGATTAGTTCATTGGTTCACCTAATATAACCTAAACTAACCCGAACCAACTCGAATTTATTATTAACTTTAAAAAAAATTGGTTACTTATAACACAATTATTTATACATATATTGATTTTAATTTTATTTAATTCTAATATTTTTTTAATAATTTATTCTTCAACAATTTTTAAAAGTGATTTTTTTTTCCACTTTAGAAAGAAAATTTTCATTGTATAAATTGAAATTAAGTTGTTAATCTTAATTCAATATATAAAAATAATTAAATTAGATTTTTACATATTTACATTTTGCTTCTTTTTAGAATAAAATTTAAATATATGATCCAATTAACCCGAACCAACTCAACCTTTGAGTTGGGTTGGGTTCATTTTTTAATAAAAGTTATTTGGGTTAAAGAAATTTACAAACAGAACAATTGGATTGGATCTAAAAAGTATTTTTAACTCAATCTAACCCAACTCATAAACACCCCTAATTTTAGGTACTTGGGGACGAGGTTCATGTGGAGGGATTTGCTCGAGTATTTTTAGTCTGAACATGTAATGACATTTCGGAGCTGATTGATTGAACCTTTTGCTCCAATTTGTGCTCAATTCCTTCTAATGGAACTCAAGCCTACAATTCAACGCATCTTTTCTCTACTTGCACAAAGAGCTTTCGTTGTTCATACTATTTCTTTGACTAATGTTGCTGGGGTCAGTAAACCAATCCGAAAAACTAACCAAATTGATCGAAATCGACCAAACAAACATTAGTCAATCGGTTTTGAGGAATTTTCTATGGGTATCAATTTTTATTTGAAAACTAAAGTTTGGTCGATCGAAGGATCTGAAAGACTTATTCTTGATTGATTGATGATCGATGTGAGGTTTCTACATCAAAACATCTTGAATGTCGTGCACATATAAAAAAATTAAGGCCTCATTTGATAACTATTTGGTTTTTAGTTTTTCGTTTTTTAAAATTAAGCCTAAAAATCCCACTTTCATTCATTGGTTTCCAAGTTTTGTTGATGACATTGTAGAAGTGTTTTTAAAACCAAAGCTAAAATTTGAAAACTAAAAAATAGTTTTAAAAAATTTGTTTTTAGAATTTTGAATTTGGCTAAGATTTCAACTCTTGAACTTAAAAATGATGCATGTATTGTAAGAATACGAGAGAAAATAGGCTTAATTTCTAAAATCGAAAACCTAAAATAAAATGGTTATCAAATGGGGTCTAAATATATCATTTTTTTAAATTAATTTGGATAAAATATTATTTAATAGATTTATTTTAAAAATTAGATAAGATTGATTTCATATATTCTTATAATATATTATTATTTATTTAGTGATATGTTACCAGCATAACTAATGAGGGTTATCTAACACATAACAGATATAGTTTGATACAATGTTACAACATTATCAAGAACATTATAAATAAACACAGACAAGATAAGGTGCGAATGGAACATAGAGATTGATTACCCAGTGAAATATTACCTAAGTCTAGGGGCAGCGTGCCCATGGAAAGATAACATCACTAAATATAATGTTAAGCAATTACAATATTGTATTTATTTGTAAAGATTCAACAAATTCAATGACACATATATAGCTTCCTTGTAATAAAAAGAAAAACTAACACTTAGGCACCTCCTAAATTCGAGACTCCCTCTCCACGTTCTTAGGACCTTAAGAGTGAGATTTAATGAATAATCACTTAGAATCTCCCTAAGCATGAGGTTTCCTCTCATCAAGACTTGTATCTCTTCCCACTACAAATAAAGATAACTCCAGTTGATGAACTTAGGCTCCGCCTAAGTCTTAGAATCCTTCCTTTAGTTAAGGACGCTTCTACAATCACGA
This sequence comes from Benincasa hispida, assembly GCF_009727055.1. NCBI lineage: Eukaryota > Viridiplantae > Streptophyta > Magnoliopsida > Cucurbitales > Cucurbitaceae > Benincasa > Benincasa hispida. The sequence continues at coordinate 29,422,163 of NC_052359.1, forward strand.
TCAATAATGAGTTTGGAGATCAATAGCAACACAATCTTATTTTTTGTCAAAGATTGACATACTTGAGTTTTCGTAATTCACCCAAGATAATGGTTTCAATATTTTTCTAATGAAACAACCAATCTTAGAGAGAGCAACACCATCTTCTTAAATATATGCACAACATAAAGATCAAGGAGACAACCTTAATACCAAATTCGTTACGCATAGAAAAGGTAACAGATCCATCGAAATACATGGAAAGAATAGTCTAGATAAGAAAACAAAATATTATGCAGAAACAACATTTTCAAAAACATCCAACTGTCTTAGACTGTTAATGCAATCTGAAACACAAAAACTCGTGCTATCTTTAAATAAATATTGTCAACACTGAATCTCTAACCGCTAATGTGAATAAAATTTTAATCTACTTTATTTAATAATTATTTATGATTAATTTATTACTTAAAAGTTGCATTTTTTAAATACAATTAAATTTATGTACAAAGATCTCATTTTTAAATCATTAGTTCATCTCATTTTTAAATCATTAAATTTAGTCTATAAAAATAAGTTTATTATGGAATTTATTTAATTTTCAAGTAAAAAATCAATTTCATATAATAATACGTTTTTGTTTAATTACTTTATTACATTACATGTGATGCACATGATAGATTTTTTACTTTATTTATATTATAATAGGATATTGTAGTTTTATTTAGTCACTACATATTACAAAATTGATAAAATTATATAAATAGTGCAATGGTAAACATACATGGGGCAAGGGGGCATGTGTCATCCCCTCAAATGATTTCAATTCTTTATATGTAACTGTGTTGAGTATAAATAACAATCGTTAATACTTGAATGCATTCCAAGATATACTTATCTTTATGCTTCACCTTTTCGTCACCCACATCAAAAAATAATTAAAATATTTTAGAAAATAAATAAGAAAAATTTGGTAGGATGCACAAAGATAGATGTTCTCCAGAAGAAACCTAAGTATTTTTTTAATAACAATTGTATGCCTTAGCTGAGTGGTTGTTTGTTCGAGAGAAGCATCATTGACACATTATCAATAAAATCTATGCATGATTTAATGAAGTAAATAAGGATATCAACCCATTAATACTTTTCTCTTTTGAGTTTCGATCATTGTCTTACTTTTGTTTTCTTTTGTTTCAAAATCACATCAGCTAGTGTCCAATCCTCAGATAAAATTGACACAATTCTTGAATAACTAAATTAAATTTGTGAACTCCTAAGAATGATATTCGGTCTCTCAAGACTATTTTACTACTTTATAATTTGATGTGTGTGTTTGCACTACATCATCCCTGTTGTTGGGAACCAAGATGATGAAGGGAGATGTAATTGCATTGTGTTGACCTTAACTTAGTATATGGGCAAGATTGAGCTTAAGACTTGATCTAGAGTAAATGTAAATCAACTAGAGTTGCGTATGAAAGAATATATACATACGAGCGACTGTATGGCCGAATAAAGTTTAGTTATGCATGAGTTAAGTTTCTTTTGAGGATGAAAGAACTATGCCTAAGGTACAACGAAGCTACAAAGAGTTGAACAAACAGAAGAATGAGACTTAAGTTTACTTCAAGACTAACCATGATCGAGTGTAAACCATGGTGTCATACAATTGAAGGGTATGAATGTGACACTTATGCTTAAGAATGTTTATGGATTAGATGTATATTTATATATTATTTTAATTTGAAATATTAACTTTTTGAATATATGGATTTTTATATTATATTGAATTTTGAATTATGTATGTTTATATATTATCTTTAGAGGAATTGGAGTCAATTGCAAGATTTTAGGTTTTAATGGGAAAAATGACAAAACTGAAAAATTAATAAAAAATTTTAACAAAACAGGTGCCTCTCACGTGCTATATTTTTTTGTATTACCAATTTGTCTTCGATGGTTTCTGAAAAGTAATTGATTTACATTTACACATAATTGTAATAAGAAGTAATGAGATTTTATCATCATTTTTCGTTGTTTTCAATTAAAAATAATGTATTGATCAAAGGATTATCAATAATTTAAATTGGAGATTCTTCTTGAAATTTCTACATTTACACATACAATGAAATTGTGTAAATGTAATACGAAGTTATGAGATTTTATACATTATTTTTCGTGGTTTATAATTAAAAGTAAATATTGTATCTGTTTTAAATAAAAGATTGTCAATGATTTAAATTGGAGATTCTTCCTATTTTTCTCCCACCATTATCTATTTGAATTTATCTTTTATTAACAGATTTTGTTTTATCTTATTCTTTTCCGATCTTTTTATACATTTTTTTTATTTATATTGTTATCACATATTATCTTATTATATTTTCCATTTATTTATATTATGACTATTTACATATTTTATATTTTTTAAAATGTAATTTAATAATCTAACAAAATATATTATTGTTATATAAACCATATTTATAGAGTTATTAATTATTTTGATAATATCGCTCTTCCCAAATATTTTTCTTGATCTTATCTTTTGTTTATTAGGTTTTTTTCTTCCATGATTTGTTTCTCTTCTTATAAGACTATTTTTCATTATTTTTCTGATTTTTTCTACATTTGTTTATTTATAATATTAATGTTTATAAAATTTGTACTTTTTAAAACTTATATTTAATCGAATTTTGTGTTATAAGTATTGTATCAGTTATTATCAAGGATGGAGAAAATAGGATATTTCGTCGAAATATCCCTAAAATCGAAGTATTCATAAAATATCGAGAGTAAAATCTTTTTTACAAAATATCGATGAAATATAAAAAATATCATCAATATTGATGATATTTGTTAATATCGCTAATATTTTCGACTGTTTTACTATCTTTGTATCTTTATCTTTACTATATTTTAAGGGGGAAGTAGGAGAATTTTTACTTCCCTAATTTGCTCTCTACTTTTAAGCAAATGACTATAATACCCTCCTAGATTTGGTAGTTAGTTATTAACAATTCTATTAGTTTTCATCCAATAAATTTAATTTTTAGATCATCGACAATAATGACAACTAAATTCTCATAACTTAAAAAAATGCTTATCAAACTTTCCAAGTAAATGATTATCCAAACTCATACATTTTGAGACTTAGGGTGTAAAATTGATTCATGTCAATGAATTCTCTTAATAATCAACTCTCAATTTAGTAGAATAAATCTCCATTTGAAAAGCAATTTTTGCTACTTCTCATTTTTTTTTTTTTTAAATAATCATTCCTTCTTTTTCCCTTTTTAGTAGATTACATAATCTTGGCGGATTTCATCAACAAATCTAAATATTGTAATGCATTTAAAATTTGTTTGAATTAGGGATTTTCGTAGATTTGATGCCCAAAAAGTATTTGATAAAATACACATCAAAAGCGTAATTACTTAGAATACTATGGTTTTTGGTTATGCTTATAATTATGATGTTAGTGGATTTGCTTCTTATGGTGTTATCTATTTGTGTTTGTATTACTTGGGAAATGAATGTTTGCTATTTTTTTTTTTTTTTTTGTTCATTTTCTTTTCAGTTGATTATGGTGGATTGATCAACTAATCTAATCTAAATATTGGGATTTTTTTTTATTTTTAGATTAAATTTTAATATTTTTATTTAAATCTTGATATTCATAAGTGGTTATGTTACAAAATCTCTAGATTTTCTCTTTGTACCTTCCATTTCTTTTTATTTTTTCATAATAATAATTTTAAGATTTCTATTTTATATCTTCGTTGCAGATATATGTTAGTCTTTTTGTTTATGTCATCCCAAAATTCTTGCCCTAATGCTTCAAAAGGTATATATGCATAAAAATATTTTGATTAATGTTTAACAAATTATTTAATAGAAACTAGCACATTCAATTAATTGAGTGACATATTGTATTCCATGCATTAAATTAGTATGAAGAAAGACCGAAGATTTAAAAGACAATTAATTAGTATTTGAGAAGATAAGTGAACAAAGAGATATGCAGATAATTGAGAAAATTTGGGAGAATATTGGTACAAATGGATTTAATCTTCTTAATTTTAATTTCAATCTTAATTTTAAAAGCATACTAACTATTCATCTTCCACATTTTTTTTGAATTTCGTCCTTAGAACAATTATGTACATAAATGAACTCATTTTTAATTTTCTTTAAACTTACTAAATAGAATATAACCTCATAGTTTTATTAGCTTCTAGGTGTGTTGTATTAATGAGATTTATAACTTATATTAAAAAACTGTAATTGTCCTCTCAAGTCATATAAAATAAAAAATACTTAAAGGGAAATTTTATGAGAAATTTTAAAGTAGCAAGCAGACATTTTTTTTTAATAAGATAAAAAAGAATATTCATCATTTAAAAAAATATAGTTTTTTTTGCACGACAAATATTTTACATAAATATCAAAATTAGAATTTCATAAATGAAACAAAATCGGTTCGATGTTTTGCTTTACAAAAATATAGATAAGGGAGATTAAAATGAAACTATATAATATTTATTCGTCACATATTAAAACCTACTATTTTTTCAATGTTTATTTAATATTTACGTGTATTGCAGGTGTTGTTATGAAATGCGGCCGTCTCAATTTCTAAATGTAGTCGTGGCTAGGTTGGTTGATAGTTACGTGAACGCGGATTCGAAACCTGTTTATGGCAGTTTCTAAGTGGACCTTTAATATTAATATTGTTGTTTTCAAAACTTATTAGAGAAATATTGTTGTTTTGAAACTTATTAGAGAAATATTGTTGTTTTGGGAGTTCAAGGCTAGAGGTCGAACGTTGAGAACTCGACTAATGTGGAGGTCGAACGTTGAGAACTCGAC
>NC_052359.1:29429184-29549743 GCF_009727055.1 Benincasa hispida
TGCATATCTTTTGTATATGCTCTGCACTTACGGTTTCCTCGTCTGCATCATCTGTGAGCTCACGAATTTTGGTTTCTAACCTATTAAACTAACCTCGATCCTTTAATCTTGTCGGCAGGTGCTTGAGTCCATTGCTCTAAACTAATGTTTGTCAAAAAAAACTTAGACAGCTCCGATTTATTCCTTTGATATTCTTCAATTGCTTTGTTGAACTTTTGAATTTGAAACTGACCCCAGCACGATAAACATATTTTTTCAATGAATTAAATTTATACTTCTTATTGAAGTTGCTGACGATATGTCGTAAGCAGAAACGATGGTGACATTTCGGTCCCGTCCAACCATTTGCTGGTTGTTCACTGCTGCAATTATACCAGCATGTCGATCTGAAATTAAAACACACCTCTTCGTGTGTTACAATTTCTCTCAGGTGTTTCATACATAGTGATCTCGAACAAGCCACATACCGAGCGGTACTGTTCATGTAACAAGTGACAAGCATTCGGCATTCCATGCTCGCATTTTATGGCCGTTTGCTCACATTTTAACATGAACTACAAATATTTTATTAAGGACTACTACAAATTGTCAACGTATGCTGAATGTTACTCTCCTCAATTTCAACCTGTACCGCATGAAGATTACTGGATCATGCACTCTAATATGCGCCATCTTACATCTTGATCCATCGTTGTTGAGAAGACCTGGTAGACCGAAAAGTTCACATTATCAAAACGAGATGGATTGGACAGAACCAACGACTCGACAACGATGTGGATTTTGTAACCAGTTAGGACATAATCGAAAGAAGTGTCATTCGTTACTGAGACAGGCTCCAGATAGTTAGGGATTGAATAAATAAATAATTTTTTTATTATATATTCATTTTATTGTATATTCAATTTTTTATAAAATTATTGTATATTCAATTTTTTTTTATAATAATCTACTGTATATTCAATTTTTTTTTTCAATAAAGTTTTACATTATAATAATCTAATATATCAATTATAGTTAATAATCTAATATATTCAATTTATTCAATTTATGTCTAATGATTATTCAATTATATTATAATAATCTAATATATTCAATTTGTTGTCTAATGATTATTCAAGTATAGTATAATATATATAATATATTCAATTTGTTGTCTAATGATTATTCAATTTATAGTTAGATAATCTAATATATTCAATTTATTGTCTATGAATTATTCAATTATAATATAATAATCTAATATATTCAATTATTAGTCTAATGATTTTTTAATTATAGTATGATTATTAGCTATTTTTTCTTCTCTTTTTTTTTTTTTTATATATAATTTCTATGGAAAGTTCAATAAAGTGAAGACTCTCGCTCTCTCCTAAGATCTCGCTCTCTCAATCTCACTCTCTCCTAAGATCTCACTCTCTTAGTCTCGCTCTCTCCTAAGATCTTGCTCTCTCAATCTCGCCTCTCTAAGATCTTGCTCTCTCACTCTCGCTCTCTCCTAAGATCTCGCTCTCTCACTCTCTCCTAAGATCTCGCTCTCTCTCAATATCTCGCTCTTCTGTGTATTGTTGTTATTTTTCCATTAAATGATATTAATAGCTTTCATTTCTTCTAGAACAATCACAAACATCTTTTTTTGATTATGGATCTACTACCAGAAACTCAATGTGTAATCATGTGTATTCTTGAATAATCTCATTTCAATTATTCAACCATTTCATTTTACCAAGTTCACATGTTAGTCAGATTAGTCAATATAAATTAAATCTCGCTCTCTCTACACATTCTCGCTTTTGAATCTCGCTCTCTCCTAAATCTCGCTTTGAATCTCGCTTTCTCTTAAAATCTCATTCAACATTTCGCTCTCTCCTACTATCTCTCTTTAAATCTCGCCCTCTCCTTAATTTGCTTCAGCAACACTTATCTCCTTAATCGTTTTGAAGTTTCGACATGTGGTAACCTTCGACAATCTAATACACAAAATTTGGTTCGTAGAACAAAGCCTATTCGAATTGTCTTTCATTCTAAGCATACTTATATCCATGTGCTTCATATTCGCCTGGAGTTTCGCTCCTAGAAATATAGCTCCCCACCCCCTCATGTCAATCCCACAAGTCTTCGTCTAATTCGAAATGATAAAAATGCATAGGTTGTTAGAAGCAGCTCGAGTACACAGATACATATAAGTATATCATCTCATTACTTTATTTCCTCTATGAGGGAAAAAGAAAATTAATAAACCTGCAATCTCGAGGGTGGATGTGTGTCGAAACTTCAACCTTCGACAACCTAAGCGAGATTCGTGAGATTTCCCTTGTCGAGGTTGAAGTTTCGGCCTATGTATTGTTTCTAAGTTTTTCTTTGTTCGTTTGATTTTTGTAATTATTTTTATATAAATGAGATATTTAATTTACAATTTTTTATTTTTATGAGTTATTATTTTTTTTAATTTATTCTTTTTAGAGTTTAAATAAAATAATAAAATATTTTTAGAAATTATTTTTATAAAATGAAAAATTAAATAAAAAAAAGAAAGGATTAGAAAGAAGAAGGTGGAATGTGTAATAATTAAAAAGAAAAAAAGGAAAATTTGTACGGTATTCTCGCTCTTTATCAAAATCTCGCTATTTCGCTCTCGCTCACGCTCACTCTCAAAATCTCGCTCTCGCTCTCACTCAAAATCTCGCTCTCTCTCATAATCTCGCTCTCGAATTTGATTGGGAAATTCAGTGGCAAAAAAAGGAGATTCATTAGCTCGTTATTTAGTCAGACTTGCTGAGATGACAGAATCCGTAAAAATTATTCAACAAGCTCTGGAAGGAATTCCAAGGGGACCTTATGAAAATTTAGAAATACGATCTTTTGATAGAGAAAGGTCTCCGGAATGATAATTAAACAGATTCAATAATAATGTTAGGAAGAGTAAGGTCGAGGGTTCAAAGTTCGATGTACAAATGAAAATAAGGTCCTAGGTCGAATTTTCAACCCTTGACTTATTTTTTTTAAAAAAACAACAATATTTTTACAAATAGTTTGAAAACAACAATATTTTCCTTTCTCATGTTTTTTCTTTTAATTAATTATTATATAAAACTTATTTGTATTTTTAAAATTTATAGGGTTTTTTTCCCTTCTCTCATTCATAACCATCATCCATCTTCTTATCTATTTTTTAAATTCTCTCACTATATTCTTTTTTTCTATTTTCATATACCGTATAATTTTTAATTTTTAATTTTTTTTTGTCTCTGTAGTCTATAATCTCAATCCTCTCTCTACCTCTTCTCTCTCTCTTTTTTTCTCTTTTAACCTTTTCAATTTTTTTTTGAAAATTTGATTTTACTTCTAATTATTATTGAAAATACACACTTTTTAAGAAAATATTAATTGTAAATTAGATCATTTTACTCTTAAACTAAATCGGTCATACTTGATTGTAAACTAAATCATTAATTAATTGATTGTAAGCTCTTGATTTAAATAGTAAATTATTGATTTATATGCTTAAAGTCGTACTTTATAACTTAAATAAGTTTGTTCTAACATTTCACTAATAATTTCACCATATTTTCATAAATTTCTAAGATATTATGATTTTTTTTCTAAATATTCATCAATATTTAAATATCCGTCGATATATCCATAAAATCGAGTTATCGATATTTACATCGATAGCGATATTTTCGTCCTCGGCTATTATCATATTTAAATCAATCTCTAGCCCTTGTTTGAAATTTTTAACATCTTTCGTAAATAAGTTTTGCTATTATATTTACACATAGTGTAATAGTAATATGAAATTATGAGATTTAACTAATCTACATTTACACATACAATGTAATTGTATCATAAAGTTATAAAATTTAAATATCTTGAGTTTTAGATGAATTTAAATTAATTGTCCCAAGTTACTGGATTTTGTTTTCCTTTAATTTTGTTTTTTTAATCCAAAATTGATGTAATTGAAAAGACAATAAATTTAAATTTATTTGATGCGATATTTGAAATTTTTGAATTTAAATTGATAAAAAATTTAGAATTTATAAAGTTTGAAATTAAGAGAAAAAAGGAGAAGAGTTAACCCTAATTGAAATTATATAATAATAATAATAATAATAAAACATCATTCACTTAGGACATTGGCGATTGACCAAATCTTCTTGTTTGCAATGACTTAATAATATATAATATGTAAAATATAAGATAAAGACAAAAAAAAACCTAAATTAAATTCCTTATCTTCTTTAGTGTCGGTCCCAATCTCATCTCTCACGCATGTCATGTCCTTCATTTAACTACTTCCAAAATCTCTTTTATCTATCGCACGTCGTCGTCCATGCTACGACTGTCATCGGCATCTTCAGTGTATTTTAGTTGTTTTGGAATTTGGTGGGATTTTAGTTCTTTTATGTCTAAAATACTTTATTACAGTGTATTTGTGTATTCGTGTGAATATTTGTGTTGGTTTAGGTCTACTCTTTTTGTATTTGGTTTAGTATACGATGGAGGTTTTATCCAGTTGAGTTTGTTCAGGTAGTTTGGGTATTTGCTAAGTAATATTTTTTTATTTTAAAAAATCATTTTGCTATTTTTAAGTTTTGAAATTTTTTTGCCATTTTTCAAAAAAAATCTTTAAAATTTTTTGTTTGTCTTAAGAGAGTAGTTTAACATGAAGGCGAGATGACAGCAAGATACCGTTCCACAATTGATGAAATTTGAACTTTCAAAGCATATATTTTGGTCCTTATATTTTTTTAAAAATGACCATTTTGATCTCTATTGGTAATGTTTCAAAACAAATTTTATATACAATAGAATTCCTTAAATTGCAAAAAGTTTCCATACTCTTTTGAAATGAGTTTTTTTTTTCCTATATTTGAAAATATATCCAACAATATATAGCTATAAAAATTTTATGAATGAAGTGATATAGATGTAAATATTTGAGGAAAGAAATGAGAAAAAATAGAAACGAAAAGACTAAAATTATCCTTTTTTTTTTTTAATTACAGATACCAAAATGAATATTTTGAAAATACAATAATCAAAATAAACCAAATTACGAAATAAAATGAATATTTTCAAAATCAAAGGACCAAATTGAACTTACATAAGTACAGGACCAAAACAATATTTACACCTACATTATATCATAACTTTGTAACAGATGCAAGTTTAAAATATATTCATTTATTCAAATAAAACTGATGTGAGCCTGAACAAAACATCCCTTAATACACAATACAAGAAGGAAATCCAACAGAGTACACAAGACAAGACATCAAGATGAGGTGAAAACAAACTACTTATTGAAAAAGAGGGTACCTCAGGCATCACCATGCCCAATCAACTCAAGAAGCATTCTCTCGTAGTCTCCAGAAGTGTCTTTAGCAATGGCACGATCCAGAGGAACGCTGTTCCTACGATAATATTCCTCTTTGATGCGCTCCATGTCGATTTCAGCTCGAGAAGCAACGACCCTGGTAAGTGCCCACTCATCTGTTCCCAACTTGTTGATTGCCAAACGAAGAATTTTTGCAAAGTGTCTTTCTGGGAAGGTCAAAGACTTGATGGTTGTTCTCAGTAACTTCAGGTACTCATCGTTTGGATCAGCCTTCAAATCCTGAAAATATGCAGTTTCATTTGACACAATGACCCTTAGCTCAGCTGTATGGTAACACTGGAAACTTTCCCATAAATTATAGAATATCACATCTTATTTAGCTAATAAAACTTACGAGTGGTAGTTAGATGATTTTCATTTTTTCATATGAAAAATAATCAAACCATCTTGATGTGTGAGTAATTTTTTAAATACAGTAATTGTTTGAGATGTGTATCACTACTATTAGATTTCAATCAAATTGGAAACTTATTCAATAGTTGTTGAGAGTATGTTATTGGTGATTGCTGTTATTTATGTAAATTTGAAGAATGGTATTTGTATGAATAAAAAAAGTGTTCTGCCTTTTCAAAAATTCAGTGTACATTGTCAAGTTTTTAAATTGGCTAAAGCTAATCAGTCAGTTAAATGAAAAACGAATTGATGCCATGTAGTTAAAGTAGTTTAAGTAAATGGAAGGCTTTACTATTTTGTTCTGATGATGCATGTAGTTGTAGTTAAAGTAGTTTAAGTAAATGGAAGGCTTTTACATGAAAGCAAAGCAGGAAACCAATATTAATACTCAAACTTTGAAATACTCATGGAAAATGTGTACATATGTACCTTGTTGATGGGATTGCCATACTCGTTATTGTAGTGATTAAGCGTTGCAAGTAATTGAGCTTTGCTTCTTGTCGTCAGAATTCTAATTAGTTCGTCATGATTGTATTCCTTGTCTGATATCTTCTCATGGAGTATTTTAGCCTCTGATTTTGCTAAGATTTTGTTCATCTCATCTCCCTCGTATCGGAGCGTGGTAATCAGAGGGACCAAAAGCTGCATAGAGTTTTCGTCAGGGTGAGTCAGCAGCAAATACAGCATAAGGAAATACCATTTACCTCAAACATCTTCTTGGGTCAATCTCTGATTTTATTTATTGTGTCATTGAATTATACACGTTTGCTGATATTGCTTATATGTTTCAAAAGTTATTGTTACCTTGCGGATATCTCCAGAAGTATGATATGCAACATCTTCTTCAAGAGATCTCTTGAAACGGGCTTGATAGGCCTGCCTCACCTTGAATAATTCGATTGATGTTCGAGTGCAAGCAACTTCCACAATAACCGAATTGTTTGAGGTTAATCTCTTTGTTGCTTCATTAACCATAAGTGCATCACGATCTGCAGGTTCCAATGTCCACAGAAGTACAATCCTCTGTAGGAAGCACGACAAAGTTCATTACTAAAGAATTAAAGAGTGAATAAATTCTGGAAAATTAGTTTGATATGTACAAATACTAATACGCTGCACAAAAATCGAATTTCAGTCAAAGCAATTGTAAAGAATGAGACATGAAATAAGCAGCAAAGTCTTGCCTCAAAATCACTCGAAAGTTCCTTGTCTAGTTCTTTAAGAAGATCTTCACCATATGTCTCAGCATAGGTTTTCCGTATTAAACTTCTTTGAGCTGCATTTCTATGGGCCAAAATGGATATGATCAAGTCCTCGTTCGTTCCCCATCCTGCACGTTGATCGACCAAAAGTCACAACACAGCAGTTAAGAAACGGAATGATAACCAGAAACTGCTCGACATCCAAACAAAGATAAGAGAGACATTAAACTATATAGATTGCAGAAACAAAAGAGTAGCAACTGCATAAAAATTTTCATCTAAATTCCGTCTGTAGTAACTACTGTACATTGAACCATCTAATACATAAATCGATCAAATATAGATCACGCAACAAAAAAACAGAAATACGATCAAGCTGAAAGTTCGGTAAACAGAAAGAACGCAATCATGATCTCCAGCAGATCAGAAAATCGGATCGACATAGCTTCATTTCGATTTACGTTTACGTGATCACTTACCAAAAATGAACACAAAATTAGATTAGACCTTAGTGAAGCTTCACAACAATCATCAATCAAGATGAATAAAACCTCGATCCTCAGAACATTGACTCACTCGAATGAGAAACTCTAAAAGAAGGAACAAAATGAATGAAAATGGAACGGAAAACGATTTGAATTGCAAACCTTGGAAAGCTTTACGAAGCTGTTCACAGTCTTCGGCAGGAGAAGGAAGATGGTCCGGAACTTTGATGGTCGCCATTGCCACTAATCTTCTTTGATTGTTCTCCGGAACTGTGAGAGTGTTTGTTTGTGAGATCAGATTTGAATGGAAATTGAGTCAATGAGGGAATGAAGGGGCGGGGGCCCCAGTATCAATAAATAGCCACGAACGTAATTGTAATGTTGTCACCTCCAACTTGAGGCCACGACTATTTATTAATTTTGATCGCAATGAAATTTAAAAAATAATAACAATAATAATAAACACTTTCGATCGACATTTTAGTCTTTAGTTAGTAGCTATTTAGGTCACGTTTATACTCGTTGAAAAGTAATTGTTTAATTTCCATTTTAGAAAATGGAGTAATAAGGGAAAGATTCATTTCTTCTGTAATAATAGTAGGAACCTTATCTATTATGTTAGTGACACAAGTAGAATTGATACGATTTTGACAAATTTTAAAGGGTTATTTGGCTGCAGAATTGAGTTGGTAATTATTATAGGAAGAGAGTAATTGGGAGAATTGATGCGAATAACGAAATGAGAAATGTGAGTTAGCGCGAATAACAAGATAATAAACTTCTTTAATAATTGGTGAACCAAATAGTGGTACCCACCCAACCCAACCCAACTTGAGGCCAAATGCCCCCTAATTTTTTATTTGATGGAGTTAGTGATCGAGTGGCCCCAATGAGATAGTTTTCCAATTGTAGAAGACAGAGTAGCTTGAAGATCCATAGGATTAAAACAGGTGGTGTTCCATGGACATGCTTCTTTAATAATAGAGGAACAAGAATCATGAAACGTCCAGTGTTCTTGGAATCTAAATTCCACATGATCTCATTTCAATGTTTAGTGTTTTTCTTAATTCCACATGATCTCATTTAAGTCGCCACTTACAAGCCAAGGTGAGATATCATTGTTATGGATTTGTCGTAGTAATTCCCGACTTTCTGATCTTTTGCACGAGTTTGGATGGCCATACAAACCTGTAAATCTCCAAGAAATATTATCCATAAGAATATTAATATCAATTTGAGAGGCAGATGAGGATCTTATATGGACTTGAACATTGTCTTTCCATAGGAGGCAAAGACCTCCACCACTGCCATCAATTGAGACAGAGTAAGCATCATGAAATTTAATGGCTAATTTAAGAGACAGCATTTTGTGATGATCACATCTAGTTTCTGATAAGAATATAATTGATGGATTGCGGGAATTTATAATATTCTTGATAGAACGGATTACAACAAGGATCTTTTAACGATGGAGGTTGTTGAGCAAAGGATGTTGGGATTGAATCCCACAGCGGAAGCGTTGTGAACATCTTACATCCTTTAAATAGATTTTTACATAAATAAAACAGTAAACTAAAACAGAATAAACGTAGAACAAACATGCAATTAGTATGTTGTAGAGAAAGGTTAGAACAATTCTCACCTTTGTAGATTCCAAAGCTCCAAGAACGATTCTCTCGGTGTTCCAACGAGCGGCTCCTCCAACGGTCTTGAACACGAACGTTTCCTCGAACAAACTCAAGCACAACCACGAGAGTAACCTTGTTATTCTCGAAGATTTCAATAGAATGATAGGTGGTATCACACTATTGATTGGAAGAGGGTGAGGAAGAAAATTTTTTTGGGAGAGTAGAGAGGATTTCTTGCTTAGGAAAAAATTGCACAATAAATGCTTGGAATTCTATTGTGTGTTTTGTGTGTTCCCAAAAGGGCCATAAGGAAGACTTTATATAGATAAGGATCAACCCCTTCTCCTAGTCTTTTTCCAATTTTTCCTCATGCACAATTAATTAAATAACATTTATTTAATTAATTAGCACATTAGTTAAATCACTATTTATACATTAAATTCAATTTAGCATATATATTTAATTATCATAAACACCATATGTATATGTGCAACACCTTTGTATTAATTAATTATTTGGGAATTAATCTAATTCACTTAAATTAATCCTTTGAATCTAATTCAAATGTTTCTTTTCAACTTAATTTGAATTATAGATCACATCCATAATCAATTACATATTAATCATATTAATATACATTTTCCTCAAATTGATTTGAACAATTCAAATCATCCCTCTTTAACTCCTTTAGTGAGTTAACAAGGAGACACGAGTATTATGCCAGTTGAGCTACGCTCTTGTTGGCTGATTTAGGATTATTAAGACAAAATAGAAAATAACACAATAACATTTATTGAATTAACATTTATAACTTTTTGTTAATGACGTCAATTAATAACATTTTCTATCTACGAGTTTTAGGGCATAAGACCCAACAAACTCCCACTTGAACTAAAACTCTAATCAGTGGGTTGTATATGATATCAGAATTCAAAAAGCGGGATTATGGTAAATAAATACAATAAACTAGGGCATCCATATACCCATTATGCATCTCTCACTTGCCCTAGATTATACAATGTACATGTCTCATAGACCTTGATTCTCTAGATGACCCTCGAACACGTTAGCCAAGAGAGCCTTCGTAAATGGATTAGCAATGTTGTGCTCTGAGGCAATATTTGTGATGATCACATATCCTCGTTTCATAATCTCTCATATCAAGTGATACTTCCTCTCAATATGCTTTCCTCATTTACGACTACGAGGTTTTTTAGAGTTTTCTACTGCCCTACTGTTGTCACTGTATAAGGTGATGGGTAAGTCCATATTTGGAACCATTTCCAAATCCCTTAGGAACTTCCTAAGCCAAACTGCTTCCTTTCCTACTTCACAAGCAGCTACATACTCAGCTTCCATAGCGGAATCTGCAATACATCCTTGCTTGATGCTATGCCATATTACAACTCTGCCATTCAAGGTAAACACTAATCCTAACGTGGATTTCCTTAAATCCTTGTCAGTTTAGAAATCAGAGTCGTTGTATCCTGTAAGGATCCAATCCTTAGCTCCATACACCAACTTATAGTTCCTCGTTTTCTTAAGATACTTGAGGATGTTCTTAACTCCATCCCAGTGGTTCAACCCTGGATTCGACTAGTAACTACTAACTATTCCCACTGCATAACAAATATCTGGCCTAGTGCAGAGCATAACATACATTAAGTTTCCCATAGTTGAGGCATCGGGAATACGTCTCATATCATAAACTTCTTGAGGTGTCTTAGGACACTATTCCTTAGACAAGTGAACCTCTTGCCTAAAAGGTAATAAACCCTTCTTAGAGTTCTACATTGAATATTGAGTCAACATTTTTCTATATAAGTTGCTTAAGGCAGAGCCATGTTATGTTCTTAAGATTGCTAATAATTTGAATCCTAAGTACATACTGCTAATAGCACCAAAAATATGTTATTCTCCTCTTCTTAATCCTAGGACGTCCCTATATTTATTGTGTTTATTCAATGATTTTCTAGGTATCCAGCATTTTGGAGGTATAATCAGTCGTTACGAGCTGTTTGGGGTTAATTTAAAATAATTAGAAGCTAATTTGAGCAATCAGGCTTCAAAAGGATGTGAAATGGTGAAAATGCCCCTGGACGAAGCGTTGCAATGCTCCAAGTTAGTAGTGAATTCATGCTGGAAAATAGGGCAACGTTGCAATGCTACGCTCCGATTTATTATGGAGGCGCGCTCGAGGCCTTATAGCATGGCAACGTCGTGATGTTGCGGCTGCAATATATAACATCTTCTCTTCGATTTAGGGCAAGAAAGGGAATGGAATAATAGACCCCCAGTCGGTTCCTATGCCGATTTTCTCCTCTTCTCACGTCTCTACTTGTATTTTTATTCATTTTTCTCCCCATCTCATGTAATTAATGAAGACATTGTTGAGTTCTTCTCTTCTTCATCTCCATAGGAAGGTAACATCTAACTTTCTAGTTTAGGGATTTGGAATAATGTAATTCTTGGGATTTTATGATTGAATGCTTGCGAGATTGGCTTGTAATATGTGACATAAAATTATAAGTTGGTTTCTAAGAAGTGAAAGGTTAGATAGGTTTATGATTTGTTGTCTATAATGAATAATATTGCTCCTATTGACCTAGGGAAAACTGTATTGAATATTTGGTTAGACGATGGAAACTAAATATTCATCCTAGCGTAAGCCCTAGAGCGTAATGCAGTTAGGTAAATGTGTTTAGTGTGGATTCATCTAGCATGTTTAACTAATTAGCTAATTAGGACCATTGGTTAGATGTCCAATCAATTAGGCTAGGCATAATTAAGAACCCTAAGATTGCATTCGAATAATTCGATGAACAAGATTACATTGAGTCAATATGTATTCATCCTACAAGCTAGAACGTCTCTGTTAACTACATTTCTATCTTTTATTTTTCTGCACTTTACTTTTATGCATTTGCATTTATCCAATCCACACAACCTTCCCACACCCCCCCTCCCCCTCCCCCCTAATTTTACCACTTTAACTAAAAATGAGCTTCGATGAACTAATCTTTCGTGCTTCCCTATGGTTCGACCCCAAACTTACTGCTTGTACTATTAGTTATTATAAGTTGTTTGTTCAATGAATTATAAATATTATTTGACTAGTAAGGATTTATAGGCAACGATAAATTTTGAGCTAGCAAATTGGCGTCGTTTCCGGGGAAGTCAATTAGTTCTTCTTAGTTAGTTTTTATTTAAAGTTTCTTTTGCTTTGATTTGTTTTATTTCCTGTGTCAATTAAGCATGACAGGATTTCCAAATCAATCTTAGACGTCTGAAAGCTAAGTTGTAGGTCTTGACGATGAGGTAAGTGGCCTCAATCGCCACATTGCCGAGTTGACCACCTTGGTTGGCCACATGACGGAGTGGAGTTTGTAGCAAGTAGAGACAGCAGACCCGAGGTTGCAGTGGAGTCCAGTACCACATGGTCATTATGAGGAGAGGTATTATGGTCATTTGGACTACGAGCCTCACCATTCTTGGTGGGAAGAGTCCTTTGACCATAGATACTCAGGACGACAGCAGAGTTTTAATAGCTAAGATTTCACAACACCACACCAGTCGACTCATGCTCAGTATTCAGAGTCATGTAAGTCTTTAGAGGCTTTGGTTATAGAGCTTGCTGACAGTACTTTTGAGCTTCAACAGGACACCCTTTGTAGGTAGCAGATGTTTGAGCACTTCCAGCAAGATAGTCTTTGCCCAGAGGCAGAGGCTAGAACTGACTTGCAAAGTCTGAGTGACCTTGTTGCTCAGCTAGCAACTTCAGTTGGGAGGTCGGACGAGCCGTTGTGTTGGGATTGATGTCCTAAATCTCGTAGAGTCCTATATTTTGTAAACACTTGTATGAACAAACGCTTTGTGATTTATAATATGAGATATTTTATTCACTTTCAGTCTATGAAATATGAGATATTTTAGTTGCTTAACCACAAACCAATAAACTAAGATCCCTGTTTATCGTTGTAACTTAAACATGTATGTGGAGACATACAAGTGGATCGTGCTTTAAGTGATAACCTAAATGGTCTATAGTATATGGATAAAGGAGGAAAATCTTATCCTGGTGACACTACAAGTGTGACCCGCTTTGTAGGTATTACAAACGTTGTAAAGTGCTGCAAATGGTCTGATCTTAATCATTCATGTATTAAACATGCAAGAAGGAATGCTCTATACAAAGGAATTTGTATAAGACCAGATCATGAAATATTTAGTCTCGTTATATAACGCCGTTCATGACAGAGACTTTCATTTCACTAGGATGACCATAGATAAGATGACCTTAATCTTGGGTGAGTTGTGAACTCCCACCTATGAGGGTGGTCCTTTGATTTGCATGGGTGCGAGTGGCTAGATAGCCGACTCAAACCTACCACTTTGGGAATTTGTCTGATTGGGGAGCTGGAAACTTAGCTACATAAGACGGAATTCACTCCTTCCCTAAGCATGGGTAAGTAGATAAATTACTCCCTTAAGGGCTGATTCTGGGTCTTGAACAATGTGATGTCACACCTTCTCAAGGCCTGAGAAGGGTTTAGTCATAGTAGGACTATGATATATTGTTCATTAGAGGAATCAGTGGTACTAAAGAAGTTAGATGTAACTACAGGGGCAAAATGGCAATTTGGCCCAGCTGTACTTACGAGCGATTTATGAAGGGTCATTGTACTGTTGATTGGTTATATTCGATGGACACAGAAATATATCTATAGTGCGAAGAGTGCAGCTGTCGATTTTTTGGTGGAGTGCCTGACAGTTAACGGATGGTAGATATCGTGATTAAAGAGTTTAGTCAGTTATTCACGTATCATTGGAGCTTCAAGCTACAGGTCCATAAAGTCCCCTTGGTAGTTCAATGGATTCAAGTTGAGAATCAGTTTTTGTGTTGGTTTGAAGTGTTCAAATTAACAAGAGAGAATTTGATTATATGTGATATAATTAAATTAGTTCAATTATATATGATATAATTGATTTAATGTATTTGATACATTATTTGATTGGAGGAATTAATATAAATATGATTTATATTAAATTCCATAAAAGAGAAAAGAAACTATGGTTTATATATTGCATATAATGCAATATTAAAACTATAGGTTATAAATATAATATGATAAATTAGTTATCATATTTATTTATAATATATTAGTTATGAGATAATTAATCATTCGTTTTCTCAAATAACCACCTTAGTGAGTGGTTTTAGACAGTTATAGAAACTGGCGAGATAAAGTTGAAAAATAGTTTTTCATTTTCATTTCACACTACACATGCATCAAGTGATCATTTTTCAAATTCAAGAGAGTAAACGATAGGCGTCAAGTTTACTATACGATAGTTACTCGCTTGCTACACAATTGAGTACCAAGTCTATACGATAGACTTCTTCTTCTTCTGTTGCATACTCGATCGTCTAGTTCCTCCATCCCTCTACCTAAATCCATATAGAGCCCACAACTCATGAATTCTCACACCGAGAATACGAAGGCAATCGAGTGGTGGTGTCCAGTTCTGATCGAGGATCGAGGATTGAGTTATACTTGGTGGTGATTGAGGATCTTCTAGTTCGTGTTGTTTGCTCAGTTTGCTCGTTGCGTTCGTGTTGTTCAACGCGTTCGATCTTGATCGAGGGAATACGTGGAAAAAAGGGTACTTCAAAGGTATTATACTCGATCCTTTGTTTTTAATTAAGTAACATGCTGCAATTTAGTCTTCAATGCAAAACTATTTGGATTGATTGTAAATGTTTACTTATTTCACAATGAGATTTGGAACGATCCGCTTCTACTCACTAGTTTTCTAAATTTAGAATTCCTTCATGTTGCTAGACCATTCCTTGGATTTTGTAGAGGCTTAAAGGAATGAGGTAGTCTACGTTGACAGAGTGGAGAAGAAGGAACCACTTCCTGGGGATTCGTGCCCAAGTATGACTTTGGAGTTCTTAATTTTTGAACTTGCTAATATCTCTCTTCAGTTTCAACATGACGTTCAAGCTCAAATGCAAAGCATGACCGACCATGTTTCCCAGCTGATAGAAGTCCTGCAAAGATTGGAAAGCGTGCCAGAGCAGCCCATCGTCTGTACCTCGGAGGCGGAGTTCCTTGTGGAGTGCTACTACTCTAATGATGATGAGGATGTCACACCATACTTCCCAGTTTATGAGGCTAAGGAGGATCCCAAGCCTAAACCAGACGACATCTAGATGATAAAGTTAGAGGTAGAAAGACCTCGCCTTGTTCTAACTCCTGGTATTTCAAATATATTTTCTTAAAATTTTCTTTCCCTAGTCCTCACGAGTCTATTGAGTCTTTTTGTTGTTTTGACTCATTTGGATCATTTGTGAAGGATTGTATCAACAGCAGCAGAAGCACAAGGATAATCTAAGCACTCAAATTCATTAATTTTGGCAAGATATAAAGAATGCTTTTGTAGAAAAATGTGAGTTTCAAGACATACCTCTTGTAGAACTTCTTAAGCTTCTTCACTAGCTGCTATCTTCTCCAAATCTTGTTGTAGACCACCTCAAGATCTTCCCCACTATTCTCTTGGTGCTCTAGATTGAGTTGTGGGACTCAAAACAAGCTTGAATCAAGGGTAGAACGAGAAATGCTCACTACAAAAAATCAGCTGAAGAACTCTTTCTTCAAACAAAATTTTCTCTCAAAATCTCTATAGATTGCATCCCCGATTGTCACTCCAATCTCTTCATTATATTGCAGATCAACATGCAAAGAGAAGAGTTGCATGAGTTGAGTGAGCTACTTGGTGATGGATAAGACAAGGCAAAGATAATGCCATTTGAGTGAGCTACTTGGTGATGGATAATGGAAAAATCTTTTTTTTTTTTTTCTATTTTCTGTGTTTGTGGTTTTTACTTTTCCAATTTTATCTAAAAATAAAAATTTTATTTTAAAAAATGAAAAAATTAATTAATTTCATAAATTAATTATTAAATAAAACTTAATTAATTTAATATCAAATATTAAATTAATTTTAACATATATCCATCTTTATATATTTAAATCATATTTAAATATTAAATTCTCCCTATTTCGTTTAATTCTAAAATTAAATATAGAATTATATCTCATATAATTACTAATTTCCTTAATTCTAATTTGAACGTTTCAAATTAACTTATCACGCTATTCTAGAGCTAGTAAGGGGACCTCGCGGACCTACAGATCATGGGCTTCAACGATCCAAGATTAATTGGCTAAACTCAATATAGACTAAATTAATCTCCATTCGTTAACTAATGGGTCACTCCACTAAAGCCCATAGTTGCACTCCCCTCACTGTAGATATATTATGTCCACATGATTTAACCATAATTAGCAAGTCGACCCTTCACAGGTTGTTCGTAATAACGGTTGGGTCAAATATCTATTTTACCCCTGAGATTACGTCTTATTCCTCAAGTCCCTACTGATCTTCTAATGAACAACTAGTTTGTGATCCAATCACTAAACCAAACTCTCTCAGCCCGGTGAGAGGGTGAGGTCTCTTGTTCAAGACCTGGATTCAATACTTGAGAGAACAACCTTTCTTCTATCCCTAAATCGGGTAGACGTGAAATCCGTCTTGCACCCTATGTCTCCAACTATCTATCTGGTCTTACCCTTAAAATGGGAGTCTTATTGAGCCGGTGATATTGAGCCAACCCTCAACTATGCAAATCTAAGGGAAATCCTGAATAAACAGGAGTTCATAGTTAGCTCAAGATTAAGATCGAGTTACCTAGGTCATCTAGGTGAATTAGTAAGTCTTAAATAGTAAACAACGTTATAAAGTAAGAGTGACTTATTTCTTGGTCCTGGTCTTATGCAAACTCATGGCATAAGACGCCCCCACTCCTCATATCATAACATGTACGAATTAGGATCACATCATATGTAGCACTTTACAGCTCTTTGTAACAACTACAGAGTAGGTCGCATCCAATGGTGTTACCAGAATAAGGTACCCAACCTCATTCATGTACCATAGATCATTTTGACACTTTACTCGAACTCGATCCACTCTTATGTCTCCACATAAAGTTCAAGTACTCATACAATAGTCATGGGTCTTAGTTTATTGTATTTAGTCTTTCATACAATTTATGAGATCAATAACAAGTATATTGATAATAGAAAATATTTATTATTTTACAAACTGCGAGTTTTTAGGACATAAAACCCAAAAATTTGAGTCTTTTGATTTTTTATTTTTACCTTTTTTGCCTTATTCTAAAAGCACCAAATTTGACTTCTGATAACGGGCAAAAATGCACGTTATTACAGTGCTAAGTTCTTAAACAATGAAGGTTTGCGTTGATAAAATATGTTAAATTGCATCCCAAAGCATTAAGTTTACAACATTGCGGTCGCATGCATCCATCGCATAGAAATAGTTGATTTTTGTGTTTTTATGCAGAATATGCGTTGACGCAAGGTGAAAAGAGCGATCACAATAGATCAATGGACGAGCATAGCATTACCGCAAGGCTTTGCGATGATTTATGTTCGCAAACATCTGCTCAAGAAGGATTGCCGCATAGAGCTGGCACATCTTGGTGGACGCATCTTGTGAAAGGCATAATTAATCACGATGGGACAGAAAGCTGATGACAGTCATCCAAATTAAGTTGACAGTCGCTAACGATAATAACTACATCCAGCTTTTTGGTGACAAATATTCAGCGAATCAGTCAGAGAATTAAAGCGATCCCATCCGTTCAATCATAAGAGAGAAGCCGCCTTTTACCCTAGAAGCTCTATAATATCAAAGGCATCCTTCAGAAAAGAGGTACACCAGCTCACAAGTTCGAACACTTAGAGAATTTTCCTATAGTTTAACCCCTTCTCTGAAGAATACACTTGGTATTTATAGAGCTTCCATGGTGAAAGGCGGCTTCTCTCTCCCGATTGTACAGATAGGACAGCTTTAATTCCTGATTGATGCACCGAATAATTATCACCGATAAAGCTGAATGTACTTCGTGACTGTTATCGGTTGTCAAATTAATTTGGATCTGACTGTCATCAGCTTTTTGTCCCATCGCTCTTAATTATCCTTTCACCCGGATGCGCTCACCATGTTACGCTGACCAAGTTGCGGCGATCCTTCTCAGGCGAATGTTTGCGAGCACGATCAACGCAAAGTCTTGTGGTGAAGTTGCGCTTGACCAATAATTTCCTATGATCGCAATCTTGCATTGCGTTAATGCATATTCTACACAAAAATACAAAAATAATAGTTCTAATGCGCTAAACGCATGTGACCGCAATATTATAGAATTTATGCTTAATGGACGCAATTTAACAATTTTATCAACACAATCCAACATTGTTTAATAACTTAGCACTATGATAACGTGAATTTCTGTCCGTTATCACACCCCCAAATTTAAACAATGCTTGTCCTCAAGTATAAGCTAAAGATTCCTTTAGCAAGTCCACCGCAAAGTTCTTTTCCTAGATTTCTCAAGGATACTTCATTCAAGTCCTATATACCAGAAATTTTTTAAGTCTTATTCAAGTCTCTTCCTAAAATATTTCTAAGACTTAAGGATTGCAAGCTTAACTTTTAAAAGGACATTACTAAATTCCGAAACATCGCATGATTTATTTTAAAAAGAAAATTTTCCACCGGGGTGTCAAATGATTTATCCTTGCATAAAAATTTTCTTTATTGCTATTTTTTTCTGACCTTAGGCTGATCCGAGTGCCTTGCCTTCATTTTGACTTGCCCCCACGGGTGTCATGCAGACATCTAACTACGAGCAATGCACTCTTTCTCAGATTAAACTCATACCGATTTGGCATTGGAGTTGCGGTCATTGATTATGCGTTGATCTTGGTGATTTACTTTCGTTTTGGCTTGCCCCCATGTGTGTCATGCGGACATCCAACTACGGATAAGTGCCTTTCATAACTTTACTCTTATCAACATGGGTTTCTCATTGCATTGACAGTGGAGTTGTTATTCTCAAAAATGTTTTTTTTAAAAAAATAGCAAGGTCGAAAATAAATACCTCACCCTCAAATTTAAAATGCGGCAATGTTCTCATTACCAAAAGAAATTAAAATAAGTCATGCGATGGTCATAGAATGCGTTGTAAAGAAAGTTTGAAAGAGAGCTAGCAAAGTTCTAACTTCGAGAAATATTTCATGAGGTGACTATTTTAAGACTAAGTTGACTCTAATGTATAGGAAAGAAATAGAAGCATATTTTTCGTCATTGAAATCATACTTGGAAAAGGAACAAAATGCGGTAAACTACTAAATTTATCTACTTGTTAAATGATTGCGGTAATCAAGGAAGATGCGATGATAAAACTTTGAAAAGTGAAATGCAATATGATAGCGCAAAATTTGAAATAAGGATAAGGAAGAGTACACCCCCAAATTTTGCATTGTCACCTGCAATGTGTATTGATGCATCCATCGTTGCGGCGATCTTTGCTTCTATGGATTGCGGTGATGGAGTGAGATTATTTGCTTCTTCTGGTAATATCTCCGCAATCCTGTGCCTTAATCATTGTAATCAGACAAAGAGAGGGTTAAATGATTTTAAAACAAAACAACAAGTTTTTTTTTAAATTTTTTTTAAAAAAAAAAATTAGAAAGAAGGAAATTATAAGAATGAGTAGGATGCAGATAGTTTGAATAAAAGTAAAATGACGAAGGAAAGAGAGTTCAAAAGTCATGTAAGAAGGTAGTCCGGAGTTTTCAACTTTGCAGAGGTTGTTTCTGGCTGGAAATCTTCTCCGCAATATGCCTTGATCTGGTGTCCATTAACCTTGAATGTTCGACTACCATCCTTGGTGATCAGTTCCACCAAACCATGTGGAAATATTTCTTTGATGATGAAGGGATTGGACCAGCACGATTTTAATTTTCTTGGGAAGAGTCACAATCTTGAATTGAAAAGTAAGACCTTTTGCCCGACTTAGAGGTTTCTAGCACATATGTGTTTATCATGCCAGCGTTTGGTTTGCTCTTTATAAATCTTCACATTCTAATATGCATTGATCCTCCATTCTTCTAGTTCGACCAGCTGCATTTTTCGCGCTTCCCCTACTTTCTTTAAATTGAAATTCAACTTCTTGATTGTCCACAATGCTTTATACTCCAGCTCCAAAGGCAAATGACATGCCTTGCCAAATACCAACGCATAGGGGGACATACCTATTGGTGTTTTAAATGCAATCCGGTATGCCCACAGCGCATCATCAAGCTTCATTGCCCAATCTTTCTGTGAAGGTTTTACTACCTTCTCAGGTATCAATTTAATTTCACGATTGGACACTTCAGCCTGGCCATTTGTTTGCGGATGGTATGCGGTGGCCACTTTGTGAAAGATATTGTACTTGCGCAACAGCTCCTTGATATTGCGACTGACAAGGTGTGATCCTTCATCACTTATGATGGCACGGCGATTGCCAAAACGCGTGAAAATATTTCTCTTGAGGAACTGGGAGACTACCGCCGCATCACTTGCGATGCATGTTATTGCCTCTACCCACTTGGAGACATAATCGATGGCCAATAAAATATAGTGCTTGCCATGAGAATGAGGGAATGGCCCCATGAAATCACTCCCCCATACGTCGAATAATTCCAGCTCAGAGATAGTATTCATTGGCATTGCATTGTTCCATGAAATGTTGTCGGTGCATTGACACTGATCACATTTCATTGTGCAGTCAGCAGTATCCTTAAATAATGAAGGCCAAAAGAATCCACTTTGTAAAAATTTAGCTGCAGTGCATGGCCCTCTAAAGTGCCCACCATATGGCGGGTCGTGGCATTGCAAAAATATGTGTTGTTGAGCAGCATTTGGTATGCATAATCGAATGATTTGGTCTGCACCTCTTTTATACAGATTCGGCTCATCCCAATAATAATGTTTGCATTCATGCTTGAGCTTCTTTGGTTGATGGTAGGTGTAATCTTCAGAAAATTGTTCACAAACCAAATAATTAACGATGTCCGCATACCAGGGCAATTCTTCTATGTGGAATAGATGCTCGTCCGGAAACACGGCACTCACTTCAGATTCATTGTGGTCAACCTCGAGATTTTCCAGTCTGGGCAAGTGATCCGCAACTTGATTCTCTATCCCCTTTCGATCAATTATCTCGATATCAAATTCTTGAAGGAGGAGAACCCATCTGATCAACCTCGGCTTTGCGTCTTTTTTTGTCATTAAATATTTGATCGCAGAGTGATCAGTGTGAATGTATACCTTGGTTCCCAACAAATATGCCCTGAATTTCTCCAATGCAAAAATCACAGCTAGGAGTTCTTTCTCAGTGGTGGTATAATTTATTTAAGCAGGACGGGAACCGCAAGGTTGCAAGACAGGCCCCACAGTCTAATAGAGCCAAGAAGAAAGGTATGTCAGAGACGACCTACATCCATTCTACCACAAGTCCAGCAGCATAATATGCTGGAGAAGCAGCCCTGCTTTTACTCTTTTAGCCTGATTTATACACATCTAGATGTGTATAAGAGACAGGAATAAGCCAAGCCCTGCTTTTGCTCTTTTAGCCTGATCCGCTCTTGAATGGCTAACTCTCCTACAGCACTTTGTTCTTTTTCACCCTTCGAGTTAATAGGAGTGAAAGAAGATTCATCCTAATAATCTTCATATGTTGTGGGAGAATGGGGTGCAAAATAGTTTTCTTCTTTTGCGCTAATGCAGCCCCCATCACATACCCGCTTGTGTCGCACATGATTTCAAATGGCATTGTCCAATCCGGCGCAATTAGTACGGGCACGGTAATCAGCGCATCTTTTAATACTCTGAATGCGTTGAGGCAATTGTTATCAAACTCAAATTTCCTGTCCGCCTCTAACAACGCACTCAGTGGTCGTGCAATTTTAGAAAAGTCCTTGACAAATCGTCTATAGAATCCAGCATGCCCCAAGAAGCTTCGTACAGCCTTCACGTTGGTTGGAGGTGAAAATTTTTCAATTGCTTCAATCTTTGCTTTGTCCACCTTCAACCCTTCCCGGGAGATTTTTTGTCCCAACACTATACCCTCTTTTACCATGAAGTGACATTTTTCCTAGTTGAGCACCAGGTTCGTCTCTTCACATCTCTTCAAAATTTTCTCCAAATTGGCCAGGCAGACTTCATAAGTATTCTCATAAATGGAAAAGTCATCCATAAATATTTCCACTGAGTCCTCGAGATAATCTGAAAAGATCGCCATCATGAATCTTTGGAACATGCTCGGCGCATTGCATGGGCCAAACGGCATGCGGCGAAAAGCGAATGTCCCATATGGGCAGGTGAATGTGGTCTTGTCTTGATCTTCAGGGGCTATCATGATTTGATTATATCTGGCATACCCATCCAAAAAGCAGTAAAAATCATTTCCTACTAGTCTGTCTAGCATTTGATCAATGAATGGCAGAGGGAAGTGATCTTTCTTTGTGGCCGCATTCAACTTGGGTAGTCCATACATATGCGTCATCCAGTGATGGTTCTTTGCGGTATTAATTCATTGTTCTCATTTGGGACAACCGTCATTCCGCCCTTCTTCGACACACATTGCACGGGGATGACCCACCTGCTATCTGCTATGGGATAGATAATGCCCTCATCCAGCCACTTGATAATCTCCTTTTTGACGACCTCCTTCATCTCAGGGTTAAGTCTGCATTGATTTTCAATTGTTGCTTTGTGGTCGTTCTCAAGGCGAATGTGGTGCATGCAGTACGCGGGGCTAATTCCTCTGATGTCAGCGAGCGTCTAGCCAATTGCTCACACATGTTTCTTAAGAATGCTCATCAATGCATTCTCTTGCTCTTCGTTGAGCGCAGAGGAAATTATCACTGGCGGATTCTCATTCTGCCCCAGAAATGCATGCTTCAAATGGGTTGGTAAGGTCTTTAGTTCAAGTGTTAGTGGTTCCACGAAGGAAGGTTGCGTTGTTTTTCTTTCTTCTTTTGGCTCTTCTTCTTGCGTTGCGATCATTTCTTCTTCTTTGTTTGTTTTTGCTACGATTGCATTATAGGCAGCTATTGATGCATTGGCATCCTCTTCTTTACACTCTTCATCAGACTTTTCTTCTTCAATCAAATTCAGGTCATCATCAGAATCTTACAGGTCTTCTTCATCTGTAAATTTCATGGCACGATTTATATTAAATTTGAGCTTCTGTCCATTTATACTCAAGGTGATTTCTCCCTTGTGCACATCAATGTAAGCATGACCCGTTGATAGGAAAGGTAGCCCCAAAATGATGGGCACATCTTTGTCGACCTCATAGTCTAGAATGATGAAGTCAGCTGGCAAAATAAATTTATCAATCTTGATCAGCACATCCTTCACCTTACCTTTGGGATGAACCAGAGATCTATTAGCCAATTGGAGAGTCACTGATGTGGGCACAAGTTGCCCCACATTTAATTGTCTAAAAATTGACAGTGGCATCAAATTTATGTTGGCCCCCAAGTCACACAAGGTTTGCCCAATATAGAGTCCTTCTATAGAGCAAGGAATAGTGAAGCTCCCAGGATCGCTCATCTTCGGTGGGATAATGGATTTGGAACTTTGCGTTAATGCCACCGTGGCAAATTTTCTAGTGCCTCTTTTCTTAGTTACCATGTCCTTCAGAAACTTGGAATAGGTAGGCATTTCCTCAATCGCTTCATTGAAAGGAATGTTATCATGTAATTGCTTTAACATAGAAAAGAAGCGTTGGTACTGTACCTCTTCATTTTTCTTCTTCCTTAGTCTCTGAGGGAAAGGTGGTAACTAGACTTTCACAGTTCCCGTTTCACTAGGCTTCGATGTCGACGCAACCTCACGTTCCACTACTTCATTTTCTCTTTCTTCTTCTTGCATTACTGCAATCTCAAACTCAATTGCAATGGAAGTTGTTCTACTATGCTCCTTCTTTTTCCCCTTCCACAGTCTTTCCACTACGTAATGTCACAACCTGACATTGCTTCTTACTTGATCTCCCTAGGTTGCATGGAAGTTCGGTAGAATTTGGCAGCGCCCTTATGGTCTACTTTTTAGATCACTCGCAATCTGGCCCATTTGCAATTTGAGGTTGCAGATGGACGTAGCCGGACTTTGAAGCACTGTCTCGTTTTTATCTATATATTGCTTCAATAGGCTCTCCAGATAAGAGGATTGCGGTGGTTGTTGTGAGCTACTTGCTTGACTGCTCGGTTGACCATTATTGCGTTGAAAGAATTCTGGTGGCCTTTCTTTTTGCGCCACAGGTTGAAAATTTTGTTGTTGATTCTTCTAGGCAAAATTGGGGTAGTTTCTCCACCCAGGGTTGTAAGTGTTTGAAAAGGGATTATTCTTTACAAAATATATAGACTGTGGATTTTGTGGGCAATCTTCCATCGCATGCCCATCACCGCAAGTCGTACACCTTGCGGTGTTTTGACTTATTGCGTTGATTTTCCCACCTTGCGGTGTTGGGCTGCTGATCGTCATTCCTTGAATCAAACTCATCATTGTGGTCATTTGGTTTTGTAATGAAACAATAGCACCATTATTTGCATAAGAATCTTTAAGTCTCAATCTCTAGTCATTCTCCCTCCAGTCTTCATGGTTCTTGGAGATGCGGTCCAGGATATTCTTTGCCTCATCGTAAGTTTTGTCAAGCAGACCACCAGCGGTTACCGCATTGGTAGTGATCTACGAAGCGGGATTCAAACCGTGATAGAAAATTTCCATTTGAAGGCAGTCTGGTAGCCCATTATGCGAAAAATCTTGAACCAACCTTTTAAACCTCGCCCAAGCATCGTTGAGCAATTCGTCCATATCTTTTTCAAAATTTATAATAAGCTTCCTTCATCTTGCGTTCTCGGTAGGTGGAAAATACTTTTTCATGAATTTCTCCACTACCTGCTCCCAAGAAATAATCTCTCCAGGTTCGAGCGAATAAGCCCATTTCCTAGCCTGATCACAAAGAGAAAATGAGAACAACGTTAGTCGAACTTCCTCAGTAGAGATGTTCAGGAACATAAAAGTATTGTTGATTTCAATAAAACTTTGGAGGTGGGTATGCGGATCTTCGCCACACATTCCTCCGAATTGACCTGCAGTCTGGATCATCTACAGCATCATCGGTTTCATTTCAAATCTATTTCCGTTGAGGGCAGGCTTCATGATTCCCGGAGAGAAATCATAGAGGTTTGGCGATGCATAGTCCCTAATAGATCTATTGCGATCGTATTCCAACAGAATCAGATTCGCCATGACATTGTTATCATTTGGTGCTCCATCTCCAGCCTATTCCGCCATCTCTTCTTTATTGGATTATGGTTGTTGTTGACGGTCTCTCAATCTTCATCTAAAAGTCCTCTCAATCTCTGGGTCGTAATTCGCCAAAGATTGAGAGTCCTGCAAAGAAATCAAAAAAATTACCGTTAACAAACTATTTTACCGAAGTCCCAGGCAACGGAACCAAAAACTTGATGCGTTATCTTATTAAGTGGAAATATGGATGATATGCATTGATGGAATTGCGTTGTGCACTCAAGTTTCCCCAGCGGAATTCAAGTGTAAATTCCTCTGAGTTTTCTGGTAAATCCAGGGTCGAACACAGGGACTAGTGAAAATAGATTGCGTTGATAATTTTTTATGAAAACTTTGCAATAACCGGAAAAATAAATAAAGTGTTTGGTTGTTGATTGCGTTGATTAAAAAGAAATAAATAAATGCGGCAGATTTGAGAAGCGAAAGTTGCGTTGGTAGATGCGATGAGTATGCGATGAACAGGTTGAGAAGATCTTTAGCTAGCGTTACTTGAGAATGCATCAGACCATACGATCATGTTACTACCATGCACAGCAAGTCATTTTCCAATGTAAATGCGATGCTCCTAAGTCTAGGACGCATGTGTTGAATGCAAAATTTCCATAGAGCTTATTCCTAAGTATCTACTCTTGTCCTATGCGTTGATGCAAAATGCATGAAAGCAAGGTGACCGCATACAATCATATCTTATTGCTAAGATACATGCGATGCGTTAATAACAAATAGTGCTCATTCCTAAGCGTCTATCTCTCGTTTATGCGTTCTAATCTGGTTCTTCCAAACCTAGATTCTGACCTGGCCTTTCCAAGTCTAGATCCTGTCCTTAGACTACCCTCCCGAGTATCCCTAAGGGACGAATGAAGCATACATAAACAAGATAATCGCAAAGAATGAAGATTCCCTAGTTATGCTAGCTAAATGCTTCTCAACCCATTCAACTAATTTAGCTACTCATGCATGAATCACAGAGAGTGAACAAATATAGAGAAAGAAATGTCATTCTTATAAATAAGTTTACATAATGCCAATGGAAGTTTAAGGTAGAGAGCCAGGTAGTAATTCCTTGCTGACCGAGGCTTTTTACACTGGAATCTCTATTCTGATCTAAAGATATTCCCGCTTCCGCAGGCATCAACCCTCTCCCTGTCTTTGAAGCTTCCGGCGCTCTCCCAAGCTTACCGGAACGATCTACTGGCACACTTTCTTCCTCGTGTCTGCCTTAAAATGAAAGAAACTATGGACAGAGACGTGAACTTGTAAAAATGGTGAATTAATCGACTGCCTAACCCCTTCTCTGAAGAATGCACTTGGTATTTATAAAGCTTCCATGGTGAAAGGCAGCTTCTCTCTCCCGGTTGTACAGATGGGACAGCGTTAATTCCTGATTGACGCGTCGAATAATTATCACTGATAAAGCTGAATGTACTTCGTGACTGTTATCGGCTATCAACTTAATTTGGACCCGACTGTCATCAGCTTTCTGTCCTATCACTCTTAATTATCCTTTCACCCGGATGCACTCACCATGTTACGCTGACCAAGTTGTGGCGATCCTTTTCGGGCAAATGTTTGCAAATACGATCAATGCAAAGTCTTGCAGTGAAGTTGCGCTCAACCGATAATTTCCTATTATCACAATCTTGCATTGTGTTAACGCATATTCTGTACAAAAATACAAAAATCAATAGTTCTAATGCGCTGAATGCATGCGACCGCAATATTTTAGAATTTACGATTAATGGATGCAATTTAACATATTTTATTAATGCAATCCAACATTGTTTAATAACTTAGCATTATGATAACTTGCATTTCTGCCCGTTATCATTAGCTAAAACCCGTCTCAACCCATTCACCGCATACTTATCGCATCTTCCATTTTATGAACTCTTTTCGAACTCCGCCGCATTTGTCAATTTTCA
Source organism: Benincasa hispida (assembly GCF_009727055.1). NCBI lineage: Eukaryota > Viridiplantae > Streptophyta > Magnoliopsida > Cucurbitales > Cucurbitaceae > Benincasa > Benincasa hispida. The sequence continues at coordinate 29,456,515 of NC_052359.1, forward strand.
TTACCGCAAACAACAACTCTAACAACTTATTTATTTATTTGGTTACTGCAAAGTTTTCCTAAAAATTACCACCACAACTTATTTTCCCAAGTCCCTGAGTTCGACCCTGAACTTACCAAGAAACTCAGTGGGGTTTACACTTGGATTCTGCTGAGAAAACTTGAGTGCTCAACACAACTCCATCAATGCATTTCATCCATAATTCCACTTCATAAAATAATGCATCAACTTTTCTGATTCTCTTTGAAATATGAGGAGCCTTATAGCCTTTTTGGACTATATTGACTCATCCAAGAAGTGACCAGAGAAATACGAGAATTTATTTGTGCCTTGATAGGGGATAGGCCACATCGAGCAATCGACGTTAAAATTTTTCCTTTTTGGAGGGAGCCAGGTAAAAAAAATTTACTTCTTCCTTTACTGTTGTCCTAGCTTACCTTCTTCTTTTTCTTTTGTAGGTTCTCTTCCTTTGCCCTAAAAGAAGAAGAAGACCAATTTAAGTGTAGCCCTCATACTACCATCCCGAGTGTGAAAATATCAGCAAGGGAGGTTTTCTGTTCCCTTGACTCTTTTTTATTTTTTAGCTTCAATTAGAGATACATTGAGGATAATGTATGATTTTAAGTTAGGGGTGGGGTATATTGTGATAGCTTGGGTGAAGGAACTTTGAGGGAAAGCAGATCGTTTCAAACTCCATTGTGAAAGAACTTAAATATTTACAATCATACAGAAACGATTATGCATTGAAGATAAATTACAGCATACTTTGATTCAAAAACAAAGCATAAGAGAACAATATCTTTGAAGAACTCTTTCTTCACGTATTTTCCTCAATAAAACTCGAACGCAATGAACAACTCAAACTCGATCTCCCTAAAAAACCAGCAATGAGTAAAACTCGATCCTCGAACAGAATTAGATACCACCACAAGATTACCTTGGTATTCTCAGTGTGAGAATCCAGGAGTTCTGGGTTCTGGCTGATTTTGGATAGAGGGAGGGACTGGAGTAGACAATCGAGTATGTGATCATAATCGTGTAAGTAGATGAAGTCTATCATATAGACTCGATGTTCGATCGTTTAGAAACAAGTACTATCGTATAGTAAAATTCGATCCTATTGTTTAGTCTCTCGACTAGTAATCTGATTACTTATTGCGCGGGATTATTAGAAAAACCATTCATGTACCATAGATCATTTTGACTATTTACTCGAACCCGATTCACTCTTATGTCTCCACATAAAGTTCAAGTACTCATACAATAGTCATGGGTCTTAGTTTATTGGACTTAGTCTTTCATACAATTTATGAGATCAATAACAAGTATATTGATAATTGAAAATATTTATATTTTATAAACTGCGAGTTTTTAGGACATAAAACCCAAAAATACTCCCACTTGGATTAAAACTCCAGTGGATCAATATATAAAAATATATACAATGTTGAATTTACATGGAGAGAATAGAAAATAAAAATATAATAAACTAGGGCATTACAATACCCATAAATTCTCCCACTTGCCCTAGTGATACAAAACTTGTAGACCTAGTCCTATTAGGTGACCCTCGAACACTTTAGCCGAGAGGGCCTTCGTAAATGGATCAACTAAGTTGTCTTGGGAAGCAATCCGAGTGACAATGACATCTCCTCTGTGTACAATCTCCCTGATGATATGGTACTTCCGTTCGATATACTTTCCCTTTTTATGGCTTCGTGGTTCCTTTGAATTTGCAACTGCTCCACTGTTGTCACAATAAAGAGTGACAGGCAGGTGCATATTAGGAACTACTTCCAGATCTGCCAGGAACTTTTTTAATCATACTGCTTCTTTTGCTGCTTCACTTGCAGCAACATACTCAGCTTCCAATGTAGAGTTTGCAATACAACTCTGCTTGATGCTCCTCTACACCACTGCTCCTTCGTTAAGGGTAAATACTGATCTCAAAGTTGATTTCCTCGAATCAATACGGCCTGAAAGTCAAAATTAGTGTATTCAGTAAGGATCAGATCCTTAGGACCATACACGAGCATATAATCTCTCGTTCTCCAAAGATACTTGAGAATGTTTTCAACAGCAGTCCAATGGTCATGACTAGGATTGGATTGAAATCTGCTGACAATTTCTACGGCATAGCATATATTGGGACGAGTACACAGCATTGCATACAGCAAACTCCCAACTGTAGATGCATGTGGAATTCGATTCATCTTCTCAACCTCTTAAGGTGTCTTAGGACTCTGTTCCTTAGACAGGTGAATTCCATGCCTGAAAGGTAAAGATCCTTTCTTGGAATTTTGAATTTTATACCTAGACAACATCTTCTCTATATAAGATGCTTGAGATAATGCCAATGTTCTATTGTTGCGATTCTGAACTGTATGGATTCCAAGAATATACTATGCTTCTCCCAAATCTTTCATTTGGAATTGTGGAGCCAGCCATCTATTAATGTCAGCTAGATATTCTACCTCATTCCCAATGAGTAGAATATCATCAACATACAACACCAAAAAAGCGACAGTTTTGTTGATGATTTTCTTGTAGACACAGGGTTCGTCAATATTTTGTTCAAAGCCATAAGATTTGATCGCAGCGTAAAATCTCATATTCCAGGATCTAGAAGCTTGTTTTAATCCATAAATGGATCGATTAAGCTTGCAAACTTTTTGCTATTGACCCTGCTGTATAAACCCTTTTGGTTGAGGCATATAGATACTTTCTTCAAGGTCGCCATTCAGAAAAGCTGTCTTGACATCCATTTTCCATATTACATAATCATAAAATGTGGCTATGGACAAGAGTATTCTAATAGACTTTATCATGACAACTGGAGAGAATGTTTCTTCAAAATCTAACCCCTCTCTTCGGGTAAACCCTTTTGCCACAAGTCTAGTTTTATAGGTCTGTACCTTACCAACTTGGTCTCGTTTTCTCTTGTAGATCCATTTGCAACCGATGGGTTTTACCCCTTCTGGTTGATCTACAAGATCCCAAACAGAATTGAAATACATAGATTCCATTTCAAGGTCCATGGCTTTAACCCATTGGTCTTTGTCCACATCGTTCATTGCTTGATTAAAAGACAATGGATCCTCTAAACCATCATCTGGTATGATGACTTGAGTTTCAGTTAAACCCATGTACCGGTCAGGTTGTTGCACAACCCTCCCACTACGATGAGACATCCCCAACTCTTGAAAAGGATGTGGAGTATCAATTTCATCAACAACTCTTGTGACGGGCCCGCTCTATCAACAACTCTTGTTGAAGGACTTGCTCGATCAGCAACTCTTGTTGATACGTTTGTCGTTTCTCTGGACATTTTTTCTATTACTAGCTTACTGCAAAGTTGATGGTTCTTTATATAATCTTCTTCCAGGAAGGTTGCATTTATCGATACAAACACTTTATCTTCATGAGGATCATAAAAGAGACCACCTTTAGTTTCTTTTGGGTAGCCTACAAATAGGCTTACTTTTGAATGGTATTCCAATTTTTTAAGATTTTGCACCAACACATATGCTGGACAACCCCAAATTTTGAAGTGATATAAATTTTCTTTACATCCTCTCCAAAGCTCGTAAGGTGTTTCTGTAACCCCCCAAAAGTTTATGGTAGTGTAATTTCAGTAAATTTTATTATTTAAGAACGTCTTTGGAATTTTGGACATTAAGTGTAATTGTTGAAGTTTAATTATTGTGGAAATTGGGTCTTTCATGTCGCATAATTTAATTTGGAAATTTATAAGGAATTAATTTCATTTTGGGAAGGAAAGAAATTTAATAGAATAAGTGGAATAGGAAAAGAATAAAATGAAATAAATATATATTATTTTATTTCTTTTTTATATTTTCTTTTCCTTTTATTATTTTTTTTTTCTTTCCCTTCCCCTTCCCTACACCCTCATGCTGCCCAAGCCCCTGAAAATTTTCCTCCGTTCCGTCAATTGGGCTCGACCCCTTCGCCAGCCGCCGCCAACCATTCGCACCTCCAGCCAAACGTTGTTGCTCTCCTATCTCTCACCTAGCTATGTAGAACCTCAGAAGCCAATCGCGCGACTTCAGCTGTCTGCCAAATCTGACGCTCATCGTTCGAATCTAAGATCGTTCAACGAGTCACTGGTTGCCGATCCACGCTCACCGAGAGCCACCGCTCTTCAGTCTGCACTACCCAGTTGATGCGTTATTTTATGATGTGGAATTATGGATGAAATACGTTGATAGAGTTGCGTTGAGAACTCAAGTTTTCTTAGCGGAATCCAAGTGTAAACTCCACTAAGTTTCCTGGTAAGTTCAGGGTCAAACTCAAGGACTTGGGAAAACAGGTTGCGGTAGTAATTTTTAGGAAAACTTTGCAGTATCCAAATAAGTAAATAAGTTGTTGGAGTTGTTGTTTGCGGTAATGGAAATAAACAAATGCGGCGGAGTTTGAAAATAGGTGATAAAACGAAAAATGTGATGAGTATGCGGTGAACGGGTTGAGAAGGGTTTTGGCTAACACTTCCTAGGATGCGTTCATGCTATGCGATCATGCAACACACATACAATAGCAAACCACCTCTCGGTGCGAATGCTACAGCTTCTAATACTAGAACACATGTGATATATGTGATAAGTCTACAGGGCCTACACTAGCCTCTATTCCTATTTATGCGATGACAAAATGACATCCACACAAATATGCGACCACACAATATCATACCTATCTCTAGGGTGCATGCGATGCAGTGTTGACAAACAGAGCTTATCTCTAAGTCCCTATCTCTTACTTATGCCAATCTAATCTCGCTCTCTCGAGTCTAGATTCTAACCTAGCTCTCTTGAGTCATTAGGTTCTTTCTTTAGACTCTCTCTCGAGTAGCTCTAAAGGGGTGTTGAGCACAACATAAAACAAGACAATCACATGCGTTGAAGATCCTAGGTCATGTTAGCTTAGTTCTTCTCAACCCATTCGATTAGTTTAGCTACTCATGCGTGCTAATAGAGTGAACAGATGTAGAATGAGAACTTCTATTATATAAATATAAAGTTGATGTACAAAATAACAATGTAAGGAAAGAATTAGCCTAGTAGCAATCTCTTACGTCCCAGGCTTTTTACACTATCTTTCTACTCGTGTTTCGCTCTCGCGAGAGTCGGTAGCTCTCTGCTTTTACGCCTCAAGGTTCTCTCTTGAGTTGTCTTGAGCGATTTTCCTGCGTCTCGGCTCTTCTCTTGCCCCGCCTTAAAATAAAAAGGAAAACTATGGACAAGGCTAAACTATAGGAGAATTCTCTAAGTGTTCGAGCTTGTGAATTGGTGGAACCCCTTTTCAAAAGGATGCCTTTGATATTTATAGAGCTTCTGGGGTAAAAGGCGGCTTCTCTCTTATGATTGCATGGATGGGATGACTTTAATTCTCTGACTGATGCGCCGAATATTTGTCACCAAAAAGCTGGATGTAGTTGTTATCGTTAGCGGCTGTCAACTTAATTCGGATTCGACCGTCATCAGCTTTCTGTCCCATCGTGATTAATTATGCCTTTCACCAGATGCGCCCACCATGTTGCGTCGGCTCTATGCGGCAATCCTTCTTGAGCAGATGTTTGCAAACATAAATCACCGCAAAGCCTTGTGATAATGTTATGCTCGTCCGTTGATCTCTTGTGATCGCTCTTTTCGCCTTGCCTCAATGCATATTGTGCATAAAAACACAAAAATCAACTATTTCTATGCGATGACCGCATGCGACCGCAATGTTATGAATTTAATGCTTTTTGGACGCAATCTAATATATTTTATCAACGTAAGCCAGCATTGTTTAAGAACTTAGCATTATGATAACGTGCATTTCTGCCCGTTATCACCAGCCTTGTCCACTCTCGTAGCTGCATGTCACCCAACCTTGACCCACGCGCCGCTGATCTGTCCAACCTTGCAGACCCATGCGTCGCAGTTACTGCCATTGTGGGTCTACCGTACAGGTTTTCTTTCGCCACTGCTCTCATCGGATTCTTGAGATTTTTGGGTAAGTTAATGGGTATTTTTATGGGTTTTCTTAAAATAGTTTGAATGTCTATCAAGTTTTGACATAAATTTATGGTTACCCACTAAGATTTTGGTCTGATTTGATTAACCCATAATGTTAGGATTTTAGATTCAAGATTTGGGAGGATTTTGAGGTGGCCCATCAAGTTTCAAGTTTAAGACCAATTTCGGCGTAAAATTTGTTAAGGTTGGTGTCACTTCAAGGCTCTCCTTGGTAAGGAGGGGATGAACTTTCTTGAACTAATTTGGATTTACTTTTAGGTAAGTAATCTTACTACTGGAACTATCCTAGTGCCCAACAATGATAATTATGATTTATTGAGGATTATTAGTTAGCATGATATTTATGCCTGCCTTCATTGACTAAGGTTTGAAAGGACTGGAGCAAGGTATTGATAAATATGATTTACTGAGAATATATTGAAAGTTTGGTGTTTATGTATGCCTTGCTGATATGAGGGTTTAAAAGACTAGTTTCGCATAAAGATGTTTGAATACTAGTATGGCTTGAGTATATTATTGTTATTGGAGATTTTGTTGAATCTGAGGATGATGAGATACATACGTATGTTGAGAAGCCATGATGAAGAAATTTATATGTGTGTTATAGAACATGATGATGAGATGTATATATATGTTATGAGACTAGAATGACGAGAGGTATATGTTGGATTTTATGTCCTAAAACTCGTAGTTTGTAAATTAATAAACATATTCTATTTTGTTTTTCGATAAAGTTGTTATTAAAATCATAATCTTGAATCCAATCAACTAAGATCCTGAGGCTATTTAATGTAGTTTGAACTTTATGTAGTGACATAAATGTGGATCAAGTTCAAATATATAGCAAAAATGGTCTATAGTATATGAATAAGGTTGTGCGCCTTATTCTAGGGACACTATGGATGCGGCCCACTTTGTAGTTAGTACAAACGATGTGATCCTGAATCGTTCATATAGAGATATATGAGTAGGGGCATCCTATGTAAAGAGTTTACATAAGATTGAACAATGAAATAGTCACTTTTTACGTTCTAAATGTCGTTTTATGTATAAAACTGAATATTTCGTTAATTGATGACCTATGTAACTTAATCTTAATCCTGAGCTAACTATGACTCCTATTCACTCGGAATTATCCTTAGATCTGCATAGGTGAGGGCAGCTCATCATCGCTGGCCCAATAAGCCTCCCATTTCAGGGGTAAGATCGGGTGGATAGCTAAGAACATAGGGTGCAAGACGAAATTCACTCCTACCCGTTATAGGGATAGTAGATAGGTTATTCCCTTTAGTACTGAATCCAGGTCTTGAACAAGAAGCCCCACCCTCTCCTTGGCCCGAGAGGGATTCGGTTTATAGGTTGAATCTTAAACCAATTGTTCATTAGAGGATCAGTGGAACTTAAGGAACAAGATGTAGTCTTGGGGGTAAAACGGTTTTTATGACCCAGTCGAGATTACGAACAATCTGTGAAGGATTAGCTTACTAATCATGGTTATATCAAATGGACACAAATATATCTGTCTCTTATACACATCTAGATGTGTATAAGAGACAGTCTAAAGAGTTTAGCCAGCTAATCTCAGATCGTTGGAGCCCATGATCTATAGGTCCATTAGGTTCCCCTACTAGCTCATATGGAATAAACTTAGAACAATATGATAGAATAATTCGAATTGTTCGAATTAGGTGAAGAGAGAGAAACCGACAAGTATATATGATATAGTGGTCGGATTTTTCAATTTAGAGATACAACTTTAATATTTAAATGTGATTTAAATATCAAGAATATGAATACGTTCATATTCGGAAGCTCGGAAATAATGGAAATGGTCAAAGATGTAAAAAGTCAAAGAGTTAACTTTTGACTTTGAAAAGTCAAACTTTGACCGACCTTATATTCTAATGTGACTTGAATTTCGAGAAAATGAATGCAGATTCATGCTCAGGAGGTCAAAATTAGTCAACACGAAAAAAATCATAAAAAGTCAAAATGTTGACTTTTTGGTCAAAGTTTGACTTTGACCAAATGACTATTTTGCCCTTTGACTAAAGTTAGTGGGAAAATCCAAACTTTTGTTGGATAATTCCACTAACAAAATAGTGGGCTAGGTGTTGGCTTATAGTGGAGACATTATGTTCACTAAGATAGTGGATTATAGGTGTTGAGTTTTTATGGATTTATCTCATGCAAATGTTGCATGGTTTTTTCTATAAAATGGGCTTTTCAATTTGGTTTAAAGATTTTGTCAATTTTGTCAAATTTAGTTTTTCAAAATTGGGCTGAAAAAAGGAAAACCCAAAACCAAAATTCCATCTTTTTTTCCCATCTCTTTCTCTCTCTCGGTTTTCTTCATCTACCGGGTCCCACAACTCGGTTTTGAGTCTAGAGGATAGTAGGTCAACTCTAGTGGTGGTCCGTTCATGTTCGGGTTGAGATTCAGCGAGGAAGAGCAGTTTTCGAAAGCTATAAAGGTAATTTTAATTACTGTTTTTCCTTCAATTGCATGCATCTTTTCCTTTAAATTAAAAGCAATTAGAATGTAATTAGATCCTTATTTCGCTGCGTATGTCTCGAGTTTAATCAATATATGTATGTTGTAGAATCATGATGATGAGATGTATATGTATGTTATAGAACCATGTTGTGATACTTGTGATGTTGAGATTGTGATAGTGTCCTCACTGATTAGTTAGATGCTCACCAGATTGTGTTTCCTCCGAGATTCACCAAATATTGTGTTTCCTTCGGGATTCACCAGATTGTTGTTCTTTTGGGATTCACCAGATATTGTGTTTCCTTCGGGATTCACCAGATATTGTGTTTCCTTCGGGATTCACCAGATATTGTGTTTCCTTCGGGATTCACCAGATACTGTGTTTCCTTCAGGATTCACCAGATTGTGTTTCCTTCAGGATTCACCAGATACTGTGTTTCCTTTGGGATTCACTAGGGGTTGTGTTTCCTTCGGGATTCGTCAGGGGTTGTGTTTCCTTTGGGATTCACCAGGGGTTGTGTTTTCTTCGAGATTCACCAAAGGTAATGGGCATACTTAACTATAGTAGGATAGAAATAAGTTTTTTTTAAAGTATGTATGTATCCCATGAGGACCAGAGAAGTTTATATGTTCCAGCAGAGGTAAGCATCTAGAGGACATAGATGCCTAGCCTAACCCTAGTAGTGGGTTACTTATTGAGTATTTTATACTTACCCCTTTTCATGTTGTTGTTTTAGGTAAAGGTAGAGAAGCACCGGCGATTGACAAGTGGAATCCGTGATCGAGTCACTGGGACCAGTTTTATACTTCCGCTCATGATATTTAGATTCCTTTCATGTTTTTCCAACTTTCAATTTTGATGTTTGAAACTTACTACTAAGATTTGTTTTCAGACCTATTTATTATCATTTATGATTTATGGGTACCCTATCGTCTGTTTTAATACTTGAATTTAATGAATGTCTTTTGAAATTACCTTATTTATTTAGCATTTAATTCATTATAAAAAGGGTGTCGTTTTAAGTTCCATGTATGTAGGTGTTTAGTAACGGCCTAACTTGAGTCTTAGGGGGTCGAGTCGTTACAGTTTCAGAAACACTTTTCGAGGGAACCATATTGAAAATATACACCGTAGTCCCAACTGCGTGTCCCCAAAAAGAATTTGGTAAATGAACGTAACTCATCATGGAACGAACCATGTCCAACAAGGTTTTGTTTCTCCTTTCTGCTACACCGTTCTGCTGAGGTATACCAGGGCTGTGAGTTGAGATTTAATTCCATGTTCTATCAAATAGTTATGGAATTCTATGTCCATATACTCACCACCTTGATCCAATCGAAGTATTTTAATATTTTTACCTAATTGGTTCTCAACCTCAGCCTTATACTCTTTGAACTTTTCAAAAGTTTCAGACTTTTGGTGCATTAGGTAAATATGCTCATATCTTGAATAATCATCTATAAAAATGATGAAATATTCAAACTCTCCTCTTGCTCTAACATTTAGAGGCCCACAAAGGTCTGAGTGAATCAGCTCTAGGGTTTCTTTGGCTCTAAGACCTTTACCAGAAAAAGATTTTTTTTTGTCATTTTACCTTCAAGACAGGACTCACATGGTGGTAATGAACTGTTTTTCAACTTGTTTAAAAGAGTGTTCTTAACCATTCTCTCAATCCTATTGAGATTTATGTGACCCAGTCTCAAGTGCCAAAGATAGGCATTTGGAGAAATCTTTCTTTTCTTATGCGCCCCAGTAGTTTTAAACATCTCTATGTTCAAAACAGCTTTGACCTCAGTTGGTTTTAACATGTACAAGTTATTTTCTAATTTTTCAGAGAAAATTTGTTTATTTCTCATTTTGATGAACACTTCACCATTTTCGAAATAAACTTTATAATTTTCTTCTAGCAAACAGGAGACAGATATTAGATTCCTTTTCATAGAAGGAATATAATATACATTTTTCAAATAAATGTACTTATATCCTATAAATAACTTCATAGCTCCCACTGCTTTGGCTGAAACAATCTCCCCGGTCCCTACCTTAAAGATTGTTTCACCTTCTATTAACTATCTCCAGGAACTTGTTTCCTGTGAGATAGTACATACATGATTAGCAGCACCTAAATCAATTATCCAGATTTTATCATTTTCCACTAAACATGCTTTGATAAAAAGTAAATTCCCTCTTGTTAATTTGAGCATTTCAAATTAACCTAAAAACTGATTTTCAACTTGAATTCATTGGACTTTATAGACTTGTAGCTTGAAGCTCCAACGGTACGTGAATAACTAACTAAACTCTTTAATCACGATATCCACCATCTGTTAACTATCAGGCAGTCCACTAAAGTCCAACAGTTGCACTCTTCGCACTACAGATATATTTTTGTGTTCATTGGATATAACCAATCAACAGTACAATGACCCTTCACAAATCGCTCGTAAGTACAACTAGACCAAATTATAGTTTTTCCCCTGTAGTTACATCTAACTCCTTAAGTATCACCGATTCCTCTAATGAACGATAGATCATAGTCCCACTATGACTAAATTTCTCTCAGGCCAAGAGAGGGTGTGGTGTCCATTGTTCAAGTTCCGGAATCAGCCCTTAAGAGAGCAATTTATCTACTTACCCCTGCTTTGAGGAAGGAGTGAATTCCATCTTGTGTAGCTGAGTTCCCAACTCCCCAATTAGACGAATCCCCAAAGTGGTAGGCTTATTGAGTTAGTGATCTGGCCACTCTCACCCGTGAAAATCAAAGGATCGCCCTCATAGGCAAAAGTTCACAACTCACTCAGGATTAAGGCCATGTTACCTATGATCATCCTAGTGAAATGAAAGTCTCAATTATGACCGATGTTATATAACGAGACTAAACATTTCGTGGTCCGGTCTTATACAAACTTTTTTGTATAGAATATCCCCCATTTGCATGTCTAATACATGAATGATCAAGATCAGATCATTTGTAGCACTTTACAACATTTGTAACATCTATAAAATGGGCCACACTCGTAGTGTCACCAGGATAAGGTATCCCTCCTTATCCATATACTACAGACCATTTAGGTTATCACTTAAAACACAATCCACTTTTATGTCTCCACATACATGTTTAAGTTACAATGATAACCATGGAACTTAATTTATTGATATGGTTAATGCAACTAAAATATCTCATATTTCATAAACCGAAGTGAATAAAATATCATATATTATAAATCACAAAGTGTTTGTTCATACAAGTGTTTACAAACTATAGAACCCAATAAGATTTAGGGCATCAACCCCAACATTGGGGTCCTTGAGCACTGTGTTTGAACGATGTTTGTGTGCTCAATTGGTTGCTTTCTCTCTTTCTTTGTTTATTATGATAAGTAATTGATGACGCACCTTCTGTATGATTAGGTTTACACAAAATTATGTTTGAAGAGTATGATCATGATTTTTAGCCTGTTTTAAAAAAAATATATCTCTCATGCACGCCTGAGTCATTTGTCTAACGAAATTAGGTCTTGCGTGCTTAGAATTGTATTATGTGACTTGTACATTTGTCGTCACCTTGAAAGTCTTAGGTGATAGGTGTTAAGTGACTAAAAGCTCAACCTAGTAATGCATGCCAAAATTTTTTGCCAAAATCTTGTTTTGTATTGTAAAAGCCAAGTGTAGAGTAAATAAAAAGAAAGTTTGTAAAAGGCAAAGCATGTTGTGAAGTAAAAGTAAGTTTGTATGTTATTTTTGAAGGGAATTACTCCTCTTTCTTGAGGTTATGATTAACCTGGGGCGGCTATGACACCCGTAGTTTCCCTCTGAGCTAAGTATCTCGAGGAATGAGTAAGCTTCGATACCTTGTTAGGAAACGTTGCTCGTAGTTAGATTTCTTTCACGTAACCTATGTGGACAAGCCAAAATGAAGGTGATATGTCTAGATAAGGGTTCCTCTTTTGTGTAAAGTAAGAAAATGAGAAAGACAAAAATAGAATAAAAGTTTGGTTTCCTTAATTGTGTCATTGCATTGTTGAGTCTAGGAAGCTTAGCTTTTGAACCTTCGAGCAAGAGTAGGGGGAAAATGAATTGAAAGCCTTATAAAACCATTCTAGGTTTTGTGGGCTTAACTAGTTATGGCTTTGGACTCATTCATGCATGGATAGGTTTAGAATCATTTTGAAAATGCGCTTCATTGATTGATTGTGATCGAATTTCATTTTTAATTGCAATTATTATCCTTAGAGACTATTGAGACTAGAGTAACGACCTTTGTGATTAAGCAAGCATAATTTTTTTGTGTGTGAATGTATGATTCTACCTTGTTCGAGGAAGAGCAAGAATTAAGTTGGGGGTGTTTGATAGCACCAAAAAGGTGCTACCGAAAATGTGTTATTTTCCTCTTCTTAATTCTAGGTCGTTACTATGTTTAATGTGTTTATTTAATGATTTTATAGATATCGAGCATCTTGGAGGTAGAATTAGTCATCACAAGCTGTTCGGGGTTAATTTGGAGAAATTAAGAACTAATTTGAGCAACCGAGCTTCAAAAGGATGTGAAATGACGAAAATGCCACTAGATGGAGCGTTGCAACGCTACAAGGTAGTAACGAGTTAATGCTAGATAATAGGGCAAGTTGCAACGCTCCGATTTTTTACGGAAGCGCATGCAAGACCTCGTAGCATTGCAACGCTGCAACTACAGTAAATAACGTATTCTCTTAGATTTAGGGCAAAAAAGGGAATGGAATAATCGAGCCTCAATCGATTCCTATACCAATTTTCTCTTCTTCTCACCTCTCCACTTGTATTTTTCTTCATTTTTCTCCCCATCTCATGTAATCAATTAAGACATTGTCGGGTTCTTCTCTTCTTCATCTCCATGTAAAGGTAAGACCCAACTCTCTCATTTAGAGATTAGGAATAATGTAATTCTTGGGATTTTATGATTGAATGCTTGTGAGATTGGCATATAATATGTGACATAAAATTATAAGTTGGTTTCTAAGAAGTGAAAGATTAGATAGGCTTGTGATTTGTTGTCTATAACGAATAGTATTATTCCTATTAATCTAAGGGAAACTTTATTGAATGTTTGGTTAGACGATGGAAACTAAATATTCATCCTAGCATAAGCCCTAGAGCATAATGTGGTTAGGTAAATGAGTTTGGTGTGGATTCATCTAGCATGTTTAACTAATTAGGTAATTAGGACCATTGGTTGGATGTCCAATCAACTGGGCTAGGCATAATTAAGAACCACAAGATTGCATTCGAATAATTCAATGAACAAGATTACATCAAGTCATTCTAATATTCATTCTTTAAGCTAGAACGTCTATGTTAACTACATTTCTATCTTTTATTTTCCTGCACTTTACTTTTATGCATTTCCATTTATTCAATACACACCAAACCCCTTCCCTCCATTTTACCACTTTAACTAAAAATAAGTGCATATGAACTAATCTCTCTCGCTTCTCTGTGGTTCGACCCCAGATTTGTTACTTGTACTACCAGTTAGTATAAGTTGTTTGTTCGGTGAATTATAAATATTATTTGACTAGTAAGAATTTATAGGCAACAATAAATTTCGAGCTAGCAACCGCGCCTCTCCCAAATCCTTCATTTGAAATTAGGTTTCCAGTCATTCCTTAATGTCAGTAAGGTACCCTACATCATTCCCAATAAGTAGGATATCGTCCACATAAAGTAATAAGAAAGCTACTTTATTGTTGATGATTTTCTTGTAAATACAAGATTCATCAACCTTTTAATCAAAACCAAATGATTTGATTGTTGTATCAAATCTAATGTTTCAAGATTTAGATGTCTGTTTCAACCTATAAATGGATCGATTCAGCTTGTAAAATTTTTGCTCCTGACCTCAGGCTATGAACCCCTCAGGCTGAGACATAAAGATATTTTATTCCATTCAGAAAAGCAGTCATGACATCCATTTGCCACTTCTCATAGTCATAATATATGGCTATAGACAAGAGAACTTTTATAGACTTAAGCATAGCAATAGGGGAAAAAGTTTCCTTATAGTCAATTCCTTCCCTTTGGGTGTAACCTTTTGCTACAAGTCTAACTTTGAAGATCTGTACCTTTCTAGCTATATCTCTCTTTCTTTTATAGATCAATTTATACTCTATAGGTTTTAACCCCTTATGGTGGATCTATAAGCTCCCATACTGAATTAGAGTACATAGACTCCATTTCAAGGTACATGGCTTTGACCCATTAGTCTTTATCTACATCATTCATTGCCTATTTATAGGACAATGGATCCTCAACACCATCATTTGGAATGACAACCCAATTTCAGTTAAACCCAAGTAACGGTCAGGTTGTATCACAACCCTCCCACTATGTTGAGGCACTCTCAACGATTGAGAAGAATAAGACTAACCTGAAGTGTTGGCTTCTTCATTAACTCTTGATGAAGGACCAATTGCATCAACAACCCTTGTTGATTCTTCAGTAGCTTCACTTAATACTATTTTGCTTCATGGTTTATGATCTCTCATGTGGTCTTACTCTAAAAATATAGCATTTGTCAATACAAACACCTTATTTTCTTGAGGGTTATAAAACAGATCACTTCTCATTTCCTTAGGGTAACCAACAAATGAGCATAATCTTGAATGAGATTCCAACTTTTTAGAATTTGTCACTAACACATGTGCAGGACAACCTCAGATTCTGGAGTAATGTAAACTCGGTTTACGCCCCCTCTATAACTCAAAACAACTCGGTTTATGCCCCTCCATAATGAAAGAAATTGGACATCAGGATTTCCATGAGCAGCGGAATGATTCTTCCAAATTCCATTCGTATTTGAACATACACAATTACCATCAAGAAATGAAACTAACTGGTCATGCAACATACGAAATTACAGCATGCTTTCAAAAGATCAATGGAAAGAATAAACATACCTTTGAAGACTCATCTTCAATCTCCCTTGATCACGAACACTCGTCCAATCAACAAGACTGCAAACATGAACACCCGAACACTACAACCGCAACACTGCACAATCACAGAGACCACAAACACAATGATCTCCACGATCACGAACACAGCGAACGACCTTCGAAATTCTCGAACTATGTCAAGTTGAGTACGACACCACCACAATGGCTACCTTGGTATTCTCGGTGTGAGAATCCAGAAGTGTGGGTCTGTGTGGACTTGGTTAGAGGAAGAGATCAGAGGAAGAAAAATCGTGTAAACGATTGAGTAAGTGGGAGATGACAAGGTCTATCATATAGACAATGCCCAATTGTTTAACAAACGCTATGCGATCGTTTAGTAAAAGCTCCACGATCGTTTAACTAATCGGCCAATTGGGTGAACTATCATGTAGTGTCACTTCACGATCATTTAGTCTTTCTTCAGCTATCGTTTAATGAATCTCATTCACTTGATAGCCACCATGAGTATTTCCGAGAATGGTAATTTTCACAACATCAACTACTAAATTTAGGATAACATTTTTTCTTTTATCTCACGGTTACCATGAAACCACCAATAACCTCTCACTTAATTGGTTATTAGAGAAAAAGAGATAATTATCCAATAATTAATATAATTATAAATATATATGATAACTAACTTACCATAGTATATTTATAACTTATAGTTTTAATATTTCATCTCATGAAACATATAAACCATAGTTCTTTTTATATGTCATGGTACTTAATGTAAATCTCATTTACATTAATCCTCCACTTGATGTATCTCATACATCACACCGATCATATCATATATAATCGAATTACCTCTTGTCAATTTGAACATTTCAAATCAACACCAAGAAATGATCCTCAACTTCAATCCATTGAGCTACCAAGAAGACCTTATAGACTTAAAGCTCGAAGCTCCAACGTTATGTGAATAACTGACTAAACTCTTTAGTCACGAGATTCACCATCCGTTAACTGCCAGGCACTCCACTAAAGACCGATAGTTGTACTCTTCTTACTACAGATATATTTTGTGTCCATATCAACCAATCAACAGTGCGATAACCCTTCACATATCGCTCGTAAGTACAGCTGGACCAATAACTGTTATGCCCCTATAGTTACATCTAACTTCTTAAGTACCATTGATTCTTGTAATGAACATAATTCATAGTCCTACTATGACTGAGTCCTCTCTTCCAAAGAGAAGCTATGGCCACTATGTTCAAGACTCGGAATCAACCCTTAAGGGAGCAATCTATCTACTTACCCCTTCTTCGGGGAAAGACTAAATTTCATCTTGTGTAACTGAGTTCCCAGCTCCCAAATCAGACAAGTCCTCAAAAAGGTAGTCATGTTGAGTTGGAAATCTGGCCACTCTTGCCCATACTAATCAAAGGACTGCCCTCAAAGGCTCGTTCCTAAAACACTCAGAATTAAGGTCATGTCACGTATAGTCGTTTAGATGAGATGTAAGTCTCCAGTATCAACGACGTTATATACAGAGACTAGTCATCTCGTGGTCTGGTCTTATACAAACTCTTTATATAGGACACCCCCACTCGCATGTCTCCACATAAATGGTCAGGATCTACCATCTGTAGTAGTTCACAACATTTGCAAACCTCTACAAAGCGGGTCGTATCTGTAGTGTCACCAGGATCAGGTATCCCTCCTTAATCCTTATACTACAAACCTTTTTAGGTTATCATTTAAAACATGATCCACTTGTATATCTCATATACATGCTTAAATTTACATACAATAATCAAGAAGCTTTTTTTATTGGATATAGTAAATTTCAAATAAAATAACTCTTATTTTATTCATAACAGTGTGTATAGATTACAAACTACGAGACTCCGGGAGAATTAGAACACCAATCCTAATACATAACTCGAAAGGTGTTTCAGAGACACTCTTCAAGGGAACATTGTTCAAGATGTGAACTGTAGTCTCCACTGCATGCCCCAAAAACGAGTTAGGAAATTAAGCATAGTTCATCATACAACGAACGATATCTAATAAGGTTCTATTTATTCTCTCTGATACACCTTTCTGTTGAGGTGTACCAAGTGCTGAAAGTTGGGATTGAATTCCATGTTCTATCATATAGTCTTAGAATTCTAAATTCATGTACTCTCCACCCCAATTGAATCGAAGTGTTTTAATTGTTTTACCTAATAGGTTTTCAACTTTAGCCTTATACTCTTTGAACTTTTCAAAGGCTTCAGTCCATTAGCTATAAGTAATCATACCTCGAATATTCGTACCCTTCTCTAGCCTTTACATTCATTGGACCCTAAAAGATCTGAATGTATGACCTTTAAGGGCTTTTTGGCTCTATAACCTTTTTTACTAAAAGGTCTTTTGGTCATTTTTTCTTCGAGAGAAGATTCACAAGGAGGTAATGAATCATCTTCTAACTTGCTTAAAAGTTCATTCTTTACAAATCTCCCAATCCTATCAAGATTTGTGTAACCTAATCTCAAATGCCAAAGATACGTATCATTGTTACTTGGAGAAATTCTTCGCCTTGTTGTTTGAGTATTTGTAGTTTTAAACATCTCATGATTTAAAAGTGTTTTTGATTCAGTTGGTTTTAACACATATAAGTTGAAGGAAATCAAGCATGAGGATTTCCATGAGCAGCGGAAGGATTGTTCCAAATTCCATTCAAGTTGAACATAAACAATTACAGTACAAGAACGGAAATTAACAGGTCATGCACAAAACGAAATTACAGTATGTTAAATGATAGAACCAAGGGATAGAGTATGCATACCTTTAAAGAACCATTCTTCAAACTCCCTCGATCAATCCAATGCATCCAATAACAGGAACGCTCGAACACAACGACCAGTGCACAGCACAAACACAACGATCACGAACCCAATGAACGGCCTCCACGAACCAATCAAGTCACACTAGATTCACAAAGTGAGTGAGGACACCACCACAATGGTTACCTTGGTATTCTCAATATGAGAATCTAGGAGTTGTGGGCTCTGTATAATCTTGGCTAGAGGAAGAGACTGGAGGACAACGATCGTGTAGACGATCGAGCAAGTGGAAGATAATACAGTCTATCGAATAGACGATGTGCTCGATCGTTTAATAAAGGCAGCCTATTGTATAAACTTAAGCCACTTGATCTTTTAGCTACAATCAGCTTCCACGATCATTTAGTCTCTGCCAGCTATCGCTTAGTGAAATACTTTCACTTGATAGCTTCTTCGTGAGTAACTTTTCGAATCAAGTAACTCTCTAAATTTAGGAAAACATTTTTTCTTTTATCTCATGGTTACCATAAAACCATCAATAACCTCCCACTCAATTGGTTATTAGATAAAAAGAATTTAATTATTATATAATTAATTTATTATAAATAAATATGATAACCAACTTACCATATTATATTTATAACCTATAGTTTTAATATTTCATCTCATNATAATTAATTTATTATAAATAAATATGATAACCAACTTACCATATTATATTTATAACCTATAGTTTTAATATTTCATCTCATGAAACATACAAACCATAGTTCTTTTTCTATTTTATGGTACTTAATGTAAATCATATTTATATTAATCATCGACTTGATGTATCTTATACACCACACCAATTATATCATATATAATTGAATTTCCTCTTGTTAATTTGAACATTTCAAACTAACCCCAAGAATTGATTCTCAACTTGAATTCATTGAGCTACCAAGAGGACCTTATGAACTTGTAACTTGAAGCTCCAATGGTACGTGAATAACTGACTAAACGCTTTAGTCACGGAATCCACCATCCGTTAACTATCAAGCACTCCACTAAAGATCGATAGCTGCATTCTTCTCACTACAGATATATTTATGTGTCCATATCAACCAATCAACAGTGCGATAACCCTTCACAAATTGCTCGTAAGTACAACTAGGCCAATTTATCGTGACCCTGTAGTTACATTTAACTCCTTAAGTACCACTAATTCCTCTAATGAACATAAGTCATAATCCTACTATGACCGAGTCCTCTCTTCCAAAGAGAGGATGTGACCACTATGTTTAAGACCCGGAATCAGCCCTTAAAGAAGCAATCTATCTACTTACCTCTACTTCGGGTAACTAAGTTCCCAGCTCTCCAATCAGAAAAATCCCCAAAACGATAGGCTTGTTGAGTTGGCAATCTGGCCACTCTCACCCATACTAATCAAAGGACCGTCTTTATAGGTAGGAGTTTCCAAAACACTCAGGATTAAGGTCATGTCACCTATGGTCGTTTAAGGTGAGATGTAAGTCTCAAGTATCAATGGCGTTATATAAAGAGACGAATCATCTCGTGATCCGTTCTTATACAAACTCTTTGTATCGGACACCATCACTCGCATGTCTCTACATGAATGGTCAGGATCTAGTAGCTTACAACACTTGTAAACCTCAAAGCGGGCCGTATCCGCAGTGTCACAAGGATAAGGTATCTCTCCTTTATCCTTATACTACAAACCTTTTAGGTTATTACTTAATGCATGATTCACTTGTATATCTCATATACATGCTTAAGTTTACATACAATAATCACGTATGTTTGTTTATTGGATATGAGTAAATGCAAAATAAAATACCTCTTATTTTATTAATAAGAGTGTATACAAATTTTATAAACTACGAGACTCTAGGAGAATTTGGACATTAATCCCAATTGTCTTCTAGTTTAGCTAAACAAATAGTCAAACTATTTTTCATAATGAACGTTTCATTAGAAGAAAAAGAAATAGAGTATGATTGCTCAATTAAAAGGAAATAGAAACAAGTTTCCTTCATTTTGGGAACAATGTATAAGTTTTCTAAAAGCAAAAAACAACTTAGCAACTTCTACTACACGAGCTAAAATGACATCTCTTGTTCCAACCTTGAGCGTCATTTCACCTTTTCCAAGCTGTTGGAAGGAATTAATTCCCTGTAAAGAAGAACAAACATGATTAGTGGCTTCTGAATCAAGTATCTAGGCATCATGGTCATTTTTCACTAAGTTTCCAAAACTAGTAAATCATATTTACCTTCCTTCTCTTTCTTCTTCTCAGCAAGGTACTTAAGGCAATTACATTTCTAGTGACCATCCACGTTGCAATGGAAGCATTTTCCCTTGTCAGCCTTAGCCTTAGCCTTACCCTTGCCCTTCCCAATAGCGAGAGTCTTCCCCTTCTCTCATTTCTTTTTTTGGGTTTTCTTAGAACTAGAAGATGAAGGAATAGACTTAGTTCCTGATGATGAACCCTTAAGAAATTTTTTGGAATTAACAACATTTGTCTCTCCTTCTACTGGTCCTTTACCTTTTATAAGGGACTAAAAAGTTAAAGTCTATAACTCATTAGAAGGGTAGTCAAAGTGTACTGTATTTTGTTCATAACCGCATTGATGTAGTATTGAAGAAAACTCTTCGGAAGAGATTCTAAAATAAAGGACACCTTTTATTGACTTACCCCCATATTTTTTTGTAGGCTTAAACTGCTAGTAGCTTTTATCCCAATTGAAGAGCAAATAACTTTTCCTCCTACAAATCTCCACATTTTATCAAAAGGTGGTTTTTTTTTTCCTTTTTGCATGAATGCCTTGATATGCGATCACTGCCTCTGCTGACCTTAGAGAGGTCTGGATCATCTGCTGACCTTAGAGAGGTCTGGATCATCTGTGTACTCGTGTCGTCTAAGGATGGAGACATTAGGAGATTCCTTTAGTATTTTCTATCCATTTGGGCTTAGAATATGCCCAAACCTTATAAAGTTCACCATTTTTCACCCTCCCCTCTCCCCGCTTCTTTTAGATTATGAAGCTAAAACTTATTTCTCTTTGGTGACTCTTTTTTTTAGAGCAATGGTTTACTTCACTGAATACCTCTCATCTGGAAAGAAATATCTTATAATTCTTGCAAATAGGAATCAACCTATAACAAATGAGCTTAGACTGGAGGAGCCATTAGTTCATAACCCCAATCAAATTATCAATAGAGGTGCCCTTGACTTAGGGAGAAAAAGTGTGGATATTACAATCTTCCATTCATCAAAGCCTCTACTCTTGATCGAGCATTAACTCTTTGGCATCACATGATTGATGGTGAGACTCGTTGGAATGCCACCATAAAAGTCCCTAGAGAATTTTTACTTTACCAACTACTCATAGGAATGCCTAGAAACGAGCAATCCTTTCATGCCATCTATTTATTTGGTTTAATGACGACCTCTTTGTATATGTATGACCGAAATATTGAAATGGTTTAAGCCTTTTGCGAAGCTTGGTGCCCTTCAAAATGGTTCGAGCCTTTTGCGAAGCTTGGTGCCCTTCAACCAATACTCTTCATACTATGGTGGGTGAACTATCAATTTTCCTAGGGTAGCGACTTTCGATTAGAGGGGGCTTCTACACCTACCTTAGAGAGCTAACTGGCTCACAGGACAAGGAGAAATATCTTCCAACGATTTGCAAACATCTTTTTCAGGTGTACCATTCAACAATTTGTTTGTGGAAAAAAGATTGTGCATCATCCTCTAAGAAAAATTCTCCAGGGGCTATTAGTTCTTGGATTTCATTTTTGTTTAATAAAAAAGGGAGTAAAAAGACAATTAAAAAAGCATTGTAAAAAAGAAAAAAAAAAAAAAAAAGAAGAGGAAGAAGAAAGTAAAATAATAATTAAAAAAAAAAAAAAAGAAAGAAAGCAAAAGGGAGCTAAAAAAACATGGTTGAAAATTAAAAAAGAATAAGAGACAATACAAAGTTTGAAAAGAAAGTAATTTTTTTTTTTAAAATAATAATAAAAAATCTAACGAAAAGGGAAAGTCGAATAAAGATAAAAATAAAATATAATAATAAAATTGAAAAAAAAAAATCCACATATAATAACGTTAAAAAAAAAGACATCAAATCTAATAATGATTAAAAACAAAAGCAAGTCAAATAATTTTTTTAAAAAAATAATAATAAATTTGGGGTTTAAAAAAAAGGAAATACTAAAACCTAATGTGTTTCTTCCCTCACCGTCGCCCCCTTCGATTTTCTCTCTCCAACTCTTCATCTACTCCTTCCTCTTCGCCATTTGAAACCATCCCTTAGCCTGTTCTCCATTTGCCCTAATTAAACAGACCTTTGAGAAAGAAGCCTTCAAAAAAAGAAAAAAATCCAAAGCCTGTATACTACAAAAGTGGCTAAAATCAATTGGTTTCCTTCTCACTGGTCTTTCTCACCGCCGCCGCCGTCTTAGTCGTGGGCCAAGCTCATGGTACCGACATCTGCGAAAAAGCCAAATATGTTCCACTCTGCAGATCCACAGTGAAAGACGCTTCAGACCCAACGGTCGCCATTAAAACAGCCATCGAACATCTCTTATTCGAAACAAAACGCGAGAAAGCAGCGAGCGTGAAGATGGTCAATAAGCAGGATATAAAAGCTTGCATTCAAAACCGAGCGACGCCGGCAACACTTTCAAAAAAAATTATAGAAGGAGCCGTACATCAGCGACAGGCGTTTGTTCCTGCCTCGTTCCAGTAGCTCAACGTCGGGCTTGGTCCCGAATAAGAATTTCCAAAAACAGAAAGGAAATGATAGACTTTGAAGAAAAAAATTGGAAGAAGATGGGTTTCAAAGCTCCTTTTTCATCACTGAGACCTTAAAAAAAACCTGCTGGAGAAGTTTGCTAACGAGTGAATTTTTCATTTTTGGGTTCATCAAATTCGATTAATAAATAAATGAATAAGGGTTGGTTGAGATTTTATTTAAAATCCAAATCTCTAAAGAAGTTAGGTTTTATTTGAAATCCAAATCTTTTAAAGATTTGATAAATTTGGATTTAATTGGATAGGATATTTTGGTTTTAAATCTAGCCAAAGTATTTTATTAGTTTTTTTCAGTTTTTTTTTTTAAAAAAAGCCAAAATTTATTCCAAATTTGACAAAAAAAAAATGGTGATTTCATTTTAGATTAAATCGAAAGTATAGTCTAAAAATAAACCATAAAAAAGAAAAAANAAAAAAAAAAAAAAAAAAAAAAAAACCAGGTTGAGTGAATTGCCCATCAAATAATGAAGCTTACTTATAAATGTTTCTAAGCTGGGAAAATTAATGCAAAATCAAGTTATGAACCAAACTCATATTTTGATCAAAATAAATTGAAACATTGCTCGAAACATACAATGTTTTTGAAATCCATCTACACATGAATGTGCATAAATTTTGAAAAGGAGCATTGACTGGAGAAGAAATTTTATCCAATTACAAAATAACACGTGTCTTCCATCCGACCATTTGATCACAGTGATGAGCTTATAAACTTCAATGGCGATGAGACGTAGACCACGATCAATAAATTTGGCTAGAGGTTCGGTTGGGCTTTAAATCATAAATTAGATTGGGTCGAGTAATTAAAATCGCTCAGGTCCAAAATCCGACCCAATTCAAGTTCACGGTGAAAATTTTGGGTTGAAGAAAAGATGGGTCCAAGCCTAAGCTCTAGTCCAAACCCAAAGCATGTCATAATCGTAATATCATCCAGATAAGGGTGATAGAGATGTATTGCGGCCTTCTCCTATTTATCAACTCGAACCTCATTCTTCTGCAGTTGATGTTACGGATCAGCCCCACTCTTCAGGCCAGCTGCTTTGCTCAGCATCTTCTGCCGATTGTCAGCCTGTTCAGTTGACCTCAGAGGATTCCAATCATCTTGCCAGGAAGTTGGTGGGCTCATCATGAATTAGGTCGGGGTGGTTGGTGGTTTCGGTAGCTCCATGTAAGGTTAGCTCGAAAGCGAGTTCTTACTGTTTGACCTGAGGGGAAGAAAGCGGTGATTACCTGGGGTGAGGTTGACCTTCTTTCTGCGGTACGGCTATTATCTTATTAGAGTCAATAGCTGGGAATCAACGGAAAGTCAGGCATAGAAAGTTGGCAGTTCGGCATAGGGAGGAGTGAATACCCGCTTAGCCCGTCGCTTTTTATGGCTTACCTTCGGGAAGTTTTTCCATTGTGAAAGTCTTGGCTTGGTCTTTTTTTGTTGATTGTGCATAGCTCTTTCATGCTTCTTTATAGCGCCGAGAAGGTTTTTAGAAATTTTGGCCAAGCTCGAGCTCAGTGGAACTCTAATGTGCATAGTGCTCGGCGGAAGACCTGTGGACTGTCTTGGAGGTATGATTTTTGTCACCACGGAAGGGAATATCCAATTCGTGGAAAAAGGCCTAACCATCACTCTGGGTGGGAAGAAAGTCATTGCTAGCTCTTTGACCGGTGCTATTGAATCTCTTTCCAGAAGGGCTAGTCTAAAGNAGAAAGTCATTGCTAGCTCTTTGACCGGTGCTATTGAATCTCTTTCCAGAAGGGCTAGTCTAAAGCTAAGGCTGCTAAGTCAAATAAATCCTAACTGCTAAAGTAGAACTGATAGTAGTAGCACATCAACAAGTGCCTTAGAGCTGAGGGTATCTGGAATTGTCTGTATAAGCCAAAACCCATAGCACTGGTGACGTCTCCGACATAAATGCAAGGAGGATGTATAGCTGATATAGGATCTTATGGAACAGGATTTGATTCTGCAAGCGGTTCAGTACGAACGAAGAAATTTTGAACAAAAGGATCGGAACTCGCTGATAGGAAAGGAGAGAAAAACAAAGCAATGCCCTGTTCGCTTATCAGCTCACCTTGTCCCCTTACGGCCTCCTTTGCTTGTTCGCCTATCGGTGAAATAGCAATAGCAGCGAAATTCGTCCTCTTCGTCGAAGATCCAACCTTATCCATCTAGACCATTTAGGTTATCGCTTCAACATGATCCATCCGTATGTCTCTACATCTATAATATAACCGTGGATGTTAGTTTATTAATTTGCAGTTAATGCAACTAATTTTGAAATAAAACATCAAATATTTTATTACATAAATAAAAAGTTTATACATTACAAATACAAACTATAGGACCCTACGAGATTTAGGACATCAACCCTAACACAAGTATTAGAGATCGAACCACATGACATCAACATCAATTCAACATAAGCTCAACTCCACGAAACAAGTTTCTTTGGAAATCTCGTGCGAACAAATCACTACAAGAATTTTTACCTGTTTCGATATTTTTTTTCTCGACGCATTCATGTTCGTTGGCATAGGCGTAATTAAAAAATTTATGCTGATGAAAATTGAAGCTTTTCCCGACAAAAATATGTATGGGGGAAAAGTCTTTAAAAATTTCCTTCTTTTTCCCCTCACTTTTTTCCTTTCTCTTTCTCTTCCCTCAACCCCCTCGTTTCTTCCGTGTCCCCCCGAACCCCTACCAATTTCCCTTTTGTCCCCCCTTCCTTCCATCCCCCCTTCTTGTCGCCGCCCCCCCAATCGATTCAAATCTCCCCTCCTTTCTCTATTATTTTCCCTTTCTCCCTCCATTTTTTTACTCAAACGGCCACTGCTCCAACACTGAATGCCAACGCATGCCACCTCTGCACGCCGTCGCACACTACTGTCGCACGCATTGGTTGGTTCTTCTTCTCTTTTCTTTTTTCTAATAAATGTTATTTATAGGTTATGTCTGTGTTATTATTCTGATAAAAGGGTTTTGTTTCAAATTGGAATTAGGATATTCATTTGTTTATGAATGAAATTGTTATTCTATCTTTGGTTTGTATATAGATGGATATAATGAAGGATGGATTATTTGTGTATTTTGGTTTTAATTTTGTACATGAGATTCAGTTGTTAATATTGAAGTTTATCCTTTTTACGGATATAATATGCTTTAAATTTTAAAATGAAATTGCTAAGGATGTTTAAAGCAAATTAACTAAATTTTACACTTTTCACTCGCTAGTGTTAAATCATCAATTGACCCAAAAAACTTAAGTTGATAGGTAAAGGTAAATTTGATATCATATCATCTAAAAGAACTCTAGTAAGGAGTCGTTTTCTTTGATTGATTAAAAAGATTGTGAGGAAAAATGAAAACTTTGGAAAAAAATTAGAAAATGGAAAACATTTGACCCTTTAGCTTCATTTATTTAGCTTTTATCAATAAAGGTTCACAATCGTAAGTATTTGACCCTTTTTCCTTACTAATGTTCTCGTCACATGCTTGATGCAGACTGACCCTTCTATAAAGTAAAAAAAGATCACTAGAAATGTAGTGATTTCTCTCTTGTTCTCATCATAAAGGCCAAAACTTAGAGATAATGAAATATCTCCTTCATATAGCCAAAACTTAGACATGCTTTATTTATTTGGTTCAACAATGAATAAGGATTGGATTAAGCTTAGAGATAGATTCTCAAGAGAGTACATTGACAAAGTTACACAATTCATGGAAGTGGCAAAGTGTCATGTAAATGGAGAGGGGAAAAATTGTCAGAATTCAATGTCTCAAACATTAGATGAAGTAGACGACATTTATTTGCTAATGGAATATCTCTTTCATATAGTCAATGAATTTATCATGGAGAACCGGTAAATAAAAGCTCAATTTCAAAGAGTTGGGACTTCTTTAGCTCCTTCAATGGATGATGGATTAAGGAAAGAACCTACTGCACACAATGATGATGATGAGTTGTCAATCATTTAACTGATTTGCAAGGACCGATGAGAGAAGGAGCATATGATGAAGATGAAGAAGACTTTGGAGATGAAATGCCTGGGAACATCGAATAAAGGGATACTTCAAACATTTTTGAGGAGTTGATGGATGAAGCACGTAACTCGTTGTACCTTAGTTGTATAAAATTTTCCTCATTTAACTTCTTGGTGAGCTAGATGCATATTAAGGTTCTCAATAATTGGAGCAACAAATCCTTTGATATGTTACTAGATTTGTTGAAAGATGTCCAACTGATACATGCATACCTAGTTCTTTTTATGAAGCCAAGAGAAAATTATGTGACCTAGGACTAGGATATGATTCCGTTCATGATTGCAAGTACGACTATGTTTTATTTTGGAAAGATATTCTAATTGTCAAAATTGTCCAGTGTGTGGTGAGTCTTGATACAAAATAAAGGATGACAAGAATAAGAAGATCCCAAACAAAATTTTACGTCATTTTCCATTAATACCGAGGTTGAAACGATTGTTTTTATTAAAACACGTTGTTTCTGAGATGCAATGGCATAAGGATAAATGAGTTGAAACCAATGGTGTGTTGCGACATATACATGATGCTGAAGGGTGGAAATATTTTGATAGAAAGTTTTCTAAATTTTCTTGAGATCCAAGGAATGTTTGGTTAGCCTTAGCTTCTAATGGATTTAATCCATTTGGGAATATGAGTATTGCTTAAAGCATGTGGCCCGTGATGCTTGTTCCTTACAATTTTCCACCATGGAAGTGCATGAAGGAATCTACTTTTTTCATGTCTTTACTTATACCAGGACCCAAGTCTCGTGGAAAAGAAATGAACGTCTATTTACAACCATTGATTGAAGAGTTGAAAGAGTTATGGAACAATGGTGTGCACACTTACAATTGCATGAGTGGGGGGTACTTTCAATTATGTGCATGTTTCATCTTGCTGTTCACTTACCGTACGAAGAAAAGGTCGTTGGTTCGGTTACATATAGTTAGATATACCCTATTGAGAGAAGCTTGCGAACCTTGAAACAATACGTAAGAAACAAAGCCCGTCCCGAGGGTTCAATAGTAGAAGGATTTATCATGAAAGAATCTTTGACTTTTTGTTCCAGTATCTATCTGGAATAGAAACTATATTCAATAGGGAGCCACGTAGTGATGATGTAATTCTCCATGGCCCAAGTTGTGGAGATTTTTATGTGTTTAGGCAAAATGTATGGCCATTAGAGGGGTCAATTGTGAAGACGCTAACTAAAAATGAGAAACGAATGACACATTGGTATGAATTGAACAATAACTCTGAGATAACATCTTATCATAGGTATGTTTCAGATCCTATATGTTTAGTTAATATCCTTAGTTTTCAAAGTCGATATTATATCTAATGTTAAATTTATGACTATGAAACATTTGAGACCGATTCATACTTGATCATACACAACATCATATTTATCTCAAAGGCATCAATCACAATTCCCTACTTGGTTCAAAGATCATGTAAGTATACTTATAACTTATTCAATTAGATATTTGAACATCAATAATGAGTTAAAAAATATTGAGTTTCCATAATCCATCAAATAAGAGAAGCATTTTATGATCTTTACTCAATATCACTTGGTCCTTCTAATCAAGTCCGCTCTTACAATGGTTGCATTTTCAATGGAGTTCGTTTTCACTGTATTGATCGTGACAATAAAAGATCAACTCAAAATAATGGCATCATGGTGCCCGGAGAAATAGAAAGAGTTTAAACTAATTACTATGGTATACTAGTTAATGTATTAGACTTAGAATATAGCAATGGAAGATGTGTGATCCTTTTCATATGTAAGTGGTTTGACACAGACTCTAAGAAAAATAAAGTACAACAGGATTTAGGGTTCATATCAATAAATACATTTCATTATTGGTATATAGATGAGCCCTTCATCTTTGCAACTCAAGCCAAACAAGCTTTTTACACCAACGGTAATAAACTTGGCAATAGTTGAAAAGTTGTGCAAATTGTCCAAAATAAATATGTATGGGACGTTTCAGAAGCAGATAGAGGTGAAAATGATGAATTAGAGTTGTTGGAAGTAGTTGGACGGATTGAGGTCGATGAATCTATCTAGGATGCCATATTATGTCGAGATGATGTTGATCCTACTATTGTAGAAAATCAAGTTAATCCACAATAATTGAATCATAATGTACCATATTCAGACCATGATGGTTTTATAAATGATGAACCCGAAGATGTAGAAGCGTCCACTAAGAAGAGTTCTAGTTCAAATAAATATCTAGATTTTGAGGATCAAGATAGTGAATAACTGTAAAACAACACTAGTGTAATTCATAATTTCAAGATCGTCTAGCAAATGAACTAGTTAGGGAATCTAACACTTTGACTACGTGTAATTTGTAATTTCATGTGTTATGTACGTGTAAAGTATGTTTGATGTTATTCATGTTTTGTGTGGTTGTACAATTATGGTAGGTCAACATCAAGATTGTTTAGTCAATGAACTAGTTAGGGAAGCTAACACTTTGGCTACAAGTAATTCATAATAATTCATTAGTTCAAGTGTGGTTGTAAAATTATGGTAGGGAAACGTCAAGATTGTCTAGCAAATGAACTAGTTAGGGAAGCTAATACTTTGACTATGAGTCCCTCGATAGAGGCAGGAACGACCATCGCATCAGGTGATAGTAGTATGTCTTAGGTTGAACATCTAAATATTATTGTAGCCTCTAATTGAGTAGTGTATTTGATCTTGTTACAGGATCCAATTTTAAAACAAAACGGAAGTGTGGGCGAAAGCACTGCCGAAATATTAATTTGGATGTATATGTACATCGACATGGGTGGATCCCAATTACCATTTCTGAGGATGTTGGAAAACCAGTAAGTGTCTTTGCCACAAAGTTTAGCAACGCCATTGGAACCGCGACACGGACACAATTTCATTGCATTGTTCTAAGTGGAAGGATGTACCTGGTGATGTCATTGCCACTATAAAGGCTCGTAAGTTTTATGATTTTATTATATTAATCTCATATGTGTACTTACCATAACTTGTATTGAAAATGTAGACACATTTTATTGTGGATCTATCCTCGAATGTCGTTAATAAGTACATAAATCGGCATATATAGAAATCATTTAGAGAATATAGATCAGAACTGCATAAGCACTATTGTAGCTTTAAGAATCCTGTAATTGCTCGGGAAAGTCCACCAAACAGGTTAACAAATAAAGAAGATTGAAAGATTCTTTGTGATCGATGGGAGACTCCTGAACGGCAGGTAAATTTTATATGTTTGTTGTACTTATTGTTTACATAAATTGCTTGTACTAATAAATTATCATTTATGTAGGAAAAAAGGGAGAAGAACAAGAAGAATAGAGAATGTCTCAGTTTCAACCATTATTGTGGGTTGAAATCCTTTCTTCAAATGCAAAATGAATTGGTATGGTATGATGTAAATTCATTATTGTTTTATTCATTTCCCATTGAATGTAAAGAATAAATTTGTTTATTGAATTATAGACGATCGAGAAGGGTGAAAAAGTAGGCCAAATAGAATTTTTTTATAAAAGTCACTTCTCAGAGAAGGATGAGTGGATAAGCGAAGCCGCCAAAGAAGCATATGCAAGTTATATTGTATCATATATGTGTAATTTTATATTAACCCTTATATACAATATATAAGCTAAAAAAACTATTATAAATATAGTTGGAAATGCAAGAGGAGATTAGAAAGTTGTCATAAAATGGGGTTGAATCAACAATGGAGGATATTTTTTGTGAACAGGTTTTGGGAAAACGATCAGGCCACACTAAAAGTCTTGGATGGAACCCAAAACCCAATTTAGCTACATCTTCTTCAAAAATTGAGAAATATATTAGGAATAAGTTTGAAAAGCTTGAGGTGTAGGTGACAAACTTAAAGAAGGAAAGTATTATGTTAAAGTCAATAGTTTCGGGTTTTCAAGATTAATTGACTGAAATCACAAGACAGTTAGGTGTGCAACAAAAGCAAGGAGATGGACCTTCAAACAACTAGGTACGTTATGACAACTTTCAGTTCTTGATTAGTGGATTTAGAAACTTAATTTGATTGTTGTGTGGCTATCCTGCAGTTATGGTAGCCACTTCAAATATGAGCGTTGTAGTGGATTTAGGAACTTCATTTGTTTGTTTTGTGGTTATCCTGCAGTTATGGTAGCCACTTTAAATATGTGTGTTTTAATGTACTTGTTACCACTTTGTGTTTAAATAGCATTTAGGTGGAACTCGGCGAACATTCGTACCTTGGGGGGGGGAGGGGGAGGGGGGGGATGTATATGTTGTAATTGTATTTTATATTATCTAGAAGAGGGGAGGGATTCACTTCAACGCTTTCTATGCATTTGTTGATGCTTTGGGTTTAAATGGTGTTTAGGTGGAACTAGGACACATTCGTAACTTGGTAGGGGAGGGGGATGTATAGGTTGTAATTGTGTTTTAGATTATCTTGAAGCCTAATTGTAGACTTTAAAGGAACAAGTTATTGGCATATTTATAGGGATCTGATAGTTGTGGAGGTTTAAAGGGCGTTTATCTATTTGTTTAAATGGATTTGCGACATGTTCATAATGTAGGGGAGGGATTCACGTCTTAATTATAACCATTTTAATCACTTTTTAGATAGTAAAATTGTTGTTTGTGGTGTTCATGTTTTAATTATGAACATTGACAACATGTTTGTGAAGGATCTCATATCTAAGAGTTCCATGAGCGCGTTCGGATCGCTATGATCTCACCGTGACTGAAATACAACATTATACATTCAACACATACAGTTATGCAAACAAACTCTAATTAACGGCACGCTACGAACAACAAAATAACAAAGGGACAGAGTTCCATACCAGTTGAAGATAATCTTCACACTCCGGAACTTCAACGCAACGGAACCCTCCAAGTGTTCTGCCAACGCTCGGTGGGAACATCGACTGCAGCAGCACGATCAACGCGAACTCACGATCGCAACGGGGACGAAACCACCACTAATGAGTCTCGGGTATTCTCGGATTGAAAATCCAAAGGGTGGGTTTTGGTGAATTTGGTAGGGGACAGAGGAAACAAGAATCGTGTAGTCGATAAGCAAGTGGGAGGGAAAAAGCCGCTATCGCATAGCAGAAATGCTTATCGTTTAGAAGGAGCTACACGATCGTGTAGGATTTACTGAACGATCGTTTAGGAAAAGGTACACGATCATTTAGTATACTATACGATCATTTAGAGAAGTTATCCGATCATGTAGGTGACAGTGTGCGATCGTTTAGCTCGAGGTAGACAATCGTTTAGGCAGAGAAGGGCTATCGTATAGTCTCTTGAGCGATCGTTTTACAAAACACCAGCACGCTTTCGAATTCTCTTGGGCAAATCTGACGACGGACGATCAAAATGAAAACCTTTTTCATTTTAATTCATGTTACAATAACCAACGCTACCCACTAGCCCACGTTCGAACGTGAAAATTAGATTAATTATCATATAATTAATCAACTAATTAATTAATAAATATAATCATATTATATTTTTATCCTATAGTTTGATATCACATATCTACTATAGTATTTTCTCCTCTACTTGATATAAATCATATTTATATCTAATTTCCTCCAAAATAATGTATCCATTACATTTAGCCAATTATATCATATATAATTAACCAGTCCAATTATATCATATATAATCGAACTTCCTCTTGTCAATTTGAACATTTCAAATTAACCAAAAAACTGGTTCTCGACTTTATTCCAAGCTACCCAGGGGACGTAATGGACCTGTGGCCGAAGCTCCAACGGTACGTGAAAACTGACTAAACTCTTTAGCCACGAGATCTACCATCCGTTAACTGTCAGGCATTCCACTAAAGACCAACAACTGAACTCTTCTTACCACTATATATTGTCTGTGTCATATGATATAACCATCATGAGTACGATGACTTTCACAGATGCTCGTAAGTACAGTTGGGCCAAATTATCGTTATGCCCCTGTTAGTTACATCTCACTTCTTAAGTACCACTGATTCCTCTAATGAACAATACAACATAGTCCACTATGTGTAACAACCTCTCGGCCAAAAAATGTGTGTGACACCACATTGTTCAAGCCCCGGAATCAGCCCTTAAGGAGCTATCTATCTACTTACCCCTACCTCAAGGAAGTAATGTTGAGAACTAGTCATAATCTGATGTATAGCTCTGACCGTCTTTAAGGCGCTCACGCATAAACAATCCTGCAGGCACGATTATCACCAACCTATATTAATGGTAGTCTGCAATCCGAAGCTAATGCTGCTCTCACCTCACCGCATTATCAAAATCAAAGTTTGCTATATAGGATCACCCTCTAATGCTGAGGAGTCCCATAAACTCACTCAGATT
Organism: Benincasa hispida; assembly: GCF_009727055.1. Classification (NCBI taxonomy): domain Eukaryota; kingdom Viridiplantae; phylum Streptophyta; class Magnoliopsida; order Cucurbitales; family Cucurbitaceae; genus Benincasa; species Benincasa hispida. The sequence continues at coordinate 29,490,017 of NC_052359.1, forward strand.
AGTCATGTCCTAATGGTCATCCTAGTGAAGTGAAGTCTCTGTCATGAACGGTGTTATATAACGAGACATTGACACTTCGTGGTCAGGTCTTATACAAACTCTTTGTATAGGACGCCCCCGCTCGCATGTCCCCAACACGAATATGATTAGGATCAAACCATCTATGATAAGTCACAACACTTGTGACCATTCCACAAAGCGGGCCGCATCTGTACCGTTACCAGGATAAGGTTTCCCTCCTTTATCCATATACTACAGACCATTTTGGTTATCACTCAAGACATGATCCGCTTGTATGTCACCACATACATGCTTGAGTCACATATAGATAACTAGAGATTTTATGTTTATTGGTTTGTGGTAAAAAAAATTAACAAGTAACCGAGCAAAATTCTAAAATGTGAAGTAAATATCATATATTAACAACACAAGCGTTCGTACAAACTACAGGACACGAGACTTTAAGACATCAACCCCAACAGTTTGTAGCTCGAGAGAGGGATCATTCCTCATAACCATTTTAAACATTTTGTTTCTCCTATTTCAGGTTGTTCGTGTAAATTCTTAAAGATCAATTTTTTTGGAGATTGCAAGAAGATTTTGTGAGATGATTACTTATTTTAGTTTAGTATCTCACTTATTTTGGCTTAGGATATTTTAGCTTAGGGAAGATTAAACTTTTTTTTGTATAGGGGATTTGTAAGAAGTTAGAAAAGCTCAAATTTAATTGTATATACAATTTTGTTCGTAAAATTTTATAGCTTGTGTATTGAATATTAGTCTTATTTTTAAATATATAAGCTTACTTTTGTTATATTTATCCTAAATTGATTTGTTTGAAGATTAATTTTTGTTTATGCATAATTATGTATTAAGAAAATAAAAAAGTGGTTATTTAATTGTTACAAAAAATATATAAAATTATAAACAACTTATGTCGACGCAAATAAACGTTGGCAGAAATCTGTCTATTGAATTAAAAATTTGTTGCTTAGGACTATGCTTTTCCTCACGCAAATTGTATTTTGTTGGGAAAAACATATGCTGACGCAAGCAATTGTATTGTCAGAAATGGTATTTTTGCCGACGAAAATAGTTTTCATCGGGAGGAACTTCTCCCGACATGGATACGACGACGATTATGCCAACGCAAAAAAATGCATTGGCATAATCTATCCTGACGTTTTTAATACTTTGTTTGATATTTTTTTGTGTGGAGAATGGTGAAAATTCTTGTAGTGAATTGTATTAATTTATTAAATTTAAAATAAAGATTAAAATAACTACATCAGATTTATTATTATTATTATTATTTTAGTGACATTGTATTTACTTCAATGTTGGAGAGTGAATAAAAAGTTGGAGTAATTAATGATTTACGAAGAAAAATGTGTAATTGAATTTCGAGTTAACAAATTGTCTGAAATAAGTACCTAATTACATGCCAAACGAGCTTAGTTAACTAGCATAAACTGTATATCAATGACCAAGAGATAAGTGGTCCAATTTTTTCAATATAAATATGATACTGTTTGATGCCAGTTAATCAAACATAACACATATATTGCATAGGAAATTACTAGTTTGAAGAAAATAAAGGAATGAAATCAATTTTTAGCATAAGGAGTTGGTTATTATAGTCTTAGGTTATTATAATTGGATTATAATAGTTTGTGTTTAGGGTATAGATCATTTTAATTTGAGTTATAATAGTATGTGTTTAAGGTGTAAACTATTTTAGTTGAGAAAAAAATAGTAAATACTGTAACAAAGAATAAAAAAAAATGATGATGGTAAAATAGTAAAACCTGTAGCAAACAGTAAATACTGGAATAAATGAAGGTTTTGAAATATTGTTAGATTATATCTAATTGGGGACTATAAAATAGTATTTAGGTTATTATAATTTTAAGATAATTTTTGCCCCCAAACACTCTCTAATGGGTAATTGGGTTAACGGAGGGTATATAATATAAAATATTAGATAAAACCCAAATATGTAAAAATGTTTGGGACAAAGGAAATTCATATAAATAGAAAAATCCCAAAAATATATACACTCTATAGTAACAAATTTTAAAAATACTTGTGTTTTGAAATTTTTTTTTTTGCTATAAAGTGTAAATATTTTTTAATGTTTTTTATATTTAAAAAGACCCTTTTGGACCATTATTTAAATTGCGGTAAAAATTTCTTGGATAAAAATATGAAAACCTAATTTAAGCTAAAAAAATGTAGAGTAGAAAATTTTCAATTCTATACTTTTTAGAAAAGATTTGTTTTATATATTTATATATTTCTCATCTAATCAAATCTATTTTTTATTTTCTATGATTGAATGTATCATTTTTTTTAAAGAAAAGTATACCATATTGATATTTTTTTTAAATAAAATTATTTTTCTTAATATTTAAAAACTAATCTATAACAAACATAATTGATCATATTAAACAATTATTTAAAATTTTAAATCACAAAATTTTTAAAAAAAAAACTGATGATAAGACTATTTTGGTCATTATATCTAAAATAAGATGTTTTTATATTTATTTACCAAACACTTCAACCTACTTTTTCAAGTTTAAGTTGAAATTTACCAAGTATTATTTTATTTTTTCACAGTTGATTTTTCTAAAAGCACAGCTACCATTAATTATTTTGAAAGCTACAGTAATCCCAAACTGAGTCTTAGTCTAAAAATTGTCAAATGTCCAATTTTAATCTATATACTTTCGATAAATTTTAAATTTAGCTCTCAATGTTAGTTTTTTTTTGTTGATTTTTTAAAAATATTTTTGTTATCTATAGCATTTTTACTATAAATCTTGAAAACATGACATATATTATACTTTCTTGCATGAAAATTATTATTATTTAATCAATTTTGATCGAACTTAATTGTAAATGACTAAAATCAGTTTTCTCATTTTAAAATCATTGTGAACATGTTTTTAATCCTTCAAAACTAATTTTGATGATAAGAAATTACATTTAAATGTGTAAAATTGAAAACTAAATTAATTTTGAGTGATTAAAAATGTGTTTTCGAGTTATTTTAAAAATAACAAAAATATTTTTGATGGTTTTAAAATCACTCTCAAATATATACTTAAGATTTATTAAAAGTAGAAGACTAAAATTAGATAAATGAAAGTATAAGAACAAAAATTGAACAAATTAAAATTACACGAACCAAAATGATATTTTAACAAAGTTTGGAAAAAAAATAAAAAAAACGACTCCACTGGGGATCGAACCCAGAATCTCTGGTTCCGTAGACCAGCGCCTTATCCATTGGGCCATGGAGTCCGGTTTTCAGTGTAGACGTCACAACTTTAATTGTTAATTTTTGTGCTCCTTCTCTTACAAGTTGGTGATTTCACCAAACTTTAAGCTTAATTCGAACAAACACTGGTCCACGAGCAACCCACAGAGAATTGATAAAGCAGAGCTGAAAGATTGTCTTCGTTGATCTTTTTGTAGAGAGAGAAAAAGGGTTTTTCAAGTTCTTATGCTACATAAAATCCATAGCGGAAAGGAGAGGAGGATGATCGAGTGGGAAGCAAAGAGAATCTGAATGTTAATGGAGAATAAGCTGAGCTAAGGATTGTGGATTTTGCTGGAAATCAATTGATTGATTCCTTCTCTGTTTTTACTTGAAATGCAGTAATGGGTAAGCAACAATCATTGCGCAGCAAAGCAGTTCATTTCGTCTCCGATATCACCACCGTTCTCCTTAACCCAATCTCTGATAAACCTTCCACCAGAGCCTCTGCTCATCCTCAACATCATTCACCTGTGAGTTTGTCTCTCTTAAGCTGTTATAGCTTTTCAATTCCTCTTCTGTTTGCTTTGTCATGCTTTGGTTATTTTCCGGCAGTTCCGCTTCTGAAGTTTTACGTTTTTCTTCAGATATGTTTTATGGACTGGTGACTCCGATTTCATTTGGTTTGACTTCAATCGGTGGTTGTAATATGCATTTTTTGGACTAATTGTGGCTAATTTTGGTTTATGACCCATGAGAGCCTTTTATTTGTCTTAATCGTTAATCTTTATGCATGAATGTAGGGCTGAAGGTTAGATACGTTCTGTTCCATTTGATAGGGGATTTCAAAGAACTACTAAAAATGAACGCATTTTTCTTGTAATAAAAAATTTCTTTTTAGAGATGTTTGTTAATGGGAATTAACTAGCGTGTGAAAGTCTCTCTGGTGTGGGCAGCCATGTTAAATCTTTAATTGCGTTGGCTTTGTTCTTCTAGGAAGATGCGATCGACCTTAAAGACGACAGTGATCTAGGGTCAGCTAGTGAACAGGGTTCCGAATTTTCGGATGATGGCCCTGATACATCTTCATTTACTGCATTCCTGTATTCCCTCTTGTCGTCCTCGGAATCACACGGAAACTTGAACCCCAATGAAAGAAGTGATAATCAGGCAGATGCAGGCGTGCCAGTGAACAATGCTGCAAAAGAAACTGTTATGAAGAAGAGCTTGTTTTCTAGGGGGAAACAATCGCTTGGTAGAGCTTTTCACCATGCTGCAAGAATCACTGGCTACCGAAATCAGGAGCGGAAGAGTGATGTTGAGATGAAAGTTGATGATTCTAGATTTTCTGCAATTGAGATGATGGAGAGGGCAAATGTAAGCGAGGTTGCTTCATCAGTTGATGTCCCTGAGGCATCTGAACCTTCATTGCTTCTTTCAGAAAAAACTAGAACTGTTCTTTATGCTTCCCTTCCAGCCCTAGTTCAGGGAAGGAAATGGCTTTTGCTATACAGGTGAAGACCTTCAGCATTTTTTTTTTTTTATAGATTATGTTTCTAGAAATTCTCATAGGATTTCAATTATTTATACTCTATCATCTGTTTTTATAAATGTGTATCGGTTGTGAAACACAGTACGTGGAGGCATGGGATATCTCTTTCAACTCTATATAGGAGAAGTATGCTTTGGTCTGGATTCAGTTTGCTGGTAACTATAAGTTTGATTTTTCTATGAACAAGTTAGCTTTGACATGTATTCATCTTTAACCATGTATGTTGAATGAATATCGCAAGTAGATAAGACGTCAATTACCATCCCAAAAGTTGATTTTATTCCTCATGTTTTTTTTATCCAAGTTGCTTCTCTTTTTGTCTAACTCCCTTCCTTTTTTCTTTGTGAGTTTCGGGAATATCCCAATTTGTAGGTCTGAGATCCTCATCGATGAATTGAAAAGTCTGAATGATCAACTTTGCAATCAGTTTTTAGAATCAATAGGTCTTTAAATCGTTCATTTGAAAAAATTGAAACCCTTCTTATTGGATGATCGGATACTTCCCAAAAATCGAAATTCTTGATCAATGGAGGAACAATATCACCATTTTTGTTCGATAAGATACCTAAGTGGATGATTGACTCCTTCCATACTAGAAATAATCACAGGAAATCCTTTGATAACACGGCTTCCTATTTCTCAATGATATCCCACGATCAAGACAATTGGCTAAATCCCATACTATCTCGCTGATTGGGCATCTATGACATCTACAACTTGAGGATTCCTCTGCTGATGCATATAAATATTACATACATGTCTAGTTTATGTCAGACGATGTGTCACTTCAGCATAATTTACTTACAGGTTGTTGGGGACCGTAAAGGTGCTGTATTTGGCGGCTTGGTGGAGGCACCGTTAAAACCGAGCAGCAAGAAAAAGTATCAGGTGCTTCTAATATGTCTTTATTCTTTCTTTAGCCTATTGAGGGCATCTGTGCAATTGACCCTATTAATCATGAATCTTGAACAGGGAACAAATAATACTTTTGTTTTCACAAGTATACCTGGCCATCCTGTGATTTATCGCCCCACAGGTACTTAACAGTCCTTGTTTAAAAGTTTATCCACCAGAAGTCACTTCATACCAATCTTTCGTTTGTTATTTGTGAATTCATATCGTCTTACTAGTATCCACAGGTTTGACTCATTGGCAACCTTTGCCAATATCATAAAATAATTATGCGAGTTTATTTTGAACATGAGTTAAATATTGGTTGGAATATAAGGTAAGAAAATATTCCACTTGACATTATCAGTGAGCTTACGAAAATAAATACCCAAAAAAGAAGATACAATGACCATTTGGTAGCAATAATATTTTGCTATGCATTCTGTTTCTCTGCACGCTCATGAGATGAACTATGATCCTTCTAGGAAACGGGGGCAAATTATGCTTTTATACCATTTCATGGGCCATTTTCTTGTTGCTGATGAAGTTTTGTGACTTCTTGCTTTATCTCCATCTACTGAAAACTTTTAGAGATTTTTTTTCTTTTTTCTCCTCTCTTGTTCTAAGGATTAGTCGCATTTTCCTCAATTTAGGTATTATTATTGTATGTTTTCAAATTATGATTGTAACAATCTTCAAGTAAATTGTTTGCGTATAAAGAGAGAGATCAAGGTAATTGCATGATTTTGAATCCTGTTAGGGACCTATTCTAAGATTGCCGATAATCCTCAATGAGTATTGAGAACTGCCTTAAAGTTTACTTTTTACATGATTTTATATCCGGTAGTCTCATGGAGGGAAATTTTAAACTGATTCAACCAGGTGAAAATTACTATTTCACATTGTGCTCCCCCGACTTCTTAGCCATCGGCGGCGGCAGCCATTTTGCACTCTATTTGGACAATGACCTGTGAGAACACTCTCTTTTAATAGTCTGTGTGGTGCAATCACATAATAACTTATATCAATTATCTAAAATAAACATGCAACTTGATTCGATGCTTATAAATGTGTTCTTGAATTTAAGATTGAATGGATCGAGCTCTACGTCAGAGACTTACGGGAATCCTTGTCTTGCAAATACTGAAGAATTTGAAGTAAAGGAAGTTGAGGTGATTGTAGAACATCTCAGTTTGCTCACATCCAAAATACATCTATGATACTTAAGTAACCTACTATTGATTCTAAAATCAGTTTTACACATTGTGTTTGTAATGCAGTTGTGGGGTTTTGTATACACCTCAAAGTATGAAGAAATGCTTGCTTTGAGCAGAACCGAAGTACCTGGGATTTGTCGATGGTGAGCGATTTTCAAATGCAACCCAAACCACAACTTTACTGAATGAATCGACACCCTATGGAGATCTCATAACCATCTTAACATGATTATATGATGGTGAATGCAGATGAACTAATTAGAAAGATGAGAAGGTTGATTGTATGTATTTGAATCTGAATGCTTTCTCCACACTTGTACATAAAAACTTCACATTTTTGCATATAAAAATGTGACTTGTTTTGTAAATACCTGTTCTGTTGATATTGTTTTGACAAAGGGGCAGTTTTGCTTTCCTTCATTCTATTACCACCTAACTTTGAATTGTTTTGTTGGGATAATCATATTATGAGTATGTATGTATTCAATGAATGATTGCCCTTTTGCTTCCCAGTGAGATATTATTGGTTCTGACGGTTTAGACTTTGGTCTTTATATTATTTTACTTTAGTCAATTTTTTTTTTTTAAGTACAAAGTCATTTACTAGTAACATATATATATACACAAACATATATATAGAGGAATGTCAGTAGAAAATAAATAAAATGAATATTAATAATATGGTTGTTCGTGAGTTGGGTTAGATTGAATTAAAGCACTTTTTAGATTGAATCTAATCGTTTTGGTTGAATTAAAATGAATATTAATAATATGGTTGTTCGTGAGTTGGGTTAGACTGAATTAAAGCACTTTTTAGATCGAATCTACTCGTTTTGGTTGTAAATTTCTTCAACTTATACAACCTTTATAATTAATAATTATAATTAATTTTAAAATTGTGATATCTAGGAGACGTTCAAGGCATGGATTTCAACCATTCCTCTCATACTTTTGGCCTATATAAAGGATTGGAAACCCTATTATTCAACAATCTCTACTCCTAAGAAGATATCTCACAAGTCACATCCATAAATTCTTCAAGAACAAGAGTTCCTCTAGAGAACCATCGTCTTTAGATCTTCCATATCCGTGAGAGCGCGTGTAGAGCGAGGATTCACTCTTGAAAAAGGTTAAATATGTCCTAAAAGGCCTTTGAGAGTGAGGCATTAACTCAAGGGGTTTATGTTACTGTTTTTCTAGCACTTGTTCATTTCATTCTTTATTGTTTTTACATTTCTTTACCTTCTACTCTTGTAATCATTTGTAACCAACGGCTGAAGTTTATTCATTCTTCTTTAGCTATGGGCTAATTCTCTAAAGGGTCGTTTCACAATTACATAGTTACACTGGTTTGTTTCACAGTTATACTGATAATAAGCAATTCTCAAACATTTTTATTTCCATAGATATTTTCCATTTCAAAAGGTAGGTTGTCTTTTTTTAATTAATATTAATTTAACAAAATTAATATAAATATTTATTTTAATAAATAAACAATAATCTATTAAAATATTTACTTAACTTATTTTTACCATATAAATTTATAAATGAATACAATCACATTTTACACAAACTATTAATTAATTAATTTACAATATCTTAAATAAATTTAATTAGTAAACTAGAATTAGTTCAATTTAGTTATTTATGGAGATTAATTTTAATTTGATCCTTTATTATGAACATTAATTATTATTATTTATTTATAATTAGTTAATTATTTATTGTGATTAATTTTTTTACTTCATTCATTATTAACATATCATATTTATTATAACTTCTTTTAGTATACTAAATTATTATTATTCTTTATTAACATATCATATTTGTATCTTATTTTTCACTTTTCATATAGTATATTGTTTATTAATTTTTTTATATTATTTAGTTGAAATTAAAGTTATTAATGTTGAACTTAAATTAATTATAAAAATGATTAAATATTATAATTAATATGATGTTCATTACATATATTAATTGGTTAATTTTAATTATTTACTCAAATTTCAAACATGAAATTATTATTAATTATTAATTAATTAATTTTTATCAATATATTGAATGGTATTGATTTATTTATTAATTAATCTATTACAATTATATAAGATTTTAATGCTTAATTTCATTAATATACAAATATAATATTTGTTCATAAAATTCCGATAGCATTTCCTATGCACAACCAAATAATCTTTGACTCCCAAAGATCTTATTCCTAGACATCTTATTCTTAGACATCTGTAAAGTGTTGAACTAAATGATCCCCAAGGGATTCAAACATGTGGATACCCTAAGATATTATGACTTGAGTTAATGTTATCACATCACTTTGTCTATCCTTTCTATTTCCTTTTCTGTTTAAAACGATGTCTTGTTAAGTTAAACCGACCATTTAATTTAGTACGTTAGTCGAGTATTAATACTGAGAAGGTTAAGATAAAGACAAATTTCACAAAAGGAATATGGGACTAAAAACCTAGACATAGGTTGTCGTGTAAACTTAGACATAAAGTACACCATAAGACTTGGAAAATATATCAATTGATCTAAGTTTAGTTAGTCATAGAAATATAAGATTAGCTATTTGGGCTCCTAAACGAACTCGTGAACAAGACTGAATAAGAGTAGTTTTCTGTCCATATTGGGTCGATGTCAACTTCATACAACCGTATAGCTCAAGGTATAAAGTCTACAGGTTACAACTTGACTTTAAATCTTCCATTGCCATCTACTATTTACTTTATTATTCAGCACACAACCAAAATCTCTTATTTTCACCTGTTACGACTTGCATTGTTAGTATTGTCTATTAGGACCAAGGGTGACCTCAGTATTAAATCACATATGCCAGTTGTTCCCACAGGTTTACACAACCTCCAAAACTTAGGTGTGCACTCGCCAGAGAAAGGAATGGTATCGACGGAAACTTTGCTCAGGACAATGGGTAAAAAGAAGAAAAGCTCAAAATGAATCTGTCTCATATCTGAAAAAATTTCTACTATAAAGAAGAAGAAGAAGAAAAGGACGGAGAAGAAGGGGGAAGACTAAACAGATAGAAACGACTAGGTTAAAATTTAATGAGATCCAAAAATTATGGATATGAATTTAGTAAAAGAAATTTTAATAAAACGGTAAAATTTTAAATGAAAGATAGTAAAAAAATTAGTTCTTTTCTTCTGCGAGCCATGGGAGCACCATTACCTAAACTAGCCCACACATTCGATTGGAAGGCAGTGGCAACAACGCACACGTGTGGGAAAAGTTTCTATTTCTACCACACCCACAATTTGAAAGTTTCCTTGCATGCTTTTATATTTATACTAATTCACAATGTTAAATCTTCCAATATGGGACAATACCTTTCCTATTAACTCTTGCTTTTTGCTATGGGCCTTGGCCCAAAGTCATTCCCAATAATCCCCCACAAATGATTGGAGTAGCAAACAAAATAATAATAATAATAATAATAAATATTTTTGAGCAAAGATAAGAGAATAAACTTAAGCATCAATATCTTAAGATTGGAACTGATGCATAGTAAAGTAGGGCAACAACAGTATTACAAAGAGTAAGTTACCTCTTAAACTTTCAATAACTACGGTTGAGACCCACAACACATTTTACTCCTTAAATTTCCTTGATTTTGCGATAAATGCATACTATTTAAGTCCATGCACATAAACCTCAGGTCAATGTGAAAGCTCTAAAAAAAACACTCTTAATTGATTCATCAAGTCTGTCAAAGACAAATCACTCAAAAACTAAGCTATGAAAACTTCAACATCTAGTCCGTACAAGGAGAAACTTCATCAATTCTGTCCAAAACAAATCACTCAAAACTGAGCTATGAAGATTTTACAATTATCCATCAAATCTATATCAAGGCCACCCAAAGAAAAGACTACGAAAATTTTAAAAGTTTTATTTCTATCCATCAAGTTCGTACTAGGACGTCCGAATGAAGAGCTATGAAGATTTTATGGGTTTGAGTCCCATCCTCACTAAGAATTTTATAATTATTCTCCTTGTTAGATCTTCAGTTAGAGGATCTTCCAAGGAAATAATTCATTCTTTCAACAATTGTTTCGCAGTTCAATGTCTGAGGCGTATATGCCTCCTTTTTGCGGTTATACACACTATTCTTGGCAATTCCCATAGTAGCTTCCGAATTACAGTGCAAAGAGATTGGTACTGATGCCCCCCACAATTGTACATCTCTCAATAGGCTTCTTGGCCACTCAATCTCTTGTCTTACTAACTCTAAATAAATAAATTCAAACTCCATGGTGGACCTTGCTATGCAAGTTTGCTTTGCAGACTTCCATAAGATAGTTCACCCGCCTAGTAAGAACACATATCCACTAGTTGAGCTTACTTTCCATTGTTTGTTACCCATATTGCATAAATATACTTTTCTAGTAGGAAATTTATTAAAATGCAAAAAATAGCCTATTGTACCCTTAAGATACCTTAATAAACGACGAAGAGCAACCCAATAATCTTTATCAAGATCACGTGTATATCTACTCAATCTACTCACATCATATGCAATATCAAACCTAGTGTAGTTCATTAGAAACATGACACTTCCTATAATCGTTTCATATCTAGATTAAGGAACACTATTTCTCTTACTTTTCTTAAGGCCCATACTAGCATCGTAAGGTATTCTTACAGAAGCGTCATCATAACTACCAAATCTCTTTAACAGTTTTTCAATGTAATGTGGTTGACACAGAGAAAATTCATTTTAAGTTTTTCTTACCTTAACACCAAATATCACATCAGCTTTGCCTAAATCTTTCATTTCAAAATGTGATAACAATAACAACCTAGTATTATTAATTACATCTATGTTTATACCAAAGATAAGCATATCCTTATCACATAAACGGATAATCACACAATCAGCTTCAAACAATTTTTGGTAACCACACATATTAGATGAATTAATCTTGAAATCGTTATTTACTATAATATTAAATTTTTAATGTCATTGTTTGGGAGCTTGCTTGAGACCATAAATAGATTTTCTAAGTTTACATACTTTATCCTCTTGACTGGCAACTATAAAAACTTCAGGTTGTGTCATATATATTTCCTCTTCTAGATCACCATTAAGAAATGTTGTTTTTATGTTCATTTAGTGTATTTGAAGCCCATGAATGGTAGCTAGTCCGATCAAGAATCTAATTGTAGACATTTTAATTACAGGAGAATACACATCAAAGTAATCAATACCTAATTTTTGCATATAACCCACTATTACTAATCTAGCCTTGCATCTTTCAATTGAACCATTAGGTCTAGTTTTCTTTTTTGAAGATCCATTTACATATGATTGGTTTACTTCCTTTAGGGAGTTTGGTTCATAGTTAAAGAGTTTAATCACTCTTGATAGCTGAAGGATCTCATATCTAAGAGTTCCATGAGCGCGTTCGGATCGCTCCGATCTCACAGTGACCGAAATACAAATTATAAACATTCAACATACAGTTATGCAAACAAATCTTAATTAACGGCATGCTAAGAACAACAGAATCATAAGGGAAAGAGTTCCATACCAGTTGAAGACGTTCTTCATACTTCGGAACTCCAAGCAGCGGAACCCTCTACGCCATCTACCCATGCCCAGCAACAGCGTCAACAAAAGCAGCACGAACAACTGCACGAACACGTACACCAGGGGGATGGCACCACCACTAAAGAGCCCCGGGTATTCTCGGAGTGAAAATCCAAAGGGTGGTCTTTGGTGAATTTGGTAGAGGAAAGAGGAAACACGAATCGTGTAGGCGATAAGCAAGTGAGAGGGAAAAAAACGCTATCACATAGCAGAAATGCTTATCGTTTAAGAGAAGCTACACGATCGTGTAGGATTTACTGAACGATCGTTTAGGAAAAGGTATACGATCGTTTAGCTAAATCGGCACACTATACGATCGTTTAGAGAAGCTATCCGATCATGTAGGCGACGGTGTGCGATCGTTTAGGCACGAGATAGACGATCGTTTAGGCAGAGAGGACTATCATATAGGCTCTTGTTTTACGTAAGCGATCATTTACAATTCTCCAACGCGCGCTTCCCACGAATTCTTTTGGACGATTGACGAACGTAGCAAAAATGAAAACTCTTTTTATTTCATCGGTTACAATAACCGACTCATTCCCACTAACCCACGTCCAAACGAGATTTTTGGATTAATTATCATATATTAATCAACTAATTAATTAATAAATATAATCATATTATATTTTTATCCTATAGTTTGATATCACATATCTACCATCTAACTGGATAGACGACAACGTCAACATGTGAGAAAACTCTCTATTTCCACCACACCCACAATGTGGAAGCTCCCTTGCATGCCTTTATATTTATACCTTTTGGCAATACTAAATCTTCCAATGTGAGCAACACTTTTCCCATTAACTGTTGCTTTTTGCTATGGGCCTTGGCCCAAAGTTATTCCCAACATTGCCTTAGAACGAATTAAAACAAAACTAGTTTCTTAGGATACAATACTTAGAATACCACCAAGTTTATTACTTCTGACAGTGTATGCTTGCATTAGACCATATTAAATTCTATTCATATAACCCATACACAGTTGGTTAAACAGGATCCCAAGTTTTTAAAAGAGAAAGTTCATAATGTAGGGATCGAATCCTATAGCGGAAGCGAGTGATCGCTTTGATTTCAATTTTTGTTTTGAAAAATTCAATACACAGTACATAGAAAATACAGAATATTCACAAAGTTGTAAATTTAGGATAAACATGTGAATATTTCATGGAAGAAGAACTCACATTTGAAGAGAACATGTTCTTCAAATCTTCTCAAAGTCTTCAACAATCAATCTCCCACAAATAGTATGAAGACACCACCAAAAAATCTTCTCTGCTATTCTCTTGGCAATAACCGGTTCGTGGGAACCATCTTTTGCAAAAAAAAAAAAAAAGGAATAGCAAAAGAATTTCACCAATAACTCTTTTTCTCTATGAAAGTTTTGAGGGAGATCCATGGGAAAGAAAAACATAAAAATCCACATCTTCTCTTCTATCTTTTTTTTTTTTTTTAACGTGAATCGGAAAAATAAACTACCTACTTCTCAATTAATTTAATTAAATTAACAATTAATTAAAGTAATTATAAATTACAATAATCAATAAATAAAGTAAATAATTAATTAAAAATATTTAAAAATATTTACACCTTATAGCAAAAAGTTCCAAGTACTTTTGGAACTTTTTGCTATGTAAATATTTTGGGAATTTTTCAATCTATAAGAATTTTCCAAATTAAAATATCTAATATTTAATTAATTAAATATTTGAATCTTATTTTAATATTTATCTTTCTGATAACGTATAGTTTTATTATAAATCTCATTCACATTAAATTTTAATATATAGTTTTAATATGAATCTCATTCATATTATTGTAATATGAATTTAATTCATATTGACTATTATTTGAATAAAATTCAAATAGATCTTCTTTTATTATAAAGTTTAATTTTGAAGCTTATTAAAAAATAATATTATAATATATCTATACATATTATATTAATTGTATCATATACAATTTCTTGGAGTTGATGCCCTAAATCTCGTGGTTTCATAGTTTGTAAATTATTTATACAACAAATTATTTATTTAATCAATAAAGTATTATTTTATTTGATTTTTAGTTTGTTTTAACCCAAAACCAATAAACTAAGATCCTAAGTTATTTAATGTAACTTAAACATGTATGCGGTGACATACAATTGGATCATGTTTAAGTAATAATCCGAATGGTCTGTAGTAGATGGATAAGGCTGGGTACCTTATCCTACTGATACTACGGATACTAGGGGTATTCATGGGTTGGGTTGGGTTGGGTTGAAAGACTTTTTAGACCCAACCTAATTGTTCGGATGGTAAATTTCTTCAACCCAAATAACCCTTATTAAAAAATGAACCCACCCCAACCCAACCATGAAATATTTGGGTTGGGTTGGTTCGGGTTAATCGGGTCATTTGTTTAAAATTTTGTTCTAAAAAGAAGCACAACTTAAATATGTAAAATTCTTATTTAATTATTTTCATATATTGAATTAAGATTAATAACTCTATTTCAATTTATATACTGAAAATTTTCTTTCTATAGTGCAAAGAAACTACTTTTAAGAGTTGTTGAAGAATAAATTATTAAAAAAATATTGAAATTAAATAAAACTAAAATCAATATATATATAAATAATTGTGTTATATGTAATAAAAAAATATTTTAAAGTTAATAATAAATTCGGGTTGGTTTGGGTTGATTCGAGTTATATTAGGTGAACCTATGAACCAACCCAACCCTTAAAATTTTTATTTATTTGAACCCAACCCAACCCAAATGAGTTGATAACCCAACCCAAACTGCATGGGTTAGATTGGGTTGTTCGGTTTTTTCGGGTCATTGGGTTTTTTGAACATCCCTAATGGATACAACCCACAGTGTAATTATTACAATTGTTGTAAAGTGTTAAAAATGATTTGATCCTAATCATTCAGGTAGAGACATGTGAGTGAGGGTATCCTATACAAAGAATTTGTATAAGATCGGCCACAAAATGATTAGTCTCTCTTTAAATGTCATTACTTAAAGAGACTTACATTTTACTAGGATAACTATAGATGACTTCACTAGAAGAATTTCAGGCTTAAAGACAGTGTTATTAAAGCCCTTTAATGTCGGTTGACTTTAATGTCGGTTTTATTAAAGGGCTTTAATAACACAGTCTTCAATGTCGGTTGCAACCGACATTAAAGGGCTTCAATGTTCGTTGCAACCGATATTAAAGGTCTTCAATGAAATTTCCAACCGACATTAAAGCTCTTTAATGTCGGTTGCAACTGAAGACTTTTTTCAAATGAAACCCTCTTAACCAACATTGAAGCCCAGAATCTCTCTTTTTTTTTTTAGTTTCATTGCCGAATCCATTTTTTGGTCAATAAGTTAAAAACGACATTATATGTCTCGTGTTTGGTCAGGAAATGTCCGTCATTGTTTTATATTAAAAAGTATAAAAAAAATTGCATGCCAAGTTCATCAATATTTGTCTTCCACCTATGAATTTATCCACAAACAAGAATCAATATTTCCAATCCATTACATATACTCATCAAAATATGAAATAAACACACTAATCACCAACATTTGCATAACAATACCAGACTTTCATAGAATACTTACACCAAGCCATCATTTCTCTCATTCACAAATATCAATTAGTACTAAGTCCATGAATACTTAACACCAAATATCCCATGAACACAAAAAAATATTATACATAAATCTTCCAATAATAAACAGATCATGGTTAGATAAATTTGCATTCATTCTAAGCTAGCATTTACATTCTACTGAGACAAAAAACAAGAATTACATCCTTACACAAATCGGCCAACAAAACTTGCCCATTGGGTTCGAATTATGTATTTTTTTGTATTGAACTACAAAGAGGAAAAAAAAAAAGATAAATTCAACATAAGTTTACGTCCATTTATTAAATTAAAGCTAGTACTATATGAAAAATAAATAATTTACGTACGAGGCTAGTAATGGGAGTAGTAGGATTATGCACTATTTCGTGTATATACTTTTACACATAGTACCCGCATTCTATGGAATCTAATTGACGAGGGTACTGCATATAAAAAAATTGAAAACAATTATTCTTATGTTTGAATGAACACACATAGTACCCGCATTCTATGGAATCTAATTGACGAGGGTACTGCATATAAAAAAATTGAAAACAATTATTCTTATGTTTGAATGAACATAAATTGTTAAAAAATGAATGCAAATTTACCTTTACAGGTTTCCATTTTGGAGAAGACCGATGATGATAGAGATCATGCTTGGCTTGCCATGTTTTCAATCCACTAAATAGTTTGAAAACATTAGTTAAACATAAATACTTCAATTAAGAGCTAAGAAAGTTCAATTATACTTACATATTTATAACTCTATAAAAATCCTCTTGAACCTTACTTCGAAGAGAGTCTAAAACATAAACACAATTTTCTTATAGATTGATTACAATCAATACCCAATGATAACTATAATAAACAACAATTTTGAAATATTAGTATGTGTATAATGCAAATTAAAAATAACTTAAGAACTTGTATCTACTTACCTTGTATTATATGAAATGAGAACTAATTGGTCTAAATTAGCCAATTGTAGTTGATTGGCTAAATTTTTGGATCGAATATCTTGAGACTTCACGTGTGACGATATTCTTGCTTGATCAATTATAAAAAAAAACTTCTTCATAATATCACGACCACATTCATCCCAAAGATACCTAAACAAAGTAAAAGTTATTATTTATACATGAAACAAAGTATATAAGAGTGAATCTAGATGAGTAATACTTATGCAATGTATGTCAAAATACACATGTAGCCTATTTCAACCATATTGCAATATTGGATTAGATCATCGCGGCCTAAATAAATAAATTTGTCTCTTCCAAATATATGCTCGTCCAAAGTGATATGGATCATGTCTACATCGTTCATGTTATGCATGACATGTCCATTCAATAGTTTGATGGTACCATTGGCGTCAGTATATTTAGAGGACTGGCTGAAGCTCTTAATTATTGAATAGTCCTACCATAACCAAAGTTACAAAAATTCAAAGTAGGAAAAATAATAAATAACCAACTCATATACTGAAAAAGAGACAGTTTTTTCTCGTCAACCATAATTACAAGTTCACGAGGCCATTTTACGAAGTTTCCCATTGCTTGATTTAAGGACTCTATTTTACCCTTCACAGGAATTGGTATAGGCAAATCTTCTCCAATGACAATGTCAATTAAAACTTTAACAGTTAAGCATGACACATCATCCTCAAATGTTATGGCTACTGCAACATTATTATCTACAGTTCTTATAGCTAAGTGGCATGGTTTCCTCTTAACAAATTTAAAAGAACTTATATCATGTAGGGTTAAGCACGTACAATATGATTAAAAATTTAAAAATCACAACAAATAAATTACCTTCAAATCTTCTTTAGACATCTTCTCAGTATCTTCTTCTTCAGATGCACTTAGTGCAACACTTCCAATAGATGATTTGGACTGATGAGATTGTTTGCTGTGAGTTCTTTCTCTTGACACTTTATCATGTCGAACAGTTTTTTCACTAGAGCCTCCTTCAATTTCTTGGCTCATTGAGGACTTTGGTTTTACTAATTTGAAATATTGAGAATGGGAAACAAAATCACTCATTCCTCTAACATGTCCCTAATGTTCCCCTGTACCCAATGCTTTAGTGAGAATATCTTCACCTTCATAGACTTCAACCAATTTATCCTGTAAAACATATTACAATTTTCACACAATATCTATATCATCAGAAGTTCCAAACATTATATATATGCCATCTTAAACTTTGCACAATATATACTTACAATCCGATTTGCACATTCTCGAGTAACTTCATCAAAGTATTCATTATTTTTTCCTTTTCTTGCTTCTTTCCATAAAGTCGCCCGATAAGAAAGGTCATTTGATAGGTTCTACATGAACATACATATTTAATTAGCATAAACATATTAGAATAAAAGATTTAACTTAAGTCGAATAACTCACTAATTCTTAGGCAAGATTCGCATAACCCTTTCGAAAAATGTGATGATTATATATACATTTCGCACGTCTTTCTTTTTTAAGACGACTGATTTTCTGTACGACAAATCTAGTTGAAGTTACCTATCAAAACAATGATAATGTTGACATTTAATTTATTGTGAATAACTTACCTCCCATTCTTCACTCAATCGTTCATTGACGAAGGATGTCCATTGATCTTGCTCTATATGAGAATATCGTTGGGGAGGAAATTGCAAGACCGAGGGTTCATCCTAAAATGGAAGTATGAACTTTTGAGCCAATGTTGTATTGAAAGTCCGAAACTTCCTAGATGCAAATATTAGTATACAATGTTTGGACTTAGAGTCCACATCGAACGACATCTGCACAATGAAAAAAGTAGTTAAACAATAAACTAATAAACTACTATGCATATGAATTAAAATTTTAGAAAACATACCGCTACACAATAAAAAAAGTTTGTCTTTTAAATGGTTTGGAACTTTTTTCCAAGAATCATACGTTATAGGTACTTGTTTTCGAACACAAATTCCTATATAACTTTGCATCTTCTTTGCTCCAGATCTAACCGATTGTCCATGTTCATTATAATCAATGGTCAACCGTTGCCCAGATGTTCTTATTTGTGCCAACTCAGACATTGTAGTTGGGCCACGTGGTATACTTATTCTGCTATGTTTTTGTGGGATCATATTTCTATCATCCTCGCTGCTACTTGTTGAAGTTTCCATGTCAATCTGAAAGGAAAAAAAAATATTACTCACATAAAAAACATATAATCTTAATATTTAAATACTTATAACCATGGTAAATGACATAACATATTTAATACATTATTTATCAATCCATCTACCCTCACAATCATTTCTGATGTATGTGGATGTTGTATCATCAATCTCAATAGATGTATCAACATTGGGCATTCTTTGCATACCTCCATAACCACACTTTTGTAGCATATCTCCTATTTCATCTTCATAAAAAGCACCCTCAATTGTTCGTTTTGGATATGTTAAAACAATTGACCAACCCGAATTTGCGGG
Organism: Benincasa hispida; assembly: GCF_009727055.1. Taxonomy (NCBI): domain Eukaryota; kingdom Viridiplantae; phylum Streptophyta; class Magnoliopsida; order Cucurbitales; family Cucurbitaceae; genus Benincasa; species Benincasa hispida. The sequence continues at coordinate 29,509,657 of NC_052359.1, forward strand.
GTCTTTTACATAGAACACTTGTTTTGTTTGGGAGGCTAAAATAAATGGGTCTGATTTATGTCCAATACGATCGAGGTCCACAATAGTAAACCTAAACTCGTCTATTTTGACTCCAGTTCAATTCTCAACCCAATTACATTTGAATAAAATAAATGATAATCCATGATAGTCAAGCTCCCATATTTCTTGTATTACATCATAAAAGGTCATATCTGGCATGACGGGCCTTTTGTCCTTAGCACTAGAGACTTGCATTGTGGTAGCCGTTATACTAACTCCACTATTTTGAACCCTCCTAACATCATCGTGATTCTTTATGTGATAGTAGTAACCATTGACCACATAACTAGAATATTTTGCACGATTGGACAAGGTCCATTAGCTATCCAACTCAAAGAAGGCGATATGGAATTTTTGGGAACTCCAATATTTCATAATATTTTAGTAGTTAAAATTTAATTATACATCAAATAGTAGGTCTCTAGAGATTATCTGTGTGGACAATCACCGACTGAATGTACGCTTATTCTCTTCTTGAAGCCACTTTCTACTTTTATTTTTACCAGAATTAAGCTTAGACAAAATATCCATATGTTGCCTATTATAAATAAACAAAAAAAGTTAGTAGATTATTGAATAATCAAGTAATCTAAAACGAGAATAAGATGGAGATCTATATACTCGACATAAGGAAGCACATCATTTACACTTTGAATGACATAAAGATGAGCTTGATCCAACTCATCCTTACTCGGTCTGATAAAAGAAGCAGCTGACAATGCTCTATCAATGTTTGAGTTCGCTTTCTTTGTTGATGAGTTTAGCCCAATAGAATTAACATCAGATACGAATTCAGAACAAAACTCTATAGTCTCTTCGACAATATAATTTTCTCCAATACATCCTTCTAGTCGATTTCTATTTCGTACATAAGTTTTCAACACTTTCATGTATCGTTCAAAAGGATACATCCACCTCAAATAAACAGGTCCATAAAACTCAACTTCTCTTACGAGATGCACTACAAGGTGTACCATTATTGTGAAGAATGATGGTGGAAAATAATTCTCTAAGAAGCATAGAGTGACAACGATAACGTCTTGCATACCCTTTAACTGAGTTGAATTGATCGCCTTGCAACATATAACATTAAATAAGAAGCATAGGCGAGTAATTGCAAGTCTTAAATGTTTGGGTAAAATATCACGAATGGATACCGGTAATAATTGTTGCATAAGAACGTGATGGTCATGCGACTTAAGTCCATAAAGTTTCAAATCTGTGAGTGACACTAAACTTTGAATGTTCGATGAATAGCCTTCAGGTACTTTAATTTATGATAGTACCTTACAAAAACTCATTTTCTCAGCTCTTGTTAATGTATAACATGCGGGAGGTAAAAAGACTTTTTTTCTCTCCTACTTGAGGGGCTAACTCTGATCTAATGTTCAGTTCCACCAAATCTAATCGAGTTTTTATTCCATCCTTCATTTTACCAGGAATATCAAGTAATGTGCCAATAAGATTTGCACATACATTCTTTTCAATGTGCATCACGTCTAAACAATGTCGCACATCAAGATACTTCTAGTATTCTAACTCGAAAATAATAGATTTTTTCTTCCAATAAGTTGAAGGGCTATCTCCACTATTCTTTTCCTTGATAGTTTTCTTACCAAACGAATATTGATACTTACTTATTCCTGCAAGTCTTCCCCACTCAATGGTTTTGGACCAAATTCTAATTCTTGTGCGCCATTAAAAGCTTTCTTTTGTTTCCTATATGGATGATGGCGGGGTAGAAAATTGCGATGCCCGAGATATGCCATCTTCTTCCCTTTTGGTAAATAAGTGAATGAAGTATTCTCTCCACAAATTGGACATGCATGATATTCTTTAACCGTACAACCACACAAGTTACCATACGCAGGAAAATCATCAATGGTCCATAATAAAGTGGCTTTAAGCATGAAACATTGTTCGTCATATGCATCGTAATATTCTACCCCATCTTTCCAAAGTTTTTTCAAGTCATCTACTAACGGAGCTAAATAAACATCTATGTCATTTTCCGATTGTTTAGGACCAGATATTAGCGCAATCAGCATAAAAAAAATTTTGCTTCATGCACAACCATGGAGGTAGATTGTACATCACTAATATTACTGGCCAACAACTATATCTACTACTAAGATCTCCATGTGGATTTACCCTATCTGTCGAAAGAGCAAGACGAAGATTTCTAGGTTTTGACCCAAACTCTGGCCACAAACTGTCTATTTTTTTCCACAATAGGGCATCTTTGGGATGTTTTAATAAACCATCTGTTTCGCTTTTTTTTTAGCATGCCACGTCAATAAATTTGCTATTTCTTTACTTCGAAACATTCTTTCAAATCTTGAAATTTGGGGGAAATATCACATGACTTTTGCTGGGATATTCTTAGCTCTTTCCTTTAAATTTTTTTGAAGCTTCCATCTTGATGTACCACAAATGGGGCATACATTTGCATTAGAGAGTTCTTTTCTAAACAAGCAACAATCATTTCTACATGCATGAATCTTCTTGTACTTCATTCCAAGAGTACCCAACATCTTTTTTGCTTCATTAGTAGAAGTTGGAATTTCATTAAGACTAAGTAATATGTCATGAATTAATTCTAACAACTCAGTGAAACTCTTATTGCTCCATCCAAATTTAGCTTTCAAATTATATAACTTTACCAATGTAGATATTTTGGAAAAAGTTTTACAATTTGGGTACAATAGTTTCTTCGCATCATCTAATAATTCTTCAAAATTATCGGATTTTCTACTAAAATAGTTATTGTATGCAGCTTCAAACATTCCAATTGTGTCATCAACATCAACATCATCCTCATCAACTTCGTCTCTTTCACTAGTAGACACATTTTCATTGTTTCTCTAAACCAGTAATGATTCACCGTGAAAAATTCATGTCTGATAACTTTGATCTATACCATTAAAAAATAAATGATCTCTTATTTTGTTTACATTTAGAGTCTTTGCATTCACACACTTCAAACATGGACAACTCATGACATTCGGTATATTTAAATGTTGTAGACCATTTTTAATAAACATCTCGACCCCTAAACCATACTCAGCTGACATTCTATTCATTTTCATCCATGATTGTAAAATATGCAACTTAATCTAAAAAAGAAAAAGAAAAACAATAACAAGGAAAAATTTAAAAGCATAAAATTATGATTGTAAAATATGCAACATCAACAAATTTAGAACAAATAGAACAAATAGACTTTTATGATAAGCATCTTATAAATATTACCTTGTACTTGTTATTAATGTGGTTATGAAGTCCTTTTTATGTTGGGTGCACCTTCTCCACTTGTCAACCTTCTTAAAACATGTCCAATGCAATCTTCCTATCTTCCTTCCAAATCCCCAAGAATCAAAATTTAGTCTTACACGTCAAACTTGAACTTAACAAATGAAAAATTTCACTCAAAATCATTTCATTATTGCTCAAATGAGTCGGATCAAAGATTCTAATTCAACTACTTTCCAAAAGAACCTTACTCTGAAATAGTTTAATTCTTATCTCAATTTAACATATGCAAACAATGAATCAACAATCCTAAAAAGAAAGTATAAGAATTTATACTATCATGTAATGTTTGCCCAATAATGGAGGGCTTGAGGATAATTTGCTGTCATGAACCTGCATATAAGAATCCAGAACCTTTCTAAAGAAGAAAAATACCTTATTTTTTCACAGATTTATATATCATGATGGTATTTGTCAATAATTCACAGATGCAACAAACGGTCTCATGGTATCTAGATATGTTATGCGAACATCCATCAAGGAAGAAAGACCTACATTAACCTTTCGGAGTTCAGAAAACACAAATCAAATACTCTGTTATAAGTTAAAACCAGTTCATGTTTAAATGAATACCTCTTAGAAGATTAAGAACCCGTGTAAATATTATAATATCAACAGAGTATTTGATTTTTTGCAGAGACGACCCACAATCACAACCACAAGGAATAGCAATGGAAAATGACAAAGACGACCCACGACAGAGACGACCCACGGCTACAGATCTGAACATTGACACGATGGAGACTGACGGACGAATGACAAACGTGATGGAGACTGACGGAGAATGACGGACGGACGATGGACAACCACGGACAGACGGACAGACACCCTGATTCACACGGCCAAGGAGAGATAGGGTTTGGATAAGAGAGAAATGAAAGGGTTTAGGGCCGACGCGAGATTTGTCGAAATATGAAAGGGATTTTTTAATAAAGTAAGAAAAAAATAAATTAGACCTTTAATGTCGGTTTAAAACCGACATTAAAGCCCATCTTCAATGTCGGTTTAAAACTGACATTAAAGATCAATTTTTTTAAAATCGGCATTATACATCCGATTTCACTTTTTCCAACCGACATTAAAGCCCAAAATTCTTGTAGTGCTTGACCTTAATCCTCAGTGAGTTGTGAACTTCTATCTATGAGAGCGATCCTTTGATCTGTATGTGTGAGAGTAACCAGATTCGCCAACTCAATATGTCTACCATTCTGGGGATTCGTCTGAGTGGGAGCTGGGAACACAACAACAAAAGAAGGAATGCACTCCAATTTGTGATTAAGGTAAGCAGATAAATTGCTCCCTTAAGGACTAATTCCAGTTCTTGAACAATGAGGCGCCTCACCCTCTCACTAGCCAGAGAGGGATCCAGTTTATAGTTCGACTATAACTAATTATTCATTAAAGGGATCAGTGATACTTAAAAAGTTAGATGTAACTATAGGGGTAAAATGGTAATTTTGATCCAGCTGTAGTTACGAGCAATTTTTGAACCCGTTGATTGGTTATATCCAATGAGCACAGAAATAATCTACAGTGCGATGGTGCAACTGTCGGTCTTCAGTGGAGTGACCGACAGTTAATAAATGTCGATTAATTTAATTAATTAATCTCGTATCATTAGAGCTTCTAATCTGTAGGTCCATAAGGTCCCCTTGCTAGTTCAATAAGGGTTTAATGAGAATCAATTAATTTGAATTGCTCAAATTAATTAAAGAGAATTAATTATACGAGATGCAATTAATATAATGTATATAGATACATTATAATATGAAGTTTAATGAGAGAGATAAATACTTGAATATGATTCAAATATTAATTATATGAATGAGATCATATACAAACTATAGGTTAAAATTAATATGATTATGATTCATATTAAAACTATAGGTTATATGAGAGAATATAAAATTAGTTTATATTATATATAAGATATAATATAAGGTTGGTTTTAATTATATTATTCTAATATAATTAAAAGTAAAAATAACACCCTTGGGACTTGTTTTACGTGATGAAGGAGTTATGAAAAAATAACTCCCCTCATCTCTCACATACAGGAGCATCACAGAGGAGCAGGTAGATTGATTCAATACATGAAATTCAAAGTATTTGAAATTCTCTCTATAAGGTCTTCTTCCTCTTTGTGATAACTCTCTCCAAAAATTTCCCTTCTCCCTCACCAAAATTAACAAGAAAAGCTCACAACTCCTTTATTTTCACCTTGATAATAGTAAGGAAGTCACTTGTAGTGATGTACAAAGTCTCTATGTTCTTGTTGTGTTCATGGGAGACGTGTTTGCGAGGAGAAAAAGTTCTCTGTTTGTGATCATCGGAAGAGAAATACGCGAAGAAAGAGTTCTTCAAGGGTATGTGCTCGATCTTCCTTTTCCTATCTGTTTATTTAGAAAACATGCTTATGTAGTATTTATGTTTATCCTTTACATTCTATGTTTTTTCTATTTTAATTTGTTCCAAAAACAAATTCACTAACACAAAGGCGATCAACTACTTTCACATCAGGAATTCAGTTCCTTCACAATTAATATTATTTCACTAAAGATCCACAATTACATTCTTCGTACAATAGATTATTTTGCGTCTATAGATCTAACCATCACTAGTAAGTCAATCATTCATGAATTGTCTATAAGTACAGTTGAGTCAAATTACTGTTTTACCCTTATAGTTACCTCTTACTCCTTAAGTACTATTGATCCATTTAATGAATAATTTGTTTATGGTCTTACCATAAACCAAGTCCCTCTTGGACCAATGAGAGGGCAAGTACCCTTTGTTGAAAACCCAGAATCAGCACTTAAGGGAACTACTCATGTACTTACCCTAAAGGCGAGAAGAAGTGAATTTCATCGTGTGTAGTTATATTTCCATCTTCCTACTTGGAAAAGTCTCCAAAATGGTAGGCATATTGAGTTAGCGACTCGAACCACTCTCACACATGCAAATTAAAAGATAACCCTCATATATAGGAGTCCATAACTCACTCAACATTGAGATTGAGTTATATATGGTCATTCAATGAAATATTAATCTCTTCAGTCAATGGTCTTACAGTCTTTTACAATCTCATCGCGTAGGATACCCCACTCGCATATCTCCACGAGAACAATTTAAAGAAAGATATTTCCCTTCAATGAATTTTCTATCGGCTAATTTGGGGTCATACCCTTCCTTTATTTGAGGCGTGTCTTATGGGGGAGTTTGCTAAAAGGAGGCATTAGAAGACGTATTATTTTGGATCCTTGGTCTTGGCACTTCACTAAAAATTGATTTTCTACAAGTGGTGCCTACAAGATTACTTCTCTGGACAATATGGTCTACTTCTAACAGTCCTTTGGTGGAGAAAAGTGTGGGGTGCAACCTTCACTTCTAAAATAATCTCTCTTTTTTTGTGGAAAAAGTGTTCAACTAGATCTTACCCACAAATCCAAACCTTACAAACAGAAAAATTCCAACACAGATGTGGTGTGTGTGTTGTGCAAATGATTATGAATTAGAAAATCATGTTTCTTCAATTGCAAGCCCACAAAGTCTTTGTGGGATAAGATTTTACATGGTAGTAATCAGATGGTTGATTGGAAGATCCCCACTGGAGATTTGAGTACAGAGAAGTTTCCAATATTTGGCATGTGATATAGGTATCCAATTCTCATGTTTGTTTACCAGTTTTCACCTATTTACTTGGGAATAAGCTATTTTTAGACATTTTCATTTTTCATAGATAAGGATTTTCTATTCTCTTCCAAAACTATGGTTTTCTCTTTTCCCCTCTCTTTATTTTTCTTTTTACATATAATTTCACTTTGAATATAATTAACTAATTAATTAATATTAATTAAACAAAAATGATATAAATATTTATTTTAATAAATCAATAATGATATATTAAAATATTTACTTCACTTATTTTTATAATAAAAATGTATTAAATGGATGGAATTATTTTTTACATAAATTATTAATTTAGTAACTAATAATATCTTAAAAATATTTAATTAGTAAACTAGGATTAGTTAAATTTAGTTAGTATTAAACTTCATTTTCAATCATAGTAATTTATTAATTTATTATTATTTTAATAATCAAGAAATTTTAATTTGGTCCTTCATTATGAATATATAACCATCACTGGTTATTTATAAGAAGCTAATTATTTATTGCGATTATTTTTTATTACTCTATTCATTATTAACATATCATATTTACAAAAATACCTTTTAGTATTTTTTTATTTATTAATATATCATATTTTTTTTTTCATTTTCTTCACCTTTTATATAATATATTGTCCATTTAAATATATTTTCTTATATTGTTTAATTAAAAGTAAAATTACTAATGTTGAGCTTAATTAATAATAAAACTGATTAAGTGTTAGATTATAATTAGTATGACGTTCATTAAATGCGTTAACTGGTTAATTTTAATTATAAAATTATTAAAACATTTATAGTTATAATTAAAATATTGCATATTTATAATTATAACTATAATCTTCAAATATTTATAATTAAAATTATTGTCGATTCATAATTAAGTAATCTTTTTATTGATATATTGAATATTATTTATTCTTTAAATTATTAATCTATTACAATTATAATAAGATTTTCATGCTTAATTTCATAAATTAAACACAAATACGATTTTTGTTCATAAAATTCTGATGGCATTCTCATGCACAACCAAACACAGTCATCTTACATCTTATTCTCAGACATCCTTTATTTCCAGATATCTAAAAATCCTTAAACCAAATGACCCCTAGATGTAATGACCCAAACAATCATTAAGGGTATTTTTATAATTTTATAATTTTATTATGTTGTGATAATTTAGATAAACTAGTATAATAAATTATTTAAATATAGTTTAAAACCATTTGGAAACTAGATTTATGATGGTTGAGAGCCATTAAGCTTAAGTGATATAATTTTTTTCTATTAAGATCGATTTCAAATACTTGTTGCATATGCTTACTACAATTCTATAATTCAAATATTTAATCTAAATATTAGTAACTCGATTATATTTATATTTAATTATTTTTAATTTTATAATGGAAGAACGAATATAAATTACACAATTAGTTAGCTTGGTAAAAATGTGATGTTAAGTGGATATATTGGTTTTGTTACTTACAATTTTGTAGTTTGTAATTTTGAATGTAAAATTAGATAATTAAGAATTTAAAAATATAAGAGGTCAAATTCATTAATCGGTGATTGTTTAAAGAGAGTACATAGGAAATAAGAAGAACTTAATCAAAACTCAAGTTAACATGAACCATAGTATAATTTTCTCAATCCAATCTTTTGAGCTTCCACTCTAGAGTAAATAAGAGTTTATGTGGGTAAACTAAAGAGCCAAAAACTCCACTAAAAGACTACATGGCCGTGCATGCATGGAGAAGACAGAAGAAGAGCTTGATCACTTTCCATAAAACCTCGTTTCATAAGTTATTTAAGTGACTTTTCATTTATCCTTCAAGATAGGCTAAAGAAATATGAAAATTTCTTCTCCAGCTCCTATCCTAATGCTGTAAATCACACTTTCTAGAGAGAATATTGAGTTTTAAAAGTTGTTTCATTTGATGTCCTTGGATCTCATGAGATTGTTCAACGATAGCATTAAATAGGAGTATACATGAGTTGGGTTGGGTTGGTTGGGGGGATTTTTTGGACCAACCCAAAAATTTGGGTTTGTCGGGTTGGCTACCCGAATGACCCGAATAAGGTCTTCAACCTAACCCTTTAAATTCGAGTTGGTTGGGTTGTGTTGTTTTTTTCTTTGCTTTTTATTACATTTTTTATTTACTTAAAATACTTAAATTTGTGTACAACACATATTAATAATTAAAATTTCATAAAAACGCAAATGTTAAATATCAAAATCCAAGATATCTATTACAAACTTCATACAAACATCATAAAAATATATATGAGTTAGATATATATATATATATATATATATATATTAGAAATTCGGGTTGGGTTAAGTCAACCAGAATTTTTAAAAGGGTAATCCAACCCAACCCAACCAGAAAAGAACATAAAAAATTCAACCCAACCCAACCCTTACAATTTGAGTTATGTAGTCCAGGTTGTTCGGGTTGTCAGGCCACTTGAACACCCCTAGCATCAAAATGGTAAGAAACGATCCCTTTTCAATCTAGTTTTTTAGTGGAATCTTTTCCTAATTATTGTTCATAGATTCAGAACATGTTCATACCCTCTTTTCTCATATATTCCATCATTATTTCAAGCTCTTTAGATATTTAAAATTGTCTCTATCCATCCTTACGGTAGAGACGAAAACACATTCAACGATAAGGACAATTCTCTCTAACTTTCAATTTTCCTTAGGGGTTGTTCTTAGCAAACCTAAGTATTCTTTCTAGTGCTATTTAGATCTCAAAATATTCATTTTAGATCTGAAAATTAGAATGAAAATGGTTCAAAACAGTCCATAAAACTAGTCTTAAATTGTATTTTATCGGTTTATGCCATCTTTCTAGTTTTAGTTTGTTTGATATCAAAATTAAAATGAGTTGGCTATGAGACTTTGAAATCATGATCAGTGTGCTTAGGGCATTAAAATTAGTTTTTATGATGGATTTTGCATAGGGCTAAATTTTGGTAAAAAAATACTTTTACTCTAGTTTTCAATTTCTTTCATTAATCTTAATATTTACAAATAGTTTTCATGTATTTTTAATCATAGGTCAGAGGCTAATAAGATTACTAAAAAGATTAAATTATGAGATTTATGCAATAATGTTATTAGTAATGATAACCATGATAATTAATATGTAGTGTAGGTTAGCTAGATAAATTAATATACTTAGCTAGCTAATGAGCTTCCTTTAGAAAATTAAAATTTAATTTGTTAAAAGCTAATTAAAATCATGATTAATGCTATATAGGAATCTTATAAAGGATTTATATTTCAAGCTTGAGGTAAATGAATTCTATCATAAGTTACCGAATTGAGTGTTTGATTATTAATTTCTTTTTGTTGTATAGTTGTATGATTATTTATAAGAAGTTTCCACCATATGTTATTAATTGAATGTTTTATAATATAGAAGTGATTTATGGATTATTATTGTGATTGAGTTTTATAAATAATTATCAATTGAATTGTTCTCTTGAGTTGCGATGTGTTGAATCTTTGAATTTGAATATTGATTATGATCAATTTCTATTACTTCTATTCTATATATGTTAGATTGAGTATTGTTGACTTGTGACATTCAATTAATGTTTGAGAAAGCATGTTGCAGTATGTAAAATTTCCATGATCTTCCGCTTTTCATAGTTTATGTTAGCATGTTGATTGGTAATACATGTTTAGATTAAATATGTCATATTTGGGTGTTATATTGCATTGAAGTCTGGTCACGAATCTTATGTGTCATGAAATTAAGTAAGAATATGTTATGCATGAAATACCCAAATTAAGCAGTTATGTTATGCAGCAAAGTCCATGATATGATAAGTATAGTTTCTGCTAACGACATGTTTATATTATGCAACAAGGTGTATGATATGACAAGTATGGTTTTCGCTAAACAGCTGGGTCTAGAAAACAAAACTAGTTCTAGTGAGTTAATGGTATTTATAAAGGGCAATCACCTTGTAAATATTACATGCAGAATTGACGATTATGGTATGAGATATTTCTGCATGCATGGCGCCAAATCAAGGATATGAATATGTATGTAAGGATATGCAAGCAACTGAAAATAAGTTCAGTTAGGTTGTCTCATGATTTATGTCACAACGTTAACTCGACTTAGAACGACCAACATCCCTCCCTATGGATCTCTTTTGAGGTGAAAGATTTGGAGTCGCCACCAATCGTTGAGCATAGGGAAGATATTATCACCTACAACACCCGTTTGAAAACATCTTATTTCGGTTATCCAATTTATTTTTAAAAAATGGTCCTTATTTATAAAAATAAATGTTTATTTTATTAAAAAATTCTTATTTAAAAAAATTAATAAAATTAAAGAAAATACAACTAATGAAAAGTTGTCAGGTAGAGTTAACAATTGCAGTTCCCTTACAGTCAACTTTAAGTATCTCATAAAGTTAACAATTGCACTTTATAAGTGGACCAATATCGGTCACTTTATTATCATGTTGATGTTTACCTTAAGAATTTGAGACGCTTAACTCCATCAGAGAATTAACATGATATTTAAGAAAATATCTCATGTGAATCAATTCACATTTTAGAAGTAAAATGTGAATTAATACTTATGAGTATGTAAGTCCTTTAAAGGAAGATTGTAATTCATTTTATAAATAAGGTAAAAACTAAATTGAAATTATATTTAAAGAATTCAAATATGAATGAAATTGAAATTCATTTGAAAACTTTGAATTCAAACCAAATTAAAAATCAGTTATGAAAAAATCAAATTGAAATTGAAATTGAGATTGCTTTTAAAGATTCTAAATTGTAATGATTCAAAATTCAGGTAAATTAAAATGGAATTTTATTAAGAGACTTTAAATTAAAATAAATTTAAAATATATTAGAAATTAAACTTGAACTAACATCGAAATTCAATTGACAAATTTGAATTAAGATTAAAAATTATTTATGAAAACATAAAATTAAAGTTGACATTAGAATGTTCATTTTTTTTAGAAACTTCAAATTGAAACAACTTTGGAAAAATTCATTAAAACAAAGTGAAGGGTTTGACAAGTATTAATATTGGAGTTTTGTTTGTAAACTCCAAATTGAAATTAAAATGAAATTTGGAAAAGTTGTATTGAAAGTTGAAACTAATTGTAAAAGTCGAATTCAGTTTTATTTAAAAAAAAAAAAAAATCTGAATTAAAAGCCAAATTAATATTTGTTTGCAAAACTCAATTAAAACTAAATCAAATCTCCACAAAAAAAAATTGTAATTAAAACCAAATGGGAATTTTTATTTAGAACTTATTTGAAAGTTCAAAAATTCAAATATAGTTTTATGAAAAAAATTTAATTGAATTGAAAACAAGATCTTGGAGAATAAATGAATTAAGAAAATAACAAAAGTAATAAATGGAGAATAAATAAATCAAGGAAATAAAAAATAATAATAAAGACCCACCACTTTCCTTTTCCAATTCCATTACCCTTTTCTCTTTCCTCTTTCTTTTCTTCTTTCTTATTCTTGTTAGAGACAACCAAGTCACCAGCTCAGTCAGCATTCCACATACACAAAGGACACCTCAAGTCAGTTGCACCATTGCCAGATCACCCCTCTTCTAGAAGACTAATTGGTTAGAAGGAATTTTTTATTCAACCAATCACAGTACATCTGTATTGAAATTATTCCATTCATTTTTTTGCATTCTTCTTCTCCAACGGCTATATAAGCCTTGTATCATTTACCATACAATATACAGTGAAAATATACAGAGGCATATTCAATCCCAACGGTTTCTCTCTCCTTTCTGTTTTCTTACTTGGTATCAGAGCCATCAATGGCCAACGCCTTCTCCACCAATTCTTCTTCTTCATCCACCACCTTCAGCACTCCACCATTAAACTAGTTGCTGAATCAAATTACTACAATCAAACTTGACCGGAGCAACTATCTACTATGGAAAACATTAGCACTACCAACCTAAGAAGCTACAAGTTGGAAGTGTGAACCCCAAATCCTAATTTTCAACTTAGGTGTGTTCCCTATTGAAATTTGTGTGATAAGTAGGTTGATGAGAAAGCTAGTATGGAAGAGTGAAGAAAGGAATGGAAATTTGAAAGGAAAATGTGGAAGTTTGATTTTGGAGAAAATTTGGAAAATTTGACTAAGTATAAAAAGTTTGTGTGTAATGCGTTCGGAAGGGTGGTGATGCGTTGAAAGTGAAGGCATATGGCTGAAGAAGGCAAAAAGAGTGATGCGTTGGAAGGCACATGGGTAGGCGAAGGTAGGCCATGAGTCGAGCAGCATCGGCTAGCACCAGGCCATGCGTCGAGTAGCATCGGCCAGCGCCATGCCATGTGTCGGGCAGCCTCGGCCAGACGCCTAGGCCATGCGTCGAGTAGGCACGCCCGTGTGCTGAGCGCACTGTTGAGGGGATGCGTCGTGCGTTGTGCACACCTACTGAGCGGCCACGCCCCATGCATTGCACACACCTTCCGAGCGGTCATGTCATGCGTCAAGCCATGCCATGCGCTGTCGAGCGCCCATGCGTATGTCGAGTGCGTATATGTCGAGCGATGAAATGCTCTGCCGAGTGAGCCAAACGCGCCTGCAACGTTGCCCATGCGCCTGTGCACCCGGCCAAGTTTCAAGGTGCCACGCGCAGCCCATGCAGCCTAGCACCCCCATGCGTCGAGCGGCCAAACACACCTATGCGTTGGTGGCCAGCACCATGCACCATGTCAAGTAAGCCATGCAAGTGAGCCATGCGTCGAGGGATGGAAGGTCACCCTATGCGTTGGTGATGGATAACTCCTTGCAATGGCTAAGTTGAATTGTTATGCTATGCGTTGCTTATAAACTAGGCAAAAGTTGGACGCATACAAGGGTGAGGTCACAAAGAAAACGTCAGGAAAATCATGTGTCTTCTTGGGAGAAAGTCTTAAGGGTTAAGCAATTAAGGTGGACACATGTGGAGAAGGCACCTTGGGTTAAGATGATACATGATTTCATTGATGAAAGAAGGAGCAGACACTTGGCCATGCAGCCAAATAGGTGGTGTCAACACCGGAGGAGGTCTAGATGCCTATAAATAGAGTCTTGAGACTTCATTTTTTTTTATCACAAACTTAAAAATACCGTGAAAAGAGAGGGAGAGTGGAGCAAACCATGCGTTGGAGCCAAATCCATACGTTAGTCATAGTAGACGCATTGCACAGTGAGGTTTGAGGAGGACGCATCAATTTGGGACGAAAAGATCTCTCAATCTACTCGTGCGTTTGGAGTGATTCTAAAGCCATCTGAAATCTCTAAGAGTCTAGTCTTCAGAATGGGGTTGCTGGAGGAAAAGCTCAAAGGAATAGGGCTGGAAATTGAAAAGAAGGCAGAAGGGTCAGGCTGTCAGATCAGTCTGAGCCAGTCTTAAAGATTCTGTGATTCCGGCCAAACCACGAGGGTTTCTGAGCTAAACTTTTAGGGTAAGCTTCCTGAGATATTTTAGAATAAGTTTTTAGAAGAAAGTATCTCAAAATAAGATCTAGAACTATGAGTAAATTGAGTTGTAAGTTGAATCTGGATTCTAGAGGTGAAAAGGGAGCCCAAGGTAGAAAAGGGAGCTACTAGAGTGAAAAGATCCTAAGCAATCAAGGTGAGTGACTAAAATGTTTTGACTAAAACATTTTGCTTAAAATGTTTGATTAAAACGTGTTATAGAAAGCGTGTTTTAAAGAAGAATATTCTCATGCCTACTTGTTTTATGAGGTGATTTCCAAGCAAGCTATGAATTGTGTTTTAAACGTATGCATGTGTGAGAAATTGTTGAAAAATGATTTATATATGTCTGTTAGGTGGTTACTGTTAATATTGTACACATATTACTGTTGTTCATATGGGGACTAGGGTTCGTGGGCTTTGGGACTTGTAAATCTAATGTTGTAATGACTCTAAATATGTTATGTTTCTAAAATTGTGGGCCTAAAGGCATTCCGTTGTACTTAAGTTATATTTTGGTATCAGAGTTATTCTGCAAGAGTTATTAGGCAGTAAGTGTCAGCCACAGGGCTGATAACTACTGCAGTCACGCCCTTCCCTAGGCTAAGAGGGTAGTCTGGGGTGGGGTGTGGTAGGAAGACCATCTCATAGGTGAAAAACCCTGTCCCTCAAAGTTCATCACTACAAAACTGAAGAATCGGGCCTTCTTCAAGATGGAGACATCACCGAAAGTGTTGAAGAAGCCTCGTCAAGCTCCGTTTATTTCGGAACAATCAATCTTCTGTTCGAACAATGGGTCACGATAGACCTTCTGCTCCTCGGATGGCTGTACAATTCGATGACCCCTGAAGTGGCTCTGCAACTGATGGGTTTCAACAATGCGAAGGACTTATGGGAAGCCACTCAAGATCTCTTCGGTGTTCAGTCAAGAGCAGAGGAGGACTTCCTTCGTCACATCTTTCAGACGAAAAAGAAAGGTAACTAAAAAATGGAGGATTATTTGTGTATTATGAAAACTAACGCAAATAACTTAGGATAGGCCGGTAGCCTTGTACCTAGACGCTCATTAATTTCTCAGGTCCTTCTCGGCTTGGAAGAAGTTTACGACCCGGTGATTGCAGTTATACAAGGCAAACCAAACATTTCATGGCTGGATATGCAATTTGAGCTCCTCATCTTTAAAAAATGTCTAGAACATCAAAACTCTCAAAGGAACCTAGGCAACATTGTACCTATTGTGAACGTAGCCCAGAGTCGCAATCCCAACGGTGCCAGAAAAATGAACAACTATCACCAGCCAAATTTTCGACCTCAGTTTAATCAACAACAAGGAGGAGAAAATGGTAATGCTAACTTCGGTCGAGGACGAGGTCGTGGTCGTGGAAACAAACCCACATGCCAAGTCTGTGGTAAGTATGGACACTCAGCCCTCATCTGCTATAATCGGTTTAACAAAGAGTTTGTCGGAAATTTTGGGCAAAACAGAGATGGACAGAACACAAACACTAGAAACAATACCGGATTCAATCTCGCTGCCCTTGTAGCAACTCAGAATTCGAACCCTTTTGCCGGGCCTGAGATCGTCATGGATCCAAACTGATATGTGGATAGTGGAGCCACAAATCATGTTACAGCCGACTATTCCAATCTAAACAACCCAGGTGAATACTCAGGTAATGAAAATGTTATTGTTGGAAATGGTAACAAACTACAAATCTCTTATATTGGTAACATCTCTCGTCTGATGGAAACAACATTGTACTGCTTGAAAATGTATTGTGTGTGCCTGAAATTACAAAGAATTTAGTAAGTGTGTCAAAGTTAGCTCAAGATAACAACATCTACTTTGAGTTTCATAATGCTCATTGCTTTGTTAAGGACAAGGGTATGGGTCAAACTCTTCTGAAAGAAAATCTTAAGGATAGGCTATATCATCTAGATCGAGTAGCTGTGAAGATGAATGAGAAGTTGAAGCACAGTTGTCTTAAACACAGAAGGCTTATGGACAAAAATAAAAACACCTCTGCATTGATTTTTTCTGGAAAAACAGCACTAAATCTCTCTGGCATAGACACTTAGGACATTCTTCACAAACAATTTTGAATTTTGTTATTAGAGATTGTAATCTACCTATTAAATGTAATGAAGAATCTCTGTTTTGTGAATCCTGTCCAATGGGTAAAGCTCATAATCTGCCTTTTCCTATATTTGAAAGCCACGCAACAAAACCCTTTGATTTGATACACTCTGACTTATGGGGACCAACCCCGGTTGTCTCCATGGACGGTCACCAATATTACATTTTATTCATTGATGATTTTAGCAGATATACTTGGATCTATCCATTAAAACAAAAGAGCGGTGCCATTAAAGCTTTTCAGTATTTTCTTGCCTATGTTCAGAATCAGTTTAATAAAACGATAAAAATGCTTCATCTATGTAATTCAAAAGGTATTATAACCAGACTGTCGTGCCCCTACACCTCTGCTCAAAACGTTCAAGCAGAAAGAAAACACCGACATGTAGTAGAAACCGATCTCACATTGCTAGCCCAAGCCAGGTTGCCATTGAGTTTTGGTGGGATGCTTTCCTCACAGCCACGATGCTCAAAAATGGATTGCCTACAGAGGTACTACAAGGTAAATCCCCTGTCTTTGTTCTTTTCAACAAGAAACTAAACTTTTCAGAGCTTAAAGTTTTTGGTTGCACCTGTTTTCCATATCTCTGCCCCTTCCAGCCCAACAAGTTCAATTTCCACTCTGAAAAATGTGTATATCTGGGTCCTAGTCCACTACATAAAGGTTTCAAATGCCTAACCAAAGCCCGTCATGGCATTATCTCTCGACATGTCTCCTTTAACGAGGATGAGTTTTCTTTCACCCAATTATCTCAAGAAAATCTCAAACACCAGCACATACCCTCTCCCAACCTCATCCTACCTGTCCTTCCACCTTAGACCATCTCAGACATTCCAAATCCTTGCCCACGGAACGACCTTATACCTGATCGTTTACCCCAACCCCATCGCTCACCAAATCTATCCTCACCCGATCACCTACCTCAAGCCCATTGCTTACCAAATTCATCTCTAAACGATCATTCCCCTAATGCCCATCGCTTACCAAATTCACTACCTAATCACTCACCTAATGCCTATCACTTACCAAAGGTATTATACTTGTTCTCACGATTTCCCCCTTTCTTTTATCTTCTTTTTTGACCTCACAACTTCTTCACTTTTTCTTCTTCTTCGACCATGGAAGTTGCAATAGGTGTTAAGCTTCGCCGGAGCTACCACCGTTCTAGTCTTCGTGGCTAGAATCACCGCGAGGAAATTTTCTCTTTTTTTCTTTTGTTTTCCACTGCCTCTCTATCTCACAATTTGTCTCTTTGGTTCTTCCCCCCTCCCCTCTCATGCATGTGTTTATTCCTTTTGTAAGCCCTTAGTAAAGTTTAAATTATCTGAGGTTGTTGAAAATATGGAAAGTAAGAAATGGGGAGTGAGTTGAAAGAAATGGGGAAGGATTTGAAGAAGAACGAAGGAAAAGATGAGAAAAACTAATATTACTTCTTTTTTACTTTTTAATATATTTAATATATTTTATCTTTAATTTAATTAAAAAATTTGAAGAAAAAACAATTAAAGGAAAAGTCTTTTTCTTTTACCTTTAAATTTCTTATTTAAAATAACATTAACAAAAAGATACCACCCTGGACTTGAAATCATGTTGTTTAATTTAATTTCTTCTTTAAAATAACATTAACATTAAATTTCTTCTTTAATTTAATTAACCCTGGGCTTTAGAAGAGTTGCATGATTTTTAAAAGAGTTATTTGAGTCATTTGAATTTAATTTTCGATAGTTGTTTGAAAACATAGATTTCTATGGTAAAAGCATATGTTTTTAAGTATACCATTCACTAGGCTTCCCAACTCATGTTTTCCTATGTTTTGTTTCTTCCCCCAGGTAGCAGAAGAGTTCCAGGATTCAAGGATTGTGGTTTGCTTGACATAGATGGTTCAATCTACCACCGTTATAAAGAGTTTGATAGTCAAGTGTGAATCTGGAAGTGGGTGATAGTTAGTTAGGCCCTATAGAATTAGAGTTAGCGTTTGGTCTGTAATAAGATATCTCTTGAGAAAAGATGTAGAAATAATATAATATGATGATAACTTGAGTTGATTTCTGTGACGGTTATGATATTTTACAAGTTCAATTGGCCGAAGATATCATAAGAGAATTGACATCTGCTGTCTTCACACCTCTTCTTGGGTTAAATAGATAATCTGGGAGGAGATGTGACAAGTTAGTCAACATTTTAGCTTTAAGAAGGTTCGTTGAAACGTTAGACATGTTTGCTGATACAAAGCAAATTACCCATTTTTAGGCATTTATGCAAAAAATCATTTTAGTCCAATCGATTTTAGCAAAACCTTAATAATGAACCTCAATCATTATTCCATTTTGCAATGATGTTTTAGGGGTTTAGGAAAAAAGCCACCAAAGGGTGGTCGGTCACCCTTTTACTAAATTGAGACACTCCTTAACCAATCATTACACCTGAATAACTCGTATTCCTATGACGATTAGTCACCATTGGTTTGGTCAAGAAACCATTAACTTGCTTAACAATTTCTTGTAAGTGTGACCCTTCATTTTAGACTCTAGAGTTCCATCCCAATGAACCAACCGAAGGGGAAAGCCGATCGGGACAAAAATTAAAATGATCCTATCCAGAAACCATTTCTGGAGTTCGCCCTAATATTGACCTAATGCACAAATGCACAAACTATCCAGAGGCGGACGCTCCCAGGATGCCACGAGGTCATACAAGAAGGTCTTACGATGCAAACCAATGAAGGAGACCGTAGGACATGTTGACACACATCCCTCTCCCACTTACTATAAACACTCCCTCCATTCACCTTGATATTAACGCATTTAAACATCATCGGAAGGAGGACGCTCCCAGGGCGCCACGAGGTCAAGCATGAGTCTCACTGTATGAACTTTTTTGGAGAACGTGAGTGGAAAATTGATATATCGTATACATCTTTTTCCTCCCACTGAGTATTTTAAAATTTTAGGGTATTATACTTAGGTAAATTCGGCTAATTCAATTTATCTAAGTCCTCGTTAAATTTTCTTAATATAATGCTTATATTGAATAGTTTAATAATATGTGATTTTATTCATTAAACTCTTTAATGAAATTAATCACCTATTGAATGCTTATAAAATATTTACCCAATTCACCTTTCAGGTCGGTTCTAAGGTAGAGTGTTCCATTTTCGCTAGCTTAAAAACCTCAGCCTAGGCAGAATGCTCCTTAGACAAAGGTCCCTTATGTGCAATCATTTTATAACTTTAATCTTTTAATCGGAGTTCATTTTAATCCTATTAAAATGAATTAAAAGATTAATCTATTTCTAATCTTATTAGAAATGCATTTAACATAAGTCTAGATGAATTAATTTTAAACTATTTGAAAATTAATTTAGACCTATATTTGCATGCAACTCTTGATTATAGATTTTAATTCTAATTTCATTATACTTTTAACCGTTATAAAGTAATGAAACATAAAATCTATAATTTGCATCTTGTGACATTGATTAAATATAATAATTATATTAATTTAAATAATGTCATACTCAATGCAAAGTTCATTTTCATTTAAAAATATATCACTTATATTTATCATCCATGAAAATTAAACTTACATATTCATTATTCCACCATACATTGTAACATTTATAACATGCTTAATGAAACATGCATCCATATAATATAACACTTATATTATGATGCATGAGCATGTTTAATTAATCATGCAACCATATAATGTAACACTTATATTAAAATTGCTACATGAAACATGTTTATCCTAAGGTGTGATTGAAAACTATGTGACATATATTATGCATATTACTAAAACATATAATTTAAATATACATCTCATGCATATTCAATTATATAAAAAAAATTAGTAGACCGATGTTTGGCACCCTAGAATTTAGAAAATTCTTAAAGAAAACAGAAAAAAACAAAAAAAAAAATTGCTTCTGTTCGATGGTGACGACGGATAAACCAGAAATCAAAACAAAGATCCAACCATTCCAAACATGGTCCTAGATGTCTTGAACATACTGACCAAATTTCAGCTTGATCCAACGGTTAGAACTCCGGAAATCGATAAATTAGTAAAAGTTGTCCCTGAAAAATCGAACTGCACTGTTTCTCTCCGTTTTCTCTTGTTTCGCTTTTGTTTTCCCGGATTCTTTTCACAGAAAATTTTTGCCATGAACAAAACGAACTTACAGACTCAATTTACATTAAAAATGTCAAAAAACAACGGGCCCTTACATGAACAAATCAAATAAGACAAATCTATGTGCTAAATACCGAAAACATCTATTAAGTAAAAAAAATTATCCAAATGAAATTTATTGAACTCATCTCATGAAAACACAAAAGCACCCACCATGTTTTTTTTTTTTTTTTCTAAAAACTGAAAAACAAAATTGCAATAATTGACTCTGATACCAATTAAAAGAATCGAATTCCTGTGGAAGCTTGTGAACGCCTTGCATTTAGACATTTATTTCTTATGGAAATAAAAACAGTAAAATAAAACATTCATTTGTAGGATAAACATTCAAACAAAACCATGAATATGTAGGATAACCATCAAAACTCATATTTGTTGATTCCTCCAGCTTTTCTCTTCCACCGTTATCGTGATTTCGAACTTCTCCAGAAACAAAGACACCACCAACAAAGTTACCTTGTTATTCTCTAAGATTCTAAAAGAACTTGGAAGAGTAGTCTCCAAGAACTTTTTAGGAGGAAAATGGAAGAAAATTTCTAGAGAGCGTTACAGAGAAGGTGGAGGTTGGAGGCTAGAATTTTGTGTAATAAAAATCTCTTGCCTTAAATGGGCTATAAGAATATATTTATAGGCAAAAAGATTAACCCCTTCTCTAAGTATTTCCCTTTATACTCTAGTGCTAATTAATTAAATAACCCTTATTTAATTAATTGACACATTAATTAAATTATCATATATTAAATCCTATTTAATATATACATTTAATTAATTATCATAAATATCATATATTTATACTAACTTTCAATCTTCATTATTTCTTAATCAATTAATTAACCATTAATTAATCAATAATAACTATATTGAATCATATTTAATATGAAGTTAATTAACGTATAAATATCACATATTTATATATATACAGTTCTTTATAAACCCAATTCATATAAATCTAATATTTGAATCTTATTCAAATATATCTTTCTTACATAATTTTGATTATAGATCATATCTATAATTAACCATCATATATTAATCTCATTAATATCAAATTCCCTCATTTGATTTGAAGAAATTAAATCATTGCTCATTACTATGATTTAGTGAGCTAACAAGGGACCTTATGGACCTACAGATTAAAAGCTCTAATGATATGAAATTAATTGAAACTTCTTTAATTCAATTAATCAATATTCATTAATCATCGATCAATCCACTAAAAACAGATAGTTGCACTCTTCACAATATAGATATATTTCTATGTTCATGTATATAACCAATCAACAATTAACATCTCTCGGGCTAGTAAGAGGTTAAAGTTTCATTGTTCAAGACTCGGAACCAGCTATTGAGGGAGCAATTTATCTACTTTTTCAATGAATGGGAATGAGTGAATTCCATCTTATGTAATTGTGTTCCCAGCTCCCTGATCAAACAAATCCTCAAAATGGTAGGCTAGTGAGTCGACTATCATGGCCACTCTCACCCATACAGATCAAAGGATTGTCGCCATAAACAGGAGTTCACAACTCACTCAGGATTAAGGTCAAGTCTCATATGGTCATCCTAGTTAAATGTAAGTCTATAGTGTTATATAGAGAGTCTTTTCATTTCGTGGTCCGATCATATAAAAACTCTTTGTATAGAATACCCCGCTCGTATGTCTCTACATGAATGATCAGGATCAGATTATTTGTAGCACTTTACAATAATTGTAACATCTACAAAGCGGGTCGTATTCATAGTGTCACCAGGATAAGGTACTCATCCTTATCCATATACTACAAACCATTTAAGTTATCACTTAAACATGATCCATCTATATGTCTCCACATACATGTTTATGTTTCATCAAATAACCTTGGATCTTTGTTTATTAGAATTGAATTAATGTAGTCTAAACGTCAATAAAATACTTCTTATTTTATTAAACATGTAATTTATCTTTACAAACCATAAGATATATGAGATTTAGGACATAAACTCCAACAACTAATGTCCAATTCCTCCTCTATGGTACGGTCGTACTAGACCTCAGATATTACTATTCAATCAGGTTGTAACTTTTTTGGTAACCGTTGATATGATCTCATGTGTCCATGCCTACCATAATTAATAAAGAATTATAAAGCAGGAAAAAGTAGTAACTGACATTGGAACTAAAAGGCCAAGGAATGGATATTACATAGAATGCATGCAGAAACCCCAATAGGTTGTACTTGACGATGTAATTCTTATTGTCCTTGGACCTTTTCTTGTAGTTCTCGGCCTTACCATTCAATCCTCTTTGCAGTCCAAGTAACGTCCTCTCTCATAATACGTTTCCCCAATTAATGTTGTTGAGGTAATCCAAATCCTCCACATCATTTAATAAGTTCTTGTCGACATTGGCCCTCATCTTCTCCCTGCCCGTCATAGCCAATTCAATGTAATAGACCAATTTCATCTTTACAGCATTCATGTCATCTCCTTGTATACTAACTCTAAGGTAGCAATGTGAATGTCTCCTGCAAAATCATTCTTGAAGTAGCTATTATGTAGTGATTTAGGCACTTCAACCCTCCTCACAACTACTGGATTAGGTGACCACCACAATCCCGTCACCAATAGGAAGTCTTCTTTGGAGAATGTTACGATCGTACCATTCAAATTGAACGTCATTGCATCATTCTATCACCTTCAACCTCTCTTAATAGAATGTAGTGGACCAATGGGTTGTTGAAGATCATGTCCATGCTTATAAATCGTCCAAATACTATTTTTTTGAAGAGGGCAAGCTGAGTGGAGGTGACCTCCTCTTTCACTATCTTGTTAGTCATCCCAATGTGAGAAGATAGGTTGGTTGCTTTGCTCGGGAAACGATACTGGGGAAGAATCTTAAATTGTCTAGCTATACTACATATAAGAATAAAAAACACCAAAAAGTAAGCATTCTGTTAAATACTCGATACTTGATACACGATACTCGATATTTGATACACAATACACGATACATGCTACATAGTGTCGGTTGCTCGCTACATTGAGTCGATGGTCGATTATCGAGCATTCGATTTGATTTTTCAAATTCATGACTAATCCTACTCAAGCCCTAAACCTTAGACAATTCAAAATACCAAAAATATGAAAATCGAAACGGAAAAAATTCCAACTCCAACCAAACATGCAAGATATGAAAATCGAAATGAAAAAGAAGGAAAATCGTATCGATCGAGTATCGAGGAACATGCAAAAAAACATTGAACCAAAATATAAACAAAGAGACAAATTTTACCTAATGCAGAAAGGATCAAGAGAGAATTGTGATTCAAGAGGTGTAGTCGTCTCGGGATATAGACTCTGAAGACGAGAGAAAACTTGCACAAATAGTCTGAGTGAATGAGTTAAAGTGGTGAAGTAATGGAACTCAATCATTTTAAGTTGGAGTTAAGAATTCACAAAGTTTTCGAGGATCGAGTATAACTCCATCGAGTATCAAGTATGACATGACATGATCGAGTATGGTGGATATAGCACCTATCGAGAGTCGTTGCACACCATGCATCAAGTATCGAGTGACTCGTCATCGAGGAAGTGACAAGGCCTCAAGGAGCAAGTTCCCTTGGTAGCGACAAGTGGATCTTAGGGACACAGCAATAAAATCACAAGGAATGATGCAAGAAAATCACTTTCCATTTATTTTTGAATAGGTAACCAACCATCTTTCATTTAGGCCTTCAAATTGAGGCCATCGTACAAAAAAAAAAAACCGCAAATAATTATCCAAACAAACCTTGTTGTGTGTTCTAGTCCTCCTCCACCTGCTTCCTTCACAGTCGCCTTCTTTCCTCACTCTTTCTCCGTCTTTATTTGAAGAAACTCGGCTATGGAGATCCGAAATCTCTGATTTTCGCTAATCTCTGAACTCCATCTTTTTACCGGTACTTTTCTCTCTTTTCTTTGCCTTTTCCTTCAATTCAATGCTACTGTACCATTTTCACATGCTTCTTCGTTTTCTAGCTGTATAAATTCATATAGCATAACAAATATATATGTGCACTTTTTTTTTTTACGATTCGTTTTAGGAGTTCGAAATTTTGTTCGTTCCGTTTTTTTTATTTTTTTGGTTCCTGTTCGTACTCGTTCGGTGGTAGCTGATTTTAGCCATCGGATTTCTCGTCAACCTCTCCCGGATTTTAATACCCTAACCAATTTGATTTTCAAAATTATCTCTGATTGGTTGTTTACTCTAATTCTAGGCTTCTGAATCTTTGTTTTCTGGGGATTGAACTGACAATTTTATCCGAAGATCCGGACTACTTATCGTTGATATCAATTTTTTAAAGAATAATTGCTTCCTGTTGGGCTCCGCTATGAAATTTTTGCTAATTTTAGGACCAAAATGCTTAACTTGCAGGGTTTTCCCCCCAGCGGCAGGAATAATTGACATCGGATATTTGAGTTTGAGTGAAATGGGTCCCTTTTAATTTGATTGAAAAGGAGAAGTTGACCTTTGTTTGCTTGAACTTTATAATGATATTAAGGAACACCAAAAATGATGCTTAGTTTCGAAGTCTTTTCTTTTTAGCTTTTCTATGACGCCTTTTTCTTTTAATTTCTTTTCTTTTTTTCACCTTTGTAAAGGAAAGGTAGTAATCTTTGATGGAGGATTGTGATAGCCGACGCTGGGATGAGCTATTCCCTGATGCACTGGGTCTTATTTTTAAGAATTTGTCACTCCAAGAGATACTACTTGTAATTCCAAGGGTTTGCAAGTCATGGAGAAAAACAGTGTTGGGGCCTTACTGCTGGCAGGAGATAGACATTATGGATTGGAGCTTACTTCGGGATCCCGATAGCGTCAATAAAATGCTTCAGTTGTTGATTTCAAGGAGCTCTGGTTACCTTTCCAAGCTCTGCATTAGTTGTCTCCCTAATGACTCTAGTTTGTCCCTGATTGCAGAACAGTGAGTCCAATAATAACCCCCTGTTCTTGTCGGCTTCTTTAATGCATTGTTGTTTCAGCTACTCCTGTTTTATTATACCAATTGAGATTTATTTTCCATCTTTGAAGATCATTGTTTAGGAATTGTATTGTTTAGTTAAATGACTGCTAAAATTATGACCATCTCTGTTTTGTTTTGGTCTTTTCTTTTAAGTTGTGTACATTTGGATGGTCAAGTTTGGCAGAAAAAAGTTTCCATTCTTCTTTAGATGAGTGGAAAAAAATATAAACATTCATCTTCTAAGTTTGGAGTTTCAACCTGGAGGAGCAGAGGGTTTAAAATGTCTATAGAGAAATTTGGAATGAGGGTTGAAAACAACATCACAAGCTTGGGAGTCATGTACTAGGTTGTGTTTAAATTCTTGTATGCTTGAATGTGTGTATTTTCTGTAGATTAATATCTTACATTCCTGATTGACAGTGGTAAAGCTCTTCATACTTTACGGGTACCAAGAAGCGAAATAACAAATTCAATCGTAGAACAGGTTGCTGAGAGGCTTTCTGCTGTAACTTTTTTGGATTTAAGCTTTTGTAAAAACATCGGGGCACCAGCCCTTGAGGCGATTGGGAAGCATTGTGCGAATCTTACAGGGTTGCGTAGAGTTATGTGCCCTTTTGAAGCTATTGACAGGTCTTCTCAAGATGATGAGGCTCTTGCAGTTGCATCGACAATGCATAAGCTCAAGCAGCTCGAGATAGCCTATTTGCTCATAAATACGGAATCAGTGCTGAAAATCCTCGAGAACTGCCCAGAGCTTGAGTATTTAGATGTGCAAGGGTGTTGGAATGTGATACTAGATGAAAAGTTCAAGAAGTTTTCGAAAGTGAAGTTGGTCGGTCCATTGGAAGAGTTTTCAGAGACGATCAGATGGGATGGTTGCTCAGATTCTTCTGGCTACTTGACTTGGGATTTTGTGGTTGATGAAATAGATGATCAATTTCAAATGCTGGAGTTTTGGGGAGAAGATTACAGAAGTGTGGATGATGAGGAGCATTCTTTTGAGGAGCATGTTTATCCTGATTGGCTTGATGGGTCTCCTTGAATCTTGCTCCTACCTCTGTCTTTGGCTACCATACCATTTCAATGTGAAATCTGAGAGAAATGGTGAGCCTTTGATTTCACTTAAGTTAACCAAATAATAGAGCCCTTGAAATTTGGTAAGCTTTATGGGTTGGTTAATCTATCCATTGATGATGCTTTCTCATATGGATATTTTTGGTCGTCTCATCCTTTTTTTTTTTTTTTTTGCATGAAATAGGTTGAAAATTAAGTATATATCCTCGTTGTATGCATCTTTCATATAATTATATAAAGTAAAATAAAAAATAGTTCAAAGACCTTTTAAATACTCTTTAAACATATTCTTAAAAACTTGAGGCTAAAAAGATAATTTACGGCGAATTTTGTAGTTGCTTTTGCTTCATTGAATCAAACAATGTAGTTAATTTGTTTTTCTTCAACGAGCTTGACGTTTTGGAGACTTTTGGAGATGAGAAGTAGGCCATAATTTTTCAATTTATCAAAACCACAAAATGAATGACGTTTTGCTTGTGGTACAAATTCATCGGAAATTTGAACATGTGAGGGTAATGCTTTGATGCTTTTGACAAAAAGACCTTTTTGAACAAGTATTTCGGAACTGTTTCTATCTTTGTGCAGTTCACTTAAGGATGTCGAATCACAACTTTTCTTTTTCTAAAATTAATACTTTTTAAAGATTTTTTTTTCTTTTTTGTAATTGAAAGTGATGCATGAAGATGAGTGGAGTTGGATTGTACCTAAGTATTACCCGTTTTGAACCTCTTGATGATGGAAATGGTGTAAGCATTGAAAACTTTGAAAATCTAATTAGTTTTATACCCTCCACTAAATATAATGCATGATGATCAGGAATCATCTGCATCATCAAGGAGTTCGTCTATATCATATGCATCACCCCCTACATTCATATCTTCATTCCCATCATACAACTCATCATTTTCATCAATATTTTCTTCCTCCTGATCATCACTTGTTTCCTTCCATGGTCAATCATAAAAATTTTGTGGGTGTCAATGTAAGTAGTGTAGATGTTGATAGAATATCTTGATCTTGAAAGGAATGGACACTTTGTTTATATTTAAAATTAAACCTAAATTAAAAGGGTTAAGCAAATAAAACTTTTCAACAGCTCATAAAGGTTCTATTTACAATGACCTGAATAGGAAAACTCTAATAATATATTTATATTTTAATATCTTATATTAAATTATTGGAAGCAAATTCAAATATTTTAATTCTCCTAATATATAATTTTTATTTCAATATCATTCAAGTTATATGTATATATATAATTTTATTTAATGTATCAAATACACTATCTTTTAATATACCGAATATGTTAACTATTAATTTGAACATTTTAAATTTTCTTTCGATTAAATTGATCCATAATTGTTCGTACGAGCTAGCAATGGGACCTTATGGACATATCAAATATAAACTCTAATGATCCAAAGTTAATTATACTTTTTTTTTATTCAATTTTCATTTATTAACTATATGTCACTCCACCATAAAACTAAATTTGCACTCTTATGCATTATAGGACAAGTTGTGTCCATAGATATAATCATTACAAGCAAGTCAATAGTTCATGAGTTGTCCCTAATCACAATTGAGTTAAATGTTTGTTTTACCCTAGTACTTACATCTTGCACCTCAAATATTATTGATCCTCTAATGACTAATATGTTTACGACCCAATCATAAACCATTGGATCAATGAGAGGGTGGGACCCTATTGTTTAAGTTCCAAAATCAGCAATTAAGTGAAATACTCATCTACTTACCCTACATGGGAAGACTTCCATCTTGTGAAATTACGTTCCTAGCTCCCTATTTGATCAAGTGACCAAATTAATAGGCTTATTAAACAAGTTACTAGGGTTATTCTCACCCATGCAAATTAAAGGACGAGCTCTCACGGGCAGGAATTCATAACTCACAAAGGATTGAAATTGAGTCGCGGGTGATAATCTCGTGAAATATCTTCAATTAATAAATTTATAAAAAGAGATTAAATATATTGCAGTCCAATCTTATATAGACTCTTTGTATAGGATACCTTCATTCACATGTCTCTGTTGGGTTTTATGCCCTAAGCTCGTGGTTTGTAAATAATAAACAATTTATTGATTATTAATAAAATAATTTGTTGTCTTGTGTTTTACATTTGCATAACTAAATCCAATAAAACAAAATTCAAGGTTATTTACATGACACTTGAATAGTATGTAGTTGACATACAGGTGAATCATGTTCAAGTAATAACCTAAAGGGTCTATAGTATATGGATAAGGTGAGAGGAGACTCAAAATTAGTATATAAGAGTTAGACAGGTGAATGACTATGTGAGAGGAGGCTCAGTGGTCCTTTATTCAAGGGGAGAAATGTTGAGGATGCAATCAAAGTCCCACATTTGTTAGATAAGGAGATGAAAATGGGTATATAAATGACAATGAAGAACTGAATATGTGCTAACGTGGTAGCTTATCTCTCCATTTTGAGAAATGAACAAACAATACGAAGCCATNAAAGTTCCACATTGGTTAAAATAAGGAAGTGATAATGGGTACATAGGTATATATATATAATTTCAATTGATTGAAAGTATAAAGTCTTTATTTTATTGAGCCTATCTAGGATCTTGAAAAGTGATATGGATTTAATAGAATTTCTCAGAGGAAATAAACCGGTTAGCATTTGAATAATACATCAAATGAGATACCAAATAATGGTGCATGACTTTAACAATACATTAGTAAATATCCTTTGATACATGTATGTACTCAAATATATTAGACTGATTGTGTGATTATTTGTTTTTATGTTAATGATATTCTGATCTTTAGTACAAACATAGATGTAAGTAATGATACTAAGTTATCTATGTTCTCACAATTTGAAATGAAAGATTTAGTTGAGGCTAATGTGATACTTGGTATTATTGAAGATGTTTTTTTTTATGTCAATCACACATTGAAAACTGTTAAAGACTTGTCAATGTGTGATTGACATAAAAAAAACTATAGTATCTCTCAATCTGAATATGTAAAGACTATAGGAAGTATTATGTTTTTGATCAACTACACCAGAAGACCTAATATGCATATGTTGTGAGCAGATTGAGTAGATATACACATAATCATGATAAAAACCATTGGATTTTTCTTCATCGTTTATTGAGGTATCTTAAAGGTACAATAGACTATTGTTTACATTTTGATAAATTTCCTACTCTATTTGCCTGTTATCTCCTAATCTTCCTATTTATAAACCATAACTCACTTTGACATTACCAATATCCCATAGAATCTCCAAAGCGTATTGTGATGCCAATTGGATAACAGATAACGACAAAGTGGCCACTAGTGGATATGTGTTCTTACAAGGCGGGGGAGCTATTTCATGAAAATTTGCAAAACAGACTTGCATAGCCATGTCTACCATAGAATGTAGCAAGAAAAGAGGCTATGTGGCTTAGAAGCTTACCCGAAGATGTACCATTATGGAGGGCATCAGTACTAGTCTCTTTGCACTGTGATTCACAAGCTGCCATAGGAACTGACAAGAATAGTGTGTATAATGGCAAAATATCTTAGACATGGAGCTGTGAAACAGTTATTGAAAGAATGAATAATCTCCCTGGAGTTTGTGAGGTTTGAGAGGAACTTGGCGGATCCTATAAACAAAGGCGTAATTGTCACACCCCGCCCCAGACTACCCTCTCAGCCTAGGAGAGGATGTGACTGCAGCAGTTATCGACCCTTTTGTTGAAACTTACTGCCTAATAACTCTTGCGGAAATAACTCTGATACTAATGAACAAATTCAACAATCAACTGATTAAGTCAAGGAGATAATAGCAACTTATTAGGTAGGCCCATTTTATTATAACAATGTATCATTTATACAACTCCAAGACTTAACTATAAAGTTTACAATAACTGTAAAACCCTCCGGAAGTGTAACTGTGGCTTGTGGCAGATTTTGACCTTAGCAACACCCTAGAACTCCTCACCTTTCGCTACCTGGGAAGAAAAACATGAAATAACAGAATGAGCTTCACAAAGCTCAGTGAGTGGTAAACAACTTCTAGAGTCTATTTCAACTCATAAATAACACGCATATAATAAATACGAGGTTACATTCAAACCTCAGCCTTGAACGAGTCTGGTCTCAACTTCTATCTATGCGCATGTTAGATAACTAAACTGATAACTAACTAGAATGAGTATGTTGTCTACCTACACACACAGTAGATAGATAACTGTTACTAAATATAACACTTACTCTTTACGTTTCCTTTGTCTCCTATGTCTCTTATGTGCACATAGCTCCCCGCTCATGGGCTCAGAAGCTAGGCCCGTCGGCCCTCTGACAATCCCATACGAGGATCCTCCCACAGGCTCAAAAACTAGACCTCTCAGTCCCCTAACCATCCCATGAGGTTTTTCTTACGGGCTCAGGCACTAGGACTATTGACCGCCTGACTATCCCGATCACATAATCTCATTCTCATGCTAGATACTCATTCATAACATAAGCATATACTATTTACTCTAAAAGATATGCTTTAAGACTTAAAGGAAAGTACCACTCACCTTGGTCGTTTAGGAACCTTTCTTTCTAGAAGTTCCTTGATCTTCCCGGGCTCCTCTTTTGAACCCGAAATTCCAGATTCAAATTAAAGCTTAGACTACTAAGAGTTCCAGACCTTATTTTAAGATCCTTTCTTCTGTAAACATATTCTAAAATGTCTCAGGAAGCTTACCTCAAAATATTAGCTCATAACTTCTCGTGTCTTGGCCGGAAACATCAAAACATCAAGACTGACCCAGCTTACCCTACAGCTCGACCCCTCTGTCTTGTCCTCATTCTCCAGTCTAATTCCTTAGAGCTTCTTCTTCGGCAGCCCTACCCTAAAAACTAGACTCTCCTAGATTTCATATGGCTTTGGAATCACTCCAAACACACGAGTATTCTGGGAGAACTCCTCGTCCCACGTTGATGCTACTTCCTGTCCTTTCTGTCCGATAGCATCCCCCCTCTTGGAACCTCTTGACCAACGCATGGTCTTGATACCAACGCATAGTTTCCTCCCACACTCTTCTTTATGTCCTTTGAAGAGAATTTGAGTTCTCATCTGATGTCCTTGGCCCTATTTATATGCGTCCAAGATTGTTATAAGGCCGACACCTCCTACTTGGCCGCATGTCCAAGTGTCTTTTCTTTACATCATCAACGCATTCTTACATCAGCGCAACCCAAGGTGTCTTGCTCCCCTTTTATCAACACATAGCCCTCAACTTTGCATGTTTTCTTATGCATCCACCTAATTTGCTTAAGGCTTAAGATTTCTTCCCAACAAGCCATATGTCCAGATGACGTCCTTGAATGTGTCCATCCTTCATATGCGTTCATCTAACCACACATGCGCCCATCCAACTCAATATGAATTCAACTAGGATGATGACCAACACCCCTTTCAATGTATACTACTAGCCTCGGATATCCAACGCATAACATATCACCAACGCATAGCATATCCCTACGCATAGCAACCCTTGGGTCAACTTGGTTCTCAACTCAACACCTCAAGGCATGGATCACCATCACCTAGGTTCTTGCTAACACATCTCTTATGACCAACGTAACCCACCTCATTAACCTTGTTACCGCAAGCCTTAACAACGCAAGGACAAATCACCATGCATCCATCTTAGCTCGTTACATCGCATAGCTTATACCTTAGCAAGGCCGCCGCATCCATCACATCCATCACCGAATGCCATCGCATCCATCGTGCAGCATCACCGCATGCCACTGCCGCATCCATCGTATCCATCGTTGCACGCCATCGCATACTACCAACGCATTCTTCGGCCGCATCACCGCATGCCCTTGCATCACTGCATACCCTTGCACTGCATGCTCTCGCATCACCGCATACCCTTGCACCGCATGCCTTCGGCCGCATAACGCATAGCACCGTCCCATGTCATCAATGCATAGCACCGCCGCATGTCATCAACGCATAGCATAACCATGTGCCACCAACGCATAGGCTATCGTATACCATGACGCATACCCCCATCACCGCATGCCATCCATTGCTGCATGCTACCAACGTAACCCTTCGGTCGCATACTGTCACGTCCAACGTATCCATTGCGCCTGCCTCCATCGCCACATGCCTCTATCCATCATCCATCGTATCCAACGTCCAGCGCCCTTGGATGCGTAACTTGAGGCTGCCGCAAGCGTTTTCTAACCTCTCAAAACATTTGGCCGCCACTGCATTATTCTTGACCATACTTCAGCCTCTCTCCATGCCCAAATAACCTCTCAATACTTCATGGCCAACGCATGGCACCATATCAACGCATAGTCCAACACTTAGTCATTTTTCTCCTTGACTTCCAACGCATGGTTACTCTTGGCAATGCCTCTTGCCAATACTTCGGCCAATCATGCGTCCAACCTTACAAACGCATGATTGTCTTTTCAACTTATGCGTTAATGTCTCCTAACTCTCAACACATGGGTCCTTTTGACCTTACACTTAGCCAAATTTCATCAATTAAACCTTAACTCAAAATTACTCAAGAAAAAACTATTCAACACTTAGAAAATTTCTTCTCTTCAACATAGGATTTAACTTTCACCTAGTTAATTTCTTAACCACCTGCTTAAGTAGGAATAATGGAAATCCGGGTTTCACAGTAATAAGGAGAGTAATTCTAAAATTTTGAATAAGTATGGGACTCAAATCCTTATAATGATCTATAGCCTTTTATTTGGGTGGTCTTAGTACGGATTTGATGGACAAAACTAAAACTTTTAAAAGTTCCATAGCCCTTTCTTTTGGTGGTTCTAGTATGGACTTAGTGGATAATTGTAAAATCTTCATAGCTCAGTTTTGAGTGGTTTATCTTTGACAGACTTGATGAATTTGGTCCTGGTATGGACTAGATATGAAGTCTTCATAACTCAATTTTTTTTAGTGGTCTATTGCGATAGACTTGATGAAGCAATAAACTTGAATGTGAAGGTATGACCTTCTTCTATGAAAAAGTTTAAAGATATTTTTCTAGAGCTTTCATGTCGACCCGAGGTTCTATGTGCATTAAATAGAATACTTTTATCGTGGAATCAATGAAAATTTAAGGAGTAAAACGTGTTGTGGGGGTCTCAACCATAGATATTGGAAGTTCAAGAGATAACTCACTCTCTCTATTGTCCCATTTCACTATGCATCAATTCAAATCATCAAGATATTGATGTTTAAGTTTTGCATCCTAACTTTGCTCAGAAAACATGTTTTTATAAAATGTCCTTTGTTTTATTTGCTATACCAATCATTCCTAGGGGATTGTTGAGAATAACTAACATAGCAAATGAAAAGAAAATGGGAAAAAAAAGAGTTTTATTACCGTTTGAAATTAATTCTAATAATTAATTGTTTGTGATTAATTCGAAGAATTAATTTCAATTAATTCTAAAACCATTTTTAAAATTAATTTCAAAACGGTTTTTTGTTTTAAAACCGATCTTACCTTTACTTTAAATAGTTCTCATTATTGGAAAAAATATGAGAAAATCGATCCCTTGTCTTCTTTGTTTTCTCTGTGGTCTGAACTTAATTTCCAACGATTTCATTACTTTCTCTAGCGAGAGCATGCTTGTGCCTAGAAGTTGTGTTAACTTTGGTGAGCAACCGACATAGGTGATTTAGCACCGAAGTCGTGCCGAATTTTGCTTTCAAGGCAGTGGATTTTGTAAGACCCAGCAACGATCGATATTTGATTCTAATAATTTTTCTATCAAACATTTTGAAGGATAAAGATAAGCGCATCCAAAATAGAACGAGAATTCTTTGAAGTTCAAACATAAAAGTATTCAAAGTTGTATCTAACATGTTAGATAATAATAATTATAACTATCAAGATTTTTTCAGGCAATCCTAATTTGTGTTACAATCGTGTTTAATATAAACATTATAATGAAAATTTGGAATTCTAAATTAAACAATAAACATGGATTAACATAAATTACACATGTACGTAAAAGTTTCCTGGTATATGTATATTTCCCAATTATTGATCATTTGTAACTGAAGGATCAATTTTGCATGTAGCAAGTCTTTGACATATTTAACGTCTTTCAAGCATGCCTTCACTTTTGGTTCAAATAATTGTAGCAAAATTTCGACCCAGCTCAAGTATTAAAAAGTTAAAAGTCTAAAATACCCTCTCCTGTGGATATACTCAATCTCGAGTACATTTGTTAAGGGATATACCTAATGTTGAATATATATAGATGATATACTATTGATATACTCATTTTCAGTTAATCAATTTACTGATTGGTGCCTAATACACTCATATCTTATATCTAATATACTACTACCGATACACTTGAAATATCATGTCTATAAAATGAAACACATGTTTTATTTCAAACTAAGCAACTGATTAAATACTGATTGTTGTTAGATATATTGTTGATACACATAGAATGATGATTATTGTTAGATATATAGTTGATACACTCAAGTCTTATTACTGATTGATGTTGATATACTCATGTCTTATATCTGATATATTGTGGATCAATGATTCTTCCATTGGATTTGGAGGTGAAATTGATTGAAATGGAGGTCATGGTTTTTTTTTTCAAGAAAAAAAATCACACGGAAAGTTGAGGCCATGGTCTGTGATGGAGCTCCAAAACGAGCTCATATTAAAGCTAAAAATTTTGCTACATCAGTGAAATCTCAAATGTAGGAGACGTGGTTGCAAAACCATATTCTTAAATTGCTACTCATTTGCAAATTCACTAATTTTTTTTTTTTTTTTGTCAAGTGGTTAAATTATTTTTTTTCCAAAAAAAAAAAGAAAAAAAGAAAAAAAGAAAAAAGAGGGATAGATAAGAGGTTCATGATCCTGAGTGGAGGGATCTATTATATATTAGACGCAAAATTAAGGACCTTTTAGTTTGGGGACCAAACTTAAATTTAACCTAAATATCAATTGAGTGCCTATAAATGGAATGGAATTTACCCTCTAACAGATAAGGGCAGTTCAGTTTGCATGGATTTATCTAAATTCAACATGATCCATCCACTTGAAATCTATTTCCATTTGTGCATAAGCTAAGTACAAGAATCAGAATTTTTAGAACCAAAAATAAAAATCTTTTAAAAAAAAGTTGTTTAAATGGCATTCTCAACAACTTCAAACTCATAATGCTACAACATTGGATGAGAGCTTATCTGATTTGATCAAGCAGATTTCTCTGCTTCTTCAGCTGCTGCTTCTTCCTCTCGCAACTTCTTCAGAGATGGAGGTGGTCTGACAACAATACTTTTCTTCCACTTTCTATCTAACTTTCTTGACAGCCTTTTCCCCACTCCCTCTTCAATCTCTCTCTCGCGTTTTACTGTTAACATCCGAGCAATCTGTCATTGAACAAACAACAACAAATAGTTCAAAACTCCGAGTTACATAAACCGTTCGATGCTCCAAGTCGAAAGGAAAGTTGTTAGGCAAGTCCAAACATTGGATGTATTACCCACGATGTTGCAATCTGAAAGTATGTGAAGATAAAATAATAACACTAAAGAGAGAAGAGAAACAATATGTAATATAAACTTCCTGACTGTCCCATATCAGCATACTACTGCATATATATCAGTGGATCTCTGCAATATTATGTTGCTAAGAAGTTATTTTCCACCCATTTTATTGAGAATTGGGATTGTCAAGCTCCATTCCTATGTTTATGACCCACACCACTAATCTCCAAGAAGGCTCCTAGTTTAATGGTGGAGAAATTATTCCATGAGACCTCCAGTTATCACATTGTCGCGACCTCATTGAATAATCTTTCCTAAAGTGGGCCTTGGAGTCAAAATCAAGTACTAAGTTACCTAGTTGGAGGCTTTTAACCAAGATTTTAGATGGTATCTACAAACAACTCGAGACCTTATGATGAAGCCGTGAGATTAGACTATAGATGCAAAAAGTTTGCTATCTAAATCTCAGACTTGATACCATAAAACTATGAGCATAGGCAAGTCTTACCACTATTGCAGTGTTAAACATCTCTCCATCATGATCATAAGAATTCATAATGTGTAAATAAATTATTTGCTGATCAACAACTTCTCATCATTCAGGGCTTTGGTTCAGTGCAACAGAGACAAGCCCAGCAGATAATTCTGATATCCATACCAAGCACCAAGCATGCAGAAGTTTTGGTATAAAGGTCATGAGAAGGCTACATATGCAGAAGTTTTGGTATAAAGGTCATGAGAAGGCTACATATGGTTCAAATGACAAAATCTCTCCTTTATGCGTTAAAAATTGTGATGCTTCCATGATCAGAATAGGTTTAGCTTCTCACATTAACCAACTTCATATAAAAAGACAAGTGATTCTGAACCAGAAAGGAATTATGATTTCCACATTTCTAGACTCATTCAAGCTTCAGCGGATTTGGGAATCTTAAACAAAATGTTAGCATTAAGACATTTAAGAGTTTTAGAAGATAGTGCTAATCTTGTCAAAAATGTAAAATCTATGAGGGAGCTATTTCTAATGAGTCATATTTGGAGTTGATCTTAGTTGAAAATGAAGTTGTTAAGCGTTAGAAATCCCAACTTCAATTACATCTTCTGATTCTAACTGGATTCTACGTTTCAGAGCACATCCTAACTGGATCTGTCTTCCATTCTTCCTCTAAATGTAATTTTTGTAACAATTTCCCAACATGGTGAAATATTGTTTTGGTTAATTTCTCAGGATTGTGGACTCAAATCTGCATCCTAAATTGATTCCTACAAAAATATATAGTTCTATAATCATTTTACTCTGCAGATTTTACTTATTCCTACACTTCTTCTCTTTTGACAGCAAACAATAGTCAGTAATCTTAGATCCCAACAGCTACAAATTCCCATTACTAGCCATTGAGCTCCAAAATTTAATCCTAACAATAAATTTAGCATCAGATAAGCAAAAATGTGGAGGATGGGAGACGGCAAAACGTATATGTTTGAACTCAAAATTAGTTTAAGAATCAATCAACGAGGGAAAAGAAGTACCCGTTTACGCATGCGGCGGAATTCACTAGACTTAAACTCATTGCGAGCTGATTTTTGAAGCCGAAGCATAAGAAGTTCACCCTTAAGATCGACGACCTCTTCCTTTATTTCCTCAGTACTTTTCGCTCTGATTTCCTTCAATTCCTCCTCCCTCTTGGCCATCATTACCACTGACGAATTGCGGCCTCCGGTACATGCCGTTTTAGGAGGAACGCGAAACGAAAATGGGAAACGGATTTGAAGGCCATTGAAGGAGGATTTGGAGGTTGAGGTAAGAACTTTTAAAGGGATAGAAACGGTCGAAGGCGAAGCAATTGAAAGGTTTATCATCTTCAGAGTCTGTGTACAGTGTGGTTTCGCTCAGTCACAACGCTTCAGGAAGAAGAAGAAGATAAGCTCGCTTGGCCCTTCTATTGTTATTTTTCGATCCTCTTTTCAGTTGCCTCTATTTACGCAAATACCCCTGATCCATCCATTTTATTGTTAAACATCACTTTTATTCCCTAAATTTTCATAAAACTAATAATTTAGTCTTTAAATTTTGATTTGTAACGATTTAGTCTTTGAACTTTCAATTTTATAATAATTTAATCTCTGAATTTTACTCTCTAATAATTTGGTCCTTGTACTTTAAAATTTGTAACAATTTAGTCCCTATTATAGAAATTAATGTTAAGATTTAATGAGATTTCTTACTCAAATAAATCGATAAATTAATTAAATACTCAAAATTTTTAATAAATACAAAGTTTACATTATAAAATAATAAAAAATGATATCTAGCTTTGATAAATTTATTTACGTAAGAGACTAAATTGTTATGAATTGAAAAGTTTATCATAGTTTAGAGACTAAATTGTTACAAGATTGAAAATTCAAGAACTAAATTGTTACAAACCAAAGTTTAAGAATGATATCATTACTTTCATAAAAGTTTAGGGACCAAAAGTGTTTTTTAACCTATATAATTTCAAAGTTAAAAGCACCCTTTTACACTTTTATTGTCCATTAATTACAAATCAATTTTAATCTAAAATCTAGTTTGTAATAATTTAGATTCATATGCTAATTTTGTAACAATTTTAGAATCTAAATTTTAGTATGTAACAAATTTAGTCTTTGTATTTTAAAATTTGTAATATTTAGTCTCTATCGTGAAAATTGATGCTAAGATTTAATAATATTTCTTGCTTAGGAGATGGATAAACTAATCAGGGATACAAGATGTATAATGACCCGACCTTTTTAGAACTCTGACAAGAGCCATTACTTCATAATTACACTTTCATATTCAAAACTTTTGACCTCTGAAGTAAAATTCAATAATAAAAAAATAGAGACAACTTCAAAATCAATTTATAAATTTAATAAAACAAATAAGCAAAATACTTATCTGAGGTCCCCTAAAAATATTTACAAAGAAATCGTTTAAAACATCAAAATTTTCTGTCTGACATTTAACTTTAGTTTCAAAACATTCAAATGACTAAAAAAACAGAGACCGAGTGGAAGCAATTTCTATTGTCCTTGTATGGCTCTATCACGGGTCTCTCCTGTCCCTCGTCGGTCCATTCCTATTGTTGTCTAAAAAACATAAAAGAAGAAAGAGTGAGTATAATAATACCCAATAAGTAATCCATTAATAGGCCCTCTAGGTTACTTGTTAATTAGTTTATCTAGGCATCAGTGTACATCCATATCATATCAGTCATAGTGATCCCGAAAGGTCACCAATCATAAACACGATCCCAAAGAAACACACATCAATCATAGTGTGTATCTCGGAAGCACACAAATCAGTCGTAAACATGAACCCGAAGGAACATGAATCAGTCATAGTTTGTAACTCGAAGGTGAAGGATCTCTTAACGAAGAGTTCCATGAGCGCATTTGGATCGCTCCAATTTCACTGTGACCGAAATACACCAAATATATCCGAATAAACAGTTATGCAAATATACAATAATTAACAATATGCTTTGAACAAGAAATAACAAGGGGGAGAGTTATCATACCAATTGAAGACGCTCTTCAAGCTTTGGAACTCAACGCAGCGGAAGACCTCTACCCGATCAACAAACGCCCAG
>NC_052359.1:29549765-29594434 GCF_009727055.1 Benincasa hispida
AAACGCCCAGCAGATGCGTCGGTTACAGCAACACGAACAATCGCAAACAAACGAACACAGTGGGGACGACACCACCAGAAAAGAGCCCTAGATATTCTCAAAGTGAGAACCCAAAATGTGGTCTTTGTTGAGATTGGTAGAGGTAGGGGGAAGAACTGATCGTGTAGACGATAAGCAAGTGGGAGAGAAAATGAAGCTATCGCATATCTAGATGCTTATCGCTTAGAAGAAACTACATGATCGTGTAGGTTTTACTGAACGGTCGTTTAGAAAAAGGTAGGTGATCGTTTAACAAACACAGCACACTATACGATCTTTTAAGAAAGCTAGTCGATCGATTAGGAATTAGTGTGTGATCGTTTAGGCGCGAGGTAGGCGATTGTTTAGGCGTGAGGTATGCGATTGTTTAGGCGTGAGGTATGCAATCGTTTAGGCGTTGAGCGACTATCGTATAGGCTCTCAACTTAAGCGATCATTTACGTTTCCACACCAAAGCAAAACATTCCGATCTTTTTCAAACCTTTCAAAATGAAACAAATCTCATTTTTATTCATTGATTATAATAACTGATGTTGTTTTTCCACTAACGCACGTCCGAGAGAGATTTTAGGTTAATTATCATATAATTGACCAATTAAATTATTAATAAATATAATCATATTATATTTTTACCCTATAGTTTGATATCACATATCTTCTATAGAAATTTCTCCTTTACTTGATATAAATCATATTTATATCTAATTTTCTCCAAAATAATGTATCTCATACATTTAGCTAGTTGTATCATATATAATTAACTAATCCAATTATATCATATATAATTGAACTTCCTCTTGTCAATTTGAACATTTCGAATTAACCCAAATACTGATTCTCGACTTTATCCAAGCTACCCAAGGGACCTAATGGAACTGTGGCTCGAAGCTCCAACGGTCCGTGAATAGCTGACTAAACTCTTTAGCCACGAGATTCACCATCCGTTAACTATCAGGCATTCCACTAAAGACCAACAACTGAACTCTTCTTACCACAGATATATTTCTGTGTCCATCGGATATAACCAATCATAAGTACGATGACCCTTCAAAGATGCTCGTAAGTACAGTTGGGCCAAATTACCGTTTTTTCCCTATAGTTACATCTCACTCCTTAAGTACCACTGATTCCTCTAATGAACAATACAACATAGTCCAACTATGTGTGAACACCTCTCAGGCCAAGAGAAGATGTGTGGCGCCACATCGTTCAAGCCCTGGAATCAGTCCTTAAGAAAGCTATCTATCTACTCACCCCTGCCTCGGGGAATGAGT
Organism: Benincasa hispida; assembly: GCF_009727055.1. Lineage (NCBI taxonomy): Eukaryota > Viridiplantae > Streptophyta > Magnoliopsida > Cucurbitales > Cucurbitaceae > Benincasa > Benincasa hispida. The sequence goes on from NC_052359.1 coordinate 29,551,079, forward strand.
GAATTCCATCTTGTGCAGCTGAGTTCCCAGCTCCCAAATCAGATGAATCCCCAAAATGGTAGGTTTGAATCGGCAACTTGGCCACTCGCACCCATACAAATCAAAGGACCTCCCTCAATGGCAGGAGCTCCCAACTCACTTAGGATTGAGGTCATGTTACCTATGGTCATCCTAGTGAAGTGAAGTCTCTGTCATGAATGGTGTTATATAACGAGATGTTAACACTTTGTGTTCAGGTCTTATATAAACTCTTTGTATAGGATGCCCCCGCTCGCTTGTCCCCAACACGAATGATCAGGATCAGACCATCTGTGACAAGTCACAACACTTGTGATCATTCCACAAAGCGGGCCGCATCCGTAGCGCAGTCAGTCGAGCAACGATGTAGATGTAATTGGGTAGACCATCTATAAAGCGGGTCCTTTTGAATGCATTCAGACAGAAAGGCTGACATAGATGTTATGGGTGGCATTTTTTTTTGTTTACATCTTATATTTAGGAATTTATCCATCTTCCATAAAGAAGCCGAATGAAACCAAAGTTTCACAAGATAAAGTTTTCCTCCTAAATCCATATACTACAGACCATTTTGGTTATCACTCAAGACACGATCCACTTGTATGTCACCACATACATGCTTGAGTTACATACAGATAACCAGAGATTTTAAGTTTATTGGTTTGTGGTAAAGCAAATAAAACATGCAACTGAGCAAAAACCAAGATGTGAAGTAAAATATCATATATTATACAACACAAGCGTTCGTACAAACAATTTACAAACTACAAGATACGAGACTTTAAGGCATCAACCCCAACAGAAGGTCCACAAATTAGTCGTAAACATGAACCCAAAGGAATATGCATTCATCACAATGTGTAGCCTAAAGGTCCATAAATCAGTCGCATGTTGGGTCGTATGTCCTAAAACTCGCAGTTTGTAAAAGTAAACTTATTTTGTTATCAACAAAGATGTTATTGAGGTTTATTCAATAAAGTTGTTATTGAATGTATGAATTACTCAATTCATTTTAGAAAGAGCCTAAATTCAATAAACTAAGATTCATGGCTATTACATGAGTACTTGGGCTTTATGTGGAGATATAAGAGTAGATCAAATGGTGGTTTACAAACCATTGAAGAGGCAATTCGAGCAAGGAGTTGCTAAATTGTGGAGGATTCTTCAAAGGTATGAATTTCATAAACTTTATTTCTTTAATATGTACATGCTTACTTAATTGGTAGAATTAGAGTGCTTAAGATCCAAATTGCTTTCGCTTGTTGATTGTCAACACTAACAGTTGGTATTAAAGCGTGATTTGAGCACTCAATTCATATTAATTTCAGCTTGGTGGGTGTTTTTCATAAGTTGTATGAAGTGAATACTGATATGGATAATTTCAGTTTTGGCATTAGATTCCTCTTCAATTCAATTATAATTGTTGTAATTGGCTCTTTGTTTATGGGCCTTAATGTGTGATTAAGAGGCTGTAAATTTGTTGGAGTTAATAGAGTTGCAATTAGGTTGTAATTGAAGAAAGAAGGAAGCAAGCTCAATAGCAGATTTGGAGATCTGAAGCTTATGCGGAGTAGCGTTGCAATGCTGCCCTTAGAGTTTTGCAACGCTGCCCTTATAGCGTTGCAACGCTATTCTTTAGATAGCCCAACAAAAAGGAGAAACATCTCAAAGTGTTACAATGGTATTTTGAAGTGTTGCAATGTTGTGCTTTACTCAGCCCAAAACGTGCACGCGAACGGACTGACGGTTCACCTGAACCAGTTCAGGTCAAGGAGGTCTGGTTCAACCAGTTTTAGACCGATTCAGGCCATTTTTGAGCCCTAGAGGTTCAGGTTGGGTTGGTTCGTGTGGTCTAGAGGCTTTTGAAGATTTTTTTTAATTTTTATTGTAATATTTCTTAGGTTGTTTGCTTGCTTAGGGTGCCAAAATTGGTCCATATCAGTGTGTTTAATTATTTATGCATTATGAATGTATGTTATAATTAAATAAATCTTGTATGTGCATATTGTATGCCATGTATATTTGAAATCCCACCATAGGAAGTATATGACATGCATTGAAAGCATGTTCTAAATGGTTATAATATATAGTATGCATGTATTAGGGTTTCATGTTTTAATATAAAGTGCTAATTGTGAACTGCTTGATGTATGTTATGGATGAAAAGCATACTACAATTTTATAATTTTTTATAAAAGTGAATTAGACATTTAAAATCCATAACAAAGATAAGATGCATGTTCACCTAGGGTTAACAAATAACAACTTGTTTTAAATAGTTAAAATAGGTCGTTGTCTTGTAAAATTTTGGTTACAAACTCACCCGGGCTAAAATCTTGTTTAAAGCTGGAGGTACTTAAGTTGACAATTTACGGAACACCTGCTACCTAGGGATTTTAGCTGGTTCTTGAGTGTTGTTAACACGGTTTTATGAGCATGTGTGAGAAATGTGAAGTAATAAAAATGATTTATCACCTAGACATCGTAGGTTAAATCCAAATATAAATGTTATACTTGGATAAACACCTAGACTTAGGTGTTTATTAGTTGGAATATACCTAAGTAAATATTTACCTAAAACAAATAGAACACTTCAGTGGAAAATTAATAATATATACGATATATTATTGTAACGACCCGACCTCCTAGGACAGGTAAGACCGTTACTAAAATAAATGCATGCACAGAGTTTAAAACGACGCTCAGTTATTTGAAATAAATGTTAATTAAACAAGAGAAGTTCATAAGGCATTTATTAAATGCAATTGTTAAAACAGTTAATAGGGTACCCAAAATTCTTAAAGGCTAATCAAAGGCATATAAAAGAAATAATCCTTAGTAATAAATTTTAAACAGTAAAACCAAATAACAAATTTCAAGATGCGGAAGCGAAAAGGTCTAGTCCCAGTGACACGATCACGAATTCCGCTGTGCCATCGCCGGTACATCTTTACCTTTTCCTGAAACATCATCATAAGAAAGAATGAGTATGAAACACTCAGTAAGTAACCCTACCACTAGGGTCAGGCTAGGCATCTATGTCCTCTAGATACCCGCATATGACACATAAACATATGGAACAAACAAGAGACTAAGTCCTATCCTATTTTTGTTAAGTATACCCACTATCTGGTGAATCCCGAAGGAAACAAAAACTTGTGAATCTCGAAGGAAACACAAACTGGTGAATCCTGAAGGAAACACAAACTGGTGAATCCTGAAGGAAACACAAACTGGTGAATCCCGAAGGAAACACAAAACTGGTGAATCCCGAAGGAAACACAAAACTGGTGAATCCCGAAGGAAACACAAACTGGTGAGCATCTAACTAATCAATGAAGATATTCACACAATATCAACGTTCTAAGAATCAATATTGTATAATTCTAAAACATACATGAAAATCCTTGATACCATGGCTTCATCACATACACATGATTCATAACAACATATTATACAACATTCATGTATACCTTACATCATAATTCCACAACATGCAAGTATGCCTCAATACCAGCAGATCAGACATCGACATATGAAAACACATACTATCACATACTAATGATCAAGTACTTAGGTTTGTATGTAAACAAATCAGAACTCGTGCCAGAACATACTTTGATTCAGGTCATACTGTCAATCAACATGCTAACATTTACCATAACATACACTCATCATGCTAGCAACTAAAGCCTGGCCCGTGGGCAGTTCTAGTGGTAAGATTACTTACCTCAATCAAAACTTTATGGATAACGAAGCTCCGACAGCCAAACTATAACGGCAACTAAAAGTAGCGGCCCTAACACTGAAAACAACTCAAACAATTTCAGTTTAACCATAACAGCAACACTTCAGACCCAAGTCCAAAATATTCAAAAACTTACTCAAAGGATGAAGGTCACTTTCAGTTTCCCTTAATGGTGCTCCCTCTAAATTCCAAGTTTCGCTAAAACTCACCTTCAAATAAAAACCCAACAACTGTGAATCAAAATGACGAAACCCAATGTTAATGGCTAAGAGATCGAACCAAGCTACCACAACCTTACCTAGAACAGGTCCGACGGCGACAAGAAAGACGGCCAACGACGGTTCTGGGTCTGGCGAAGTTTGAAGAAGCGGTAGCTGGTCGAATCTGAGCCGGTGAGGTGCGAGGGAACGGTAGCTGGACAGATCTGAGCCGGTGAGGTGATGCGATTGATGAAGAATCTCTCTCGCGCAGCAGCGGTTCTGATGAGACAGTGAAGGGAAGCGCGGCGTTCGGATCTGAATGGCAGTGAGGGAGGCGCACGTCATTCAGAATGGTAGCGAGGGAGACGCGGCGGCAAAAACTGGGCAGTGAGGGAAATGACGTTCGTGGGTTTGGGAGGAAAGAAGAAGAAAAAAATTGGGGGAGTTTTGCCGTTTGAGGAAGAAGAAGGAAAGTGTTGGTGGGGTTTTTTTTAAAAAAAAAAATTAATAATAAATGTAGGATTGATGGGGGTTTTAAAATATAATAATTAAAAAGGAAAGTGTAATTATAATAATTTCTTTCTGTTTCGAAAGGAAAATTAATTCTTGCCATAACCTTCACATTGAAATTCAAAATTTAATAATTTTAATTTTTCTGCCAAACTTAAATTCCCACATTTATACTTAAGATCCAAAATTCCAAAAATGCCCTTCGACCAAGCAATTATTGAATTACCAAGGATAACGTTACTGAAATTACATTATTATATAAAAAAAAATGTGTGGGATGTTACATTCTTCCTTCCTCAAAGAACTTTTGTCCTTGAAAGTTAAAACACTTCGGGTGTTACATTCTTCCCTCCTCAAGGAACTTTCGCCCTCGAAAGTTCATTCTTGAAAAAAGCTCTGGGTACTGAGCTTTTATTTCATCCTCTCGCTTCCAGGTGGCTTCCCTGAACTGGTGGTTCTGCCATAAAACTTTCACAAAAGCAATTTCCCGACGGCGCAATGTCTTAACTTCTCTGGTAAGGATCTCTATGGGCTTCTCCCCGTAGCTCAAGTTATCATTCAATCGTAAGGGCTCGTAGTCAACTACGTGGGACGGATCTGTCACATACTTCCTTAGCATCGAAACATGGAAGACATCATGAACTAAAGACAATGCTAGGGGCAAAGCCTGGTAAACTACGGGGCCAATTTACGCCAAGACCTCGAAAGGCCCAATGAACCTCAGACTCAGCTTCCCTTTCTTGCCAAACCTCATAATACCTTTCATGGGTGCCACTTTTAAGAACACTTTCACCCCAGTCTCAAATTCCAAGTCCTTACGTCTTACATCGACATAGCTTTTCTATTTTTGCTCTAAGATTGTTGCGTATGAGCCCTGATCTTCTGTAATGCCTTATTCGTGGTCTGCACCAATTCAGGTCCTAACAACTTCCTGTCACCAACCTCACCCTAGCATACTGGAGACTTGCAACTCCTTCCATAGAGGGCCTCAAATGGCAATGTGCCAGTGGCAGGCTGATAGCTATTATTATATGCGAATTCCATTACTACAGGTGAGAGTCCCAACTCCCTGAAAACTCTAGTGCACAAGCACACAACATATCTTCCAATATCTGGTTCAGACGTTCTATTTGACCATCAATCTATGGGTGAAAAAAATTGTACCAAAATCCAATCGAGTACCCAATGCTAACTGAAGACTTTTCAAAAACTAGATTCAAAACGAGGGTCATCGTTTGACATAGCTAAAACTAGTACCAAAAGAGGTGTAACAACCTCTTCCAGAAATAACTATGAAACTTAAGATGTTGAAAATCAGCAACACTTCTACACGTCCGAGCTGAGAACTGTGAAAACAGTCATGAAGTTAAGAAAGTCTTATCCACTAAAAACATACGTTTGAACTTACCATTTTTTCACCAGGAAAACTTCATATGTGCAGTGAAGAAACTGGTCATACTATATAATGCATCATCTAAAGATACATACCAGAATAAATCTAGTCAACTGAAAACTGCTTCTACTCTAGAAGCGCCAACTGTGATGTCTTTCCTAAGGTCTACATATCTTAGAATAACTATGTCTAATTAAGTCTCACATTCATGAGAAACTCATCATGAGGCTCTATGTTGTCATGGGCTATAAAACTTGCTTGAGCCATCCTCATATTATTCTTTAGTCTTGAAACAATCACATATCATTACTTAGACCCCGCTGCGAACGAGTCTGGAATTTCCCTCGAAAATGAGGTTTTAAAGTCCCTGGATGCTAAAGCATAAGTCAATTGATAATACATTTTCATAACCTCATAATAACCGTAATTGATCCTTGAAGTCATTTTTTTTTTAGCGATAAAACCTTTTTGATTCATAAGTCCTAGCTTGGATTACTCATACTCCCTAAAGCTAGTTAACTCATTGCCCATACAAGAGAATATATACTATCTTGTAATACTCCAAACCCACTTTTAGTAACTTCTAACTATCAACTCAACTTTATTGCCAAGTCTATCCCTTACACCAATGGTTATATTGGAAGATCCAACTTACTTACTTTTGTGCATATACTATTATTGTCTACCTCGAGTTGGATTATTTTCTTTTCTCAATCAACTTGATGGTCTTTCTAGTTCATGTTTCCAACTAGCACACAAACTCAAAATCCCTTAAAGCTTACTAATGCCCTCAATGATTTACCTCTTAACTAATGAAGCCTCAACATACCATCTCAATAGTTCTCGATCATCTACTGTTACTAGTAACTCTATTTTAACTTATCCCTTCTCAACCTTTTATTTCGGTAACAGATTCTTGTGTTAAAACAAAGTTCCATACCAATCACCTACCTAAGCTATCTTTCCATCGTTAACATATTGTCCTAAAGTTCCACATGACAATGAGGTATTCTTCTTTTACACCAAAACAAATACCTTGTAACCCTCTTATCAAGCCTTCAAACCATACTTAACTAGGTGTTTCGAACACATTAAATTCCTTTCTCTTTCCAAAAAGTAAACTTCCTTGGATACTTCTCTCTCCTTTACACTTATCTTTAATAAAACCACTAAATTCAAGACACTTTTTTTTCCCACTGTCCAATTGAAACATAATCTCTTTACTAAATTATATTTTACTTAACTCCTCCATAAATCTTATATCTCTCACTAAGAATTTCCATCTTGTAGAATTCTCCTTTGCTAATTTTCATGCTTTTAGACTCTGAAAGACTTTTGTTTGTTCAAATTTGCCCAACTTGGATCTCATCACAATAACGCTATGAATTTAATCTAGGTACTCTAAAATAATCCTTCAACCCAAACAAATAACACCTTGCTTTTATACCCTTTAAGTCCAAATTCATGCCTAACTATTTTGACTTTCTTTAATGATATCAACTTAGCTAGATATTCCAAAAGAATTCTTCATATCATCACATATACTTTGCCTACCCCATCAAGTCGTAGTATTACCCAAATGATTATGACTTATGAATCCTCTCTAAAATTCTTCTCGAAATGTTGGGTTCTTAATACCTCAAAACTTTCAATAAATTTATAGACTCTTTTTCTTTTCCTCCTTATTCATAAACAACTTTTAACCTTATACTTGAGTACTGGCCTGTGGATTTATACTACCACCGATTGCACTATCCAACACAAAAACATAACATTAGTCCTTGATCAATTCTTGTCTCGACAATTTTATTCATTGGCTTAAACATTTAAATACCTTCATTCTTAAATTATCATAACTCTACATAGTTTCATAAATCTTTAGCATCTCTAAACCGAGGCATATATTTGTTCGTTCCTAACATAATTTCCATGAGATTAACTAGTACCAAATGACCTCATAATTTACTCTATTTTACTTTTCTCCTTTTGTAGTGTCGTACCTGATAATCCTCTTATAATAAATTCTAACGAGTCACTGACCTAGTATTAGAACATAACTGGTGCATTTAAGCTAAACAAATATTTTAATGCACAACTATCATAAAACTTGTAATTGATAAGACGTGCCTAGCGATGACGAGGAATCCGTTCATGGGCCACAGAGACAATCTAGACTTACATAGTAAGTCAGTCTACAGAACCCAAAACATGGGCTCTGATACCAACTGTAACGACCTGACCCCCTAGGACTTAGGTAAGGCCGTTACTAAAATAAATGCATGCACAGAGTTTAAAACGACGCTCAGTTATTTGAAATAAATGCTAATTAAACAAGAGAAGTTCATAAGGCGTTTATTAAATGCAATTGTTAAAACAGTTAATAGGGTACCCAAAATTCTCAAAGGCTAATCAAAGGCATATAAAAGAAATAATCCTTAGTAATAAATTTTAAACAGTAAAACCAAATAACAGATTTCAAGATGCGGAAGCAAAAAGGTCTAATCCTAGTGACACGATCACAAATTCCACTGCACCATCGCCGGTACATCTTTACCTTTTCCTGAAATATCAGCATAAGAAAGAATGAGTATGAAATACTCAGTAAGTAACCCCACCACTAGGGTCAGGCTAGGCATCTATGTCCTCTAGATACCCGCATATGGCATATAAACATATGGAACAAACAAGAGACTAAGTTCTATCCTATTGTAGTTAAGTATGCCCACTAACTGGTGAATCCCGAAGGAAACACAAAACTTGTGAATCCCGAAGGAAACACAAACATGTGAGCATCTAACTAATCAATGAGGATATTCACACAATCTCAACGTTCTAAGAATCAATATTGTACAATTTTAAAGCATACATGAAAATCCTTGATACCATGGTTTCATCACATACACATGATTCTTAACAACATATTATACAACATTCATGTATACCTTACACCATAATTCCACAACATGCAAGTATGCCTCAACACCAGCAGATCAGACATCGACATATGAAAACACATACTATCACATACTAATGATCAAGTACTTAGGTGTGTATGTAAACAAATCAGAACTCGTGCCAAAACATACTTTGATTCAGGTCATACTGTCAATCAACATGCTAACATTTACCATAACATACACTCATCACGCTAGCATATAACTAAAGCCTGGCCCGTGGGCAATTCCAGTGGTAAGATTACTTACCTCAATCGAAACTTTATGGATAACGAAGCTCCAACAGCCAAACTATAACGGCAACTAGAAGTAGCGGCCCTAACACTGAAAACAACTCAAACAATTTCAGTTCAACCAAACAGCAACACTTCAGACATAAGTCCAAAATATTCAAAAACTTACCAAAGGATGAAGGTCACTTCCAATTTCCCTTAACGGTGCTCTCTCTAAATTCCAAGTTTCGCTAAAACTCACCTTCAAATAAAAACCCAACAACTGTGAATCAAAATGACGAAACCCAACGTTAATGGCTAAGAGATCAAACCAAGCTACCACAACCTTACCTAGAACAGGTTCGACGGCGACAAGGAAGACGACCGACGACGGTTCTGGGTCTGGCAAAGTGTGAAGAAGTGGCAACTGGTCGAATCTGAGCCGGTGAGGTGCGAGGGAACTGCTGGTCTGATGAGACAGTGAAGGAAGCACGACGTTTGATTTGAATGGCAGTGAGGGAAGCGCACGTCGTTCGAAATGGTAGCGAGGGAGACGCGGCGATGAAAACTGGGCAGTGAGGGAAACGACGTTCGTGGGTTTGGGAGGAAAGAAGTGTTGGGAGGAAAGAAGAAGAAAAAAATTGGGGGGGTTTTGCTGTTTAAGGAAGAAGAAGGAAAGTGTTGGTGGGGTTTTTTTTAAAAAAAAAAAAAAAGATAATAATAAATGTAGGATTGATGGGGTTTTAAAATATAATAATTGATGGGGTTTTAAAATATAATAATTAAAAAGAAAAGTGTAATTATAATAATTTCTTTCCGTTTCGAAAGGAAAATTAATTCCTGCCATAACCTTCACATTGAAATTCAAAATTTAATAATTTTAATTTTTCCGCCAAACTTAAATTCCCGCATTTATACTTGAGATCCAAAATTTCAAAAATGCCCTTCGACCAAGCAATTATTGAATTACCAAGGATAACGTTACTGAAATTACATTATTATATAAAAAAAGTGTGGGATGTTACAATTATTCTTAGCTCTCACTCCCTAAGAGTTCACACCTTGAGATTCATGCTCGGCTTCGTGTCACTAGTAAGTGACCTCTATTCGGAAAGTGTTTGCATGGGTCAATAGCAAAGTGAATAGGGGAAGTAGTTTATAGTAAGTGGGTGAAGGATGTGTGTCAACATATCTTGCGGTCTCTTCCATTAATTTGGACCATGAGATTCTTATGTTGCGCCTACTTGTTGTTTTTAGGCGACATAAGCTAGTCGTTTTTCCGGCGGCTATTCCCTCGGAGGGTTGTAACATGAGATTCAGAACAACTCAAGCTTCAGAAATGGATAGGATTTCTTAGGTCCATTCCCAACCTTAGCTTTCCAATTCGGTAGCATCATTGAGATCGACCTTTAAGGTCTAAAAATGGAGGATTACACTTGCAAGAGTTACTAAATGTTAGTAAGTTCTTGACAAAAAAAAAAGGTAACTAAAGGACTATATGAATAAGAGTTATTCTGGAGTTAGTATTTAGTCAAGAATGTTTTGCTTTGGTGAACGAGTATTTGATTACCCCTCGGTAGTATCTATTATGACTCACTAAATTATTGTTGTAAATAAATAATGAAATTTGGGTACATTATTACTTTTGCTAAAATTTTATTGGGTTTAAAAACAATTTACTGATTAGAATTTGTTTATATTTTTCAGCATGTCGTATTCTTCTAAATTACTTGCTTCAAATAAATTTAACGGTATTAATTTTTCAACATGGAAATCAAATATAAACATAATACTAGCAGATGATGATTTAAAATTCGTTTTAACATAGGAATGTCCTCGATCTTCTAACTTATCTACAAACCAAAGAGTTTGGAATGCATATGATATATGGATTAAGGCAAATGAAAAGGCCCGAATCCATATCTTAGCAAATATATCCGATATACTAGTTAAGAAATTCGAGAACATGGTTTATGCTAAAGAAATCATGAATCCATTATAGACATTGTTTGGACAATTTATCAAGAACGATATTCTCGAAGAAGTTTATAACTATGACATAAACGATAGAACTTCTGTTAATTAACAAGTTCTAAATATGTTAGAAGTAATAAACACGAATGTCATACATGAGAAAACTAAGAAAGTGCAACAAAGTAAATATGATTTACTTGTCATTGAGACGTATTTAGTGGAAAATGATAAATTAACCTGGATATTAGACTCAAATGTTGCTAATCATTTTTGCGCTTTCACTCAAGAAACTAGTTTATGAAGGTAGCTTACAGAAGGCGAAACAACCTTTAAGGTAGGGATCAAGGAGGTTGTCTCAACTAAAGCAGTAAGAGATATAAAGTTATTTATTGAAGATAGATTCATTTTACTTAAAAATATTTGTTACATTCCTACCATGAGAAGGAATATAATATCTATCTCATGTTTGCTAGAACAAAAGTATAAAGTCTCTTTTGAAGATAATGAAATGTTCACTATTTTATCTTCAAAAGGTATTAAAATATGTTATGCAAAACCGGAAAATAACTTATATGTGTTAAAACCAATTGAGATAAAAGTTGTTTTAAATATAGAGATGTTTAAATAGCTGAAACTCAAAATAAGAAATGAAAAATTTCTCTTAATACCTATCTTTGGCAGTTAAGACTTAGCCACATTAATCTCAATAGAATTGGGAGATTGATAAGAGTGGACTCCTTAACCAGTTAGAAGACAACTCTCTACCACTTTGTGAGTCTTGTCTTGAAGGTAAAATGACCAAAAGATCTTTTATGGGAAAAGATCTTAGAGCCAAAAAACTCTTAGAGCTCGTACATTCAAACCTCTGTGGTTAGATGAATGTCAGAGCACGAGGAGGGTATGAATATTTCATCAGCTTTATTGATGATTATTCTAGATATAACTATATTTACCTAATGCATCATAAATCTAAAACTCTTGAAAAATTCAAGGGATATAAGGCAAAAGTTGAGAACCAATTAGGTAAAAAAATTAAAACACTTCGATCAGATCGAGGTGATGCATAAATGGACCAAAAATTCCATGACTATTTGATAGAACACAGAATTCAGTCTCAACTCATAGCACCTGGAATACCTCAACAGAATGGTGTAAAAGAAAGGAGAAATAGAACCCTGTTGGACATGGTTCGTCCAATGATGAGTTATGCTCAGTTGCCTAATTCATTTTGGGACATGCAGTAAAGACTGTTGTGTATATTTTAAACATGGTTCCCTCAAAAAGTGTTTCAGAAACACCTTATGAGTTATGGAGTGGGCGTAAAGGTAGTTTAGTCACTTCATAATTTTGGGATATCCAACACATGTACTGGTACAGAACCCAAAGAAACTGGAACGTCGTTCAATTTATGAAAAAGTATTTGTATCGACAAAAGGTGGTATATTTTATGATCCTCAAGATGAAAAGGTATTTGTATCGACAAATGCAACATTCTTAGAGGAAGGCCAAATAAAAAATCATCAACCTCATAGTAAGCTAGTATTAAGTGACATGTCCACAAAAGTTATAAACAAATCAATAACGGTTGTTGATCAAGCTGGTCCTTCAACAAGAGTTATTGATGATGTTGGGATTGGTGTCCTAAATCTCTTGTAATCTCGTAGTTTGTAAACTTTGTATAAACATATTGTTGAGTGTTATTTTATGAAAATAAGTGTTATTTTATAAGCATATATTCAATCCAATAAATTAAGATACTAGATTATTTTATGTAATTTAAACAAGTATGTAGAGACCTACAAATAGATTACCTACTCATGGATGATGAAATTCTTCAAGAAATCCATTGATAGTTGTATATTTTGTACAAGGATTGAATATAAATTGATTGAATCTCTCCAACATTTACAAGAATAGCTCTGTAAATCTAAAGTCTCTTTCTAAAAGTTTAAGTTTTTCTTCCCTCCTTCGATGAAAATGAAACAACAAAATTTATATAAACAGGCATAGCGTCGCGTTGCAACACTAAATTGTAAAAAAGCCAAGAAGTGTTGGGCTAACATTGCAACATTGTGCTGACGCTTGGTTACGCAAAGTGTGCACGTGGACTGTTCTGTGAATATTCTGAGCATTGCGACCTGGGTCAAGCGTTGCGACGCTGCCCTATTTTGCAGCAAATAGATGCATTCTGTCTTCAAGCATCGAGCTAGTGTCAGGCTCAGTGTTATAAGGAGCATCGCGATGCTGCAAGCATTGCTGAAGAGGGTTAAATTATTCCTCTTGAGGGGCAAAGTGGTAATTTATCATAGATCTTCTTGTTAAGTAATCTTTTGGTGTTGCTTGAATTAGCTCTAAATCTTCCGAAATAGTTTTGTTGAGTTGGGATTAGAGCTTACCTACAAAAATAGACATTTTAAACAAACAATTATGATAGAATTTAGGGTTTTATCATAGAAAAGATAATATTTTACAAGACCTATTGGCCAACCGAGGAAGTTGGTAGCAATTACATAATTCAAAAAAGGGAGGAATTGTGGAAAGACATGAGCAAAGTGAAGATGGTACCCGCTAGATTCTTCTAGACATAAAGGAATCTCTCACGAGTATAAGATATTCCCACAAAACCATTGAAATATGGTAGTGGTGGAATCTTGTCTGAAAAGAATGGGTAATAGAAGAAAAGATGTCTTACTTAATTAAGTGAATTAATTCTTTAGGATCAAATTGAAAGAAAGTTTGGTGATAACGTCTTGGCCCCTATCGTTTACCTAGTTATCATTTCATCTTTACACTTTCTTCTATTACTTGTTGATGTTGACAACATAATCTTGATTCTGCATGACACTTCAGTTCGCATTACATTGAGTATTTGCCAATTTCATATTGAGTCATTCAAGAATTCTTGTGTTCAACCTTAATTCCTCACCAAGTATTACTTGTTCCTTCAAGGGTTTATACTTGTGTCCTTATGGAGGAAATTGCTTGATCAATATATTATATCACACCACTTTAGCCAATAAACATACCCCAGCGAAACAACATAAGGGTGCCAAATAAGACTTTTGGACCTTTGTACTAGGCCAAATGGTAGTGGTCCAAGTTCATAATGAATAATTCATAAAGGAGTTAGTGGAAAGCCTAGCAGGTGAGGCATCAACTACTATTTTCGAGTAATGGTACTGTAACCACCCAAAAGTAACAACTTTTGCGAGTGTCAGTTACATAAAAGTAAGCCTATATAAGCAATAGGATTCATTAGTCAAAGGTACGTCAAAAACATTTCGTGCTACACTTTACATACTTTAAAATTTAGAGGATTTAAATATCTAAAACATTGACGATCTTCAGATTTTAAATGTGAATATGACTATCTATACTAATTTAAGAAATAAAATAAAATTTAAATATACAAACATAGATCTTTTATCTTATCTTTTTTTGAGTACCACTATTATTATTTATTATTATTTTTATCATCTTTTAGATCATCTATTATTTACTATATGAAGAGTTAGAATGTTAGGCAATTTTACACAAACTCTGTAATTGATAGTTTTAATACTATATGCATTGTAATGTGATTTATCATTATCTTTTTCTTTTTTCTTTTTGTCGGTGCTTGGATCTCGTTTGCTTCGAATTGTCTAGCGGGTACCTGATGACCTTGACCTTTGACTCACTTTCTCCTCGTCTGTATCGATTTTATCCAAGCTGTGACTTGCACGAAAGATCCTCGAAATGTTGTGGTGCTGAGCCTACTATACTCTGATGCCTAAGTTAGTACAAAAAGTGAATAATTCAACTAAGTATTAAAATATTTGAGTTCGACTCTCTTCTTATGAGAGTATTTACTTCTTCCTTTTGGGATGGTCAAATGAGACTATTTATATGTTTATCCTCTAACACATGCCTAATATTGCATGTGATAGTAAAAGGTGTCTGGGACTTTTCAGGTGCTAGAGGTTGCAAGGTGACAATCCGATCTTGGATTGTTTATTTCCTAGTTGATATATCTTTATTGGCTCAGCTGGTCGCTCCAAATCATGAGGCATTGATATTTTCCTTTTGGGACACACGTTCTCCTATGCTCTTTTCTGGATACCCTTTGGGCTTGGGCCCACCCATGGGGCTTTGTCTCTTACTTTGGACAATACTTTTTTTTTTTCGAGTTTGGTTTATTTTTATCTTCGTTGTATTATCATGTGAGATAGTTGAGAATTATTTTAAAATTTATTTATCCTAATATAAATTTCATATTTCAAATATAACAATAATGATAATAGTTTATACTTGATCTTGTCTATTATCATTTTTATTGAAATTAAAATAATCTTATGTGCTAAAATGAATTGCTGGCATTAAATTTTAAATATTCTAAATATCTCAATCAAATTGTTTTTTAATAAGCATCTAAATCAAATTGGTAATACATCATTTGAGTCCCATTTGGTAATCATCTTTTCTTTTTTTTCTTTTTTTTTAAAAAAATTAAGCCTATGGATATTACTTCTAACTCTAAATTTCTTTTTTTGTTATTACTTCTCACCAATGGTTTAAAAAACCAAGTCAAATTTTGAGAACTAAAAAAAATAACTTTCAAAAAATTGTTTTTTTGTTTTTGGTAAGAATTCAACCATTGTACTTAAAAAAATGCAAATCATTCTAAGAAATATGATAAAATATGTTTAATTTTCAAAAACGAAAACAAAAAATCAAATGGTTACCAAACGGAGTCTTGATTGTTAGTTTTTAGTTTCTTAAAAGTAATAGTTTATAAATACTACATTTCGAAAGTATTTTCTTAAATTTATTTGTTTAAGTTTATTTATTTTATTATCAACTTTCTAAAATATTTTAACTTGAAAATTAATTCTTTTTAAATACTTATCTTACTTCTAGGATTTAATTAAAACTTCAAATGTTAATTTTAAAAAAAAATGAAAAACCATATTAAATAAATTAGGTGAAATGTAACAACCCATATTTTCAAATACAACTATAATAACAAAAATGCATAAAACATAACCAAGACTAGAGGAAAGAATCTCATTAACAATTTAACACTATTGCTTGAGATCACAAGCCAAAATTAACAATTTATACATGTACTTAACCAATGTCTGAAGAAAAAATAATTAGAAATCACTAAGACTAACAACTAAGAACAATTATGACTATCAAAGATTCAACAGAAGCCTATACTCCGAAGTCAAGAGTTAGCTTCTTGTGTTATACCAGAATGCTAATTTTTTATTCACTGTCAGAACTATTACTTGCACTTTCATAAGTATTTTGGAAAACAAAAATGAGTACAAAAATACTCAATAAGCAACTTCCACATTAAGTTCACATTTTTTTTTTTTAATAAAAAAACAAAACGTATTGAAACATAGAAGTTTAATTTAAACATTCAAACAATTTTTTTTCTTTTTTTTTTTTAGTTTTTAATCAAAGTCTTGCAGTACTAACCTAAACATTCAAGTAAGCTTTCAAAACTTTAATAAACAGAACATTCGTACATTTCTAAAACACAAATCTTTCAATACTTTAAATATTTTCAGTTGGTCAATACGTTCAATCGAATAGAATTTTCAATCAATCCATGCTTTTCAAATCAAACAACTTTCAATCATTCAGAACTTTCAAAAGAAAGATGTATAATCAGAGCCCAGTAGAAATGGTTACGTAACACCAGTCAGAAACATCAAATATCAATCGATCAGAACAACCGAATTTTTCGATTAACAACTGACTAGAAACAATAGAAATATTGGTTGGCAACCAATCAGAACAAAAATTATGAAGTGTGAGGCCATGTGAGTGTAACATACACATGAATCTTCATTTCGAAGAATGTCAAACCACAAAATTGCACCTTCTTGCAAATAAGCCTTAGTCAGAACAGAAAACTATCAATTTCAAATTGGCTAAAACAAATTACCATACAATCCTTAAAACACAAAACTGAGCCAATAAATTACCATACAATTCCCATAACACAAAACCTCCAATAAAATTACCGTACAATTCCCATAACACAAAACTGACATACTCAAATAGCCCAAATCATATTAGTCATAAATATTTGAAATAAAATAGGTAGTTTTAAATACCAATTTCAATAGTAAACCTCGTCAAATCAAATCGTTCAAAATTTTCAAATTTTTTTCAGAAGCAACCAAAACCAAAACAGTAACCCTTCCAATTCAAGATTAGTCAAAAACATTTTCAATCATCGAAACATTCATTTACTTTTATTTTATAAAATCAACTAAAAATATGTAAATTACATTCAGTTAAATCTCACATCACAAAAAATATGCTTCAAATGTGCTTTCAGACATATTTCAAAATTCATCAAACCACAATAGTCAAAATTTATATTTTGGAAAGGATGTAGAAACTACTTATCTCAATTACCAATCCCACGATCTCATTCCAAAATTTCAAATTCAAACAATTGAATGGTAACTTTGTAAACGCCTAAACGTATCCAAACTTACTAATTAGAAACTAACATCATGTCTTAACGGATCTAAAACTAATTCCAAGATAACTAGTCTTACCTATCTATTATTCTTCCCACTTTAAGTAATTTTCTACGTAATGAGTTTTGGAAAATAAGACTTTCGAACCATAAAAAAACAAGCACTAAACATTATGGGTTTAAATTCTCTTAAAACCTTAAAAACGAGTTAATGCTCCACACTTACCACTTAATTTTCCAATTCAACTTTTCAAAACCCTTAAAAACATTCATAAATTAAGGAAAAATTAATTATGAAAATTTTGGTTTCCATAAAAGATTTATCCCAAGATTACAAACATTTAACTAAATAATTGACACTTTTAAACCCAATATCAGATTTATAAAACCCATTTAAATTGTTGTAAGACAGTGCAAAAACAACCTTTTAAAAGCAAAACTAAGAACTAAAGTTAACCTTTAATGTTGAAGTTGTTTGATAATTTTTGTGCAAAAAGATCCAATTTAAATGCTAAAACAGTCCCTAAATTGCAAGAAATTTAAAGCTGTAAATTCTGAAAAAACCCACATTTTTTAACACTTTAATCACCTAGAAGAATAAACTTTGATCCAGAAAAAATAGACAAAACTACAATAAAACTCTTTAGAGAAAATATGAAAAATTATTCAAATCCAATTAACAAAATAATTAGAACCCATAATTACCTTTAACAAAAATTTTAATAGTCAAATTGAAAGCAAAACTTACTATATTTTTTTTAGAGGAAAAATCAAGCACTTGTTCTCTTTTTTCTTTACTGTCAAAAGCTTTTTGAAAATAGAGTTAGGGCTAAGCGATCTTTATAAAGAAAACCATACTTCAAAATCCTAACTATTTTTTTTAATTTAAATAAATAGAAAGATAAATATTCTTTTATCCTTTTCATTTAACAAATCCTACTAGATTATCTTTTAGATTAAAAAAGATATATATATATATATATTTTTTTTTTAAAAAAAAAAAAAACCTTTTTTTCCTATTTGTAACATGAAAACAAACTTATGTTTCGGAAAAAAAAATCGAAATTGTCATTGGAAGACATAAAATAATTAGTTTTTATAAGTTAAAATTAAAAAATATAAAACATAAAACCAATATATGAATGGAGTCTTAGAATTATAGAAGAAAAGTGTTAAAATACGTTTCCAAAATAAAAAAAATAAATATATTGTTAAAATATCTCACCAGTTAAATAAGTAATAAAAAAATCTTTATAAAATTTATTTTCTAAAATTTCACCGTGATGCGATCCAAATCTCTGATTTATTGATGGTAAGCATAGTTTCAATTAATTGAATTATACTCAAGTGTATCTTTTACCTTTTTATTTTTAATAGATATGAGAAATATTAATCGACTTGATATAACTTAAATAATAAGAAGATCAAATCAATGAACTTAAGCAATTGATTAAACTTAAGCCAAATAATTTAACTTCAAAATAGATAATTTAGTCTTATTATATAATGTGTTCCAATTCCATACATTGAACTAAAGAAAAAAAAATCGATCATACATTTGACTTTTAAGTCGAATTGGGATCGAAGCTTAGGTCTACAAACGGATTTTTATTTATTTATTTTTATAGAAAAAGTCTAGAGGCGGATATATAATTATTTAATAGAAAAAATGTAATTAATTATCAACCGACCAAATCAAAATTAAACCCTTTTTTAAGTTTTCAAAACAAATTTTATAGATAATATCAAATTCGAAAATGTCAAAGCAAAAAAACCATGAAGTCCTTATTTTTTCTATTATTTTTTTTTATATTTAGTTTGTTCAATTTTAATTCTTCTATTTCCAATAAATTTTAAATTTAATTAAACTATTATTTCATGGTTGGATTTTTAATTTTTTTTTATTACCTAACATTTTAAATATAAATTTTAAAAATATATTCCTATATTGTATTTTTTACATAGAAATATTATTTAATTAATTTTCTTAAAAATATATTTGGAGTGATTTTGAAATTTATGGAAAATATAGAGATTAAAATTATATAATTGAAAGTATAGTCAAGGTTTAAAATTTTGATGAAGATGAAAATATCGACAAAATATTGATGACAACGTAAATTCCTGAAAAATTATAAAAGAAATTCAAAAGAAGTTAAAAGGCTTTACCCAAACTCAAGCAAGGGTAGCACCAATTGCTGAGAATAAATTTTAAATGAGTAAATAAATATTTTATGATTTATAAATAAATTAATATGTCTATTATTTATATTATATTTATATTAATGATATTTTATTATTCTTTTTATAAAATTCATTAAATTTTTATGATATAATAGAAGTATTAATTCAACTTCCATGAAGATAGAGTTGACAAGAGAAATAGAAAATGTTAACGTTTCATTTATAAAAATGGCAAAAAGGTTTCAAAATTGTAAAAATAGCAAAACAAATTTAAATAATAGAAAATACAAATTGGTAAATGACCAAACTACCCAAAAACTAACAAATTAAGTACAAATAGACAATGCTTCAAAAACAACTAGAAAACTGCATTATCTAAACTTTTAGAAGCAATATATATATATACTACAATCTCAACCAAAAACTTAAAAACATATAGCTGGGTCAAAATCATAGTAACGGTTCGAAAATCTAAAAGTTTGTCAATATGGTCCTCATCAAGAAACAATTGGCAACGGATTCTTCAATGGACAATCATGATGGTGTGTTTGTGGTGCGATAATCACCGAAAATGGCATGCGGCTACTTAGAAAACCAGATGATGATTAGCAAAAGAAAATTTGACAGTCATGCAAGAAAGAAATGAAGGTTGTAAAGAAAGTGACCCATGAGAGGGTGCTAGCATAAATTAAAAGGTGTAGAGATGTTATGGCTAAAGCTGACTGCGGAAAATAGGAAAGAGAGAGAAAATGATGGGATAAAAGGGAGGTAAGATAGAATTAGGTTTTTTTTTTAAAAAAAAAAAATATATTTTTAAATATGTAGGAAGGAAAGTGCTTAATTTTTTTTTTCACACAAATTTTGAAAATAAGGATTAGATTTTTTTTATTTTAAATAAACCAATATAAAAACAAATCTTATCAAGATAATAAATAGGTATATAAATATATTTTATATACCAATGATATATTGTTATATCATTAGATTACATTTTAAAATATATAAACTATATAAATAGTAATAATATACACAAAAAATTAATTTAATAATGGAATGCATAAACAAATAATAAAAGAAATAAAACATAATATGATAACAAAAGGTAGATTTGAATAGACAAATTAGGGAGAATCTCTAATTTAAATCCATAAACACAAAAAATGAAAGTTAAATCGGATGACTTACAATTACACTGTATTTGTAAATGTAAATTAGTTAATTTTTAGGTCCTATCGAGGACAAAATGGAAATATGTTTAACTTTATATTACATTTTGAAAAATAGTTAGATAAACCAAAATTAACAATAATGTACTCACGAGATTGAAGAAAATGTGTTTATTTCTGCTGAATTGTTATTCAAATATACAGTATGTTTGCAAGATTCATAGGTACATTAGAAAATAGTCAACCACCACGAAAAAAAATCATAACTCCAATTTTTGGTGTTTCCCGCAACCGAAGAAGTCTCGATTTATTGTAGTGTCTAACCTTGATTTTCTCCGATGAACAAGATTTCATCTTCTTTGGCTGAAAAACAAAGAAAGTTGATTATAATAATGAAACAAAAAAGATTGAATCGTCATACAAGAACAAGTCATACACGAACAAATGAAAAGGAAAAGAGGAAAATCGATAGATATATAGAAAGAGGAAAAAAGGAAAAGAGAAGACTAATCCATTGCAAAAACAATAGCTTGTTAAAAAAGAACCACAACAAAACCTAAATCAATAAACACTTCGCGTGAGTAACAAAAGTGATGACTATTTTTTGTGATAGTTGTGGATGTTTTTTTTCCAAATCATTAAAATAATATAAAAATCTAATAATATCAAACAATTTAAACCTTCAAGGATATGAAAAAAATTTAGCTAATTTATTAAAAAAATATATAAAATTATGAAAAATAATTCAAAGATTTGAATAAATTTAAATATGTATAAAGTAATGAAAAAGAATTCAAAGATTAGAATAAATTTGAAATTTGATTAGATAAAATGAAATTTGATAATATATGAAAATTTAAAATATAAATTGGGTAAATCTGGATATTTGATTGAGTGAGATTAATTTGAAAAGTGAATTAAACAGAACCTAAATTAATAATAAAATATGCGGATTAAACTAAAGAAAAATCAGAAGGTCGATTATTCTTGAAGAATGGTAATTGTTCTTGAGAAAAACTAACAATTACCTTCTACCGTTACTATCTATTTGTAATTTCATCAATAACAACAACTACAAACCAGACAAGCACATATTAGAAATTTGAAAATTTATGACCATGTGCATATGACATGAGTTATCATAAATCTTATTATTGGCCTATTTTATCATTTTTCAGAATAAAATCCTAAATTTTATTATATCCTCTAATTCTCCATGAAGATATTGATACGTCGATCAAAATTTAATAGAATGTAGTGACTAAAATTAAAAAAAAAAAATTACGAGGACTAAATAGTATTTTTTAATTAAAAAAGAGGAAAAATTAAAAAGGGGAAAAAAGCGGAAAGGGAAATCCGAAAAAGGCAATTAAATTTTGATTGTTGGAGTTTAGTTCGATCCACGTGGCATGAAAATGTTGCTCTCCGTTTTTGAGAAGAGAAGCCATCGATTGATTTAATTCCAAACCAGACCTTCCCGTCTTTTCCTTCGTCTCCCTTTCTTCTTCTTCTGCTTCTTCTTCTTCATCCAAACCCTCGTTTCCATCTTCCTTCACTCTCTGCAACCACAATTAACGACGAACAAATCACGAACTGAACTCAATCACGCTCGCAAAAACCCTAGAATTTCCATTCAAACTATCGACAAACCCACCAGTCTCTGAACCGAGAGATTTCTTTGGTTTTCTTCTTTTATATGGCGACCAGTTTCCTGATTAAGATCTGAGTCGCGTTTCATTCTTTCATTCGACCACGCGGATGGGTGCTACGGGCTCAAAGCTCGAGAAGGCTCTCGGTGACCAGTTCCCTGAAGGCGAACGCTACTTCGGCCTTGAAAATTTTGGCAATACTTGCTACTGTAACAGCGTCTTGCAGGTTTGCTCCTTGTCTACGGGATGCATGATGCTTCTACCTTCAATTTTATTGTTCCCTCTCCTAGGATCTTATTTAGTTTGTGCTAGGGTTTTGTTTATTTTCCGATGCATCCAACGCTATTTTAAGGCTAGAATGGTGGTCGATGGATTGGATTTGCGAGCCTTTGCTGTATATGTTTTTGTTGATTATTCATTTGATTGGATAATGATCCTGGTGTAAACATTCTTCATCAATCAAGTAATTGCATTTCTAACTTGTAGTATGTACTACGAGGAATTTTAACCTAAAAGTAGTAGTATAGGTTCTTCGTCTGCAGGGTAAGATTTCTCTACCTTTCCTTATAACTTTTCCTTGTGGAATTATCTGTTGGCTGTCTTGGAATCCACGCTCATATTTGTAGTATTGGGGGGACAAGAATACGGTTGTGAAATTTTGTATTATGCATTCATTGCCTCTTATCTTTTGAAATTCTGTATTATTTTATATATATCACGAGTACATCTTAATCTCATTTTGTTTTACACATGTTTTACAAAGTGCACACTTTAACAATTTTTTTGATTTCACACCATCTTTGAAATTTTTGGTTATATATTTATATATCTCTTCCTTTTAATTTGCATGCAGCATGCATGTGTTGTTCAATGGGTTTACAATTAGATATACTCAATTGTGAGAAGTTGATTAATCATTTCACGTTTTGATTTTCTTATAAACGTGTATGTCTTACTTTTTTCCTACCAAATTTTCTTTTTTGTTCTCTTTTGGATGTATTTTATGGGTCTATGGTGTTGTTCTTTTCAGAGTTGCGTTAGTTATAGGATTATATTTAAGTGGGTACTTCCCTCTGGCTTATTTTGTAAATGACTATTCATGGATTAGACGGATCATCCTCCTGTGAAGAACTACACTAACCTTTGGTTGAAAGTTTATCATTTGTGGATGTCCAAATTTTATTTTATTTTATTTTCTGTTTTGCTTTATACTTGCAGTGATTTACTATATTGCTGTTAACTTGTATGAATTCACTTTATTCAAATGCAGTATGTTCACTGTGAAAAGTAGAAAGATCATCTTCTGCTAATTTTTTACAATTTCAGAAAAAAACTATGTTCTCTTATTCAGAAGTTTAGATCCAATAGCGGGATATTAGGAGTGTTAACCGTAGATGGTACTTATGTTCATGAATTTTATGAGTTTCCATAGTTTACTGATGCAACAAATGACATTTTAGTCTTATTTATTATCATCTATCCTTGTGTTTATGTTGGATCCTAATGCATCTGCTCAATATCCAGTTTGATATTTTCTTTGATTTGTCAAATAACTCTCTCAATTGTCAATTGTATCATACTCACCATTTTTCTTTAATACTCAGGCACTGTATTTTTGTGTTCCTTTTCGTGAGCAATTGTTAGATTATTACTCAAATAACAAAAGTATTGGAGATGCGGAAGAAAACCTCTTAACATGCTTAGCAGATTTGTTCACCCAGGTAATTTTATGGGGGAGTAAAGTGGTGTGTGTTTTACTTGGGTTCATTGCATGTCCTTACCCGACAGAATTGTGTTATTTCTGCTTCGTTGTGCCTTTATTGTTTATGAACCTAGCATAATAGTTATTAATTCTTGTGAGTACACTATGTATAAAATATATACACCTTAACAAGTTACGAACCTTCATGGAAAGCAATGAGGTTTAATTGTCCCATTGTGTGTGCACTTGCGTGTGGAATATTTTGCTCGAGAGGAATTGAAGAAATTTTAGAGATGTTGAGAGTCTTTAGCTGGGTCCAATACCTCTCTATGTGAATTAGAGTTCTGTTGGTATTCCTCTCTTATATGGAGCGTTTTTTATGAACTCTTCCCAGTTTTTGTTTAGCCTCCTTTCATAATAGACTTTTTTGTATGGTCAGTTTGTTTTCTTTTATTGTCTTCTATTTCTAGCAACTGGAATCTTTTTGTAAACTTTAGTTTTAGAGTCTTGTTTACGCTCCTTTTATGTTGGTTTAACCACCCCACCCCACCAAAAAAAAGAAAAAAAGAAGAAAAGAAGAAAAGAAGAAAGGTCAATTGGTATTCTTTCACTTAGACAACGAAATTTAAATAAAGTTTGTATGTTCTTCCTTCTTAAGAGATCTACTTTGGTTGACATATAGTTTCTTTTCTTCACTGATAGGAGATAAAACAAAAAAGAGGTGATGTTGTGAGTCCTGTACATATATCTATATTTTCTTCCACTTCAGGTCATTGGCTATGTCTTCTTGAAGAATTCTATACAGACTGCAATTTACCAAATGATTAAAATTGTCTTTAGATTTTTTTTTTACATATCCTTTCGTGAATCCTCATTGAAGTTTCATGTTTTTATCTTATTTGGTTTTCAAGATATTTCTCTCTTTATGACCTTAAAGAGGAACTGTTTTCATGGCTAGGTCGGAATATAATAGTCATTTATTCCATCTCTGATTGCAGATTAGTTCCCAAAAGAAAAAAACTGGCGTCATTGCTCCAAAGCGCTTTGTTCAGAGATTGAAAAAGCAGAATGAGATTTTTCGTAGCTACATGCACCAAGTATGTTTTGAATTTAGTTTCTGAATATCCCCACTTTGATTCTTACATTAACATGGACTCATTTTCCTAGTTTTATTTCGGTTCGTTTTCCTTTCCTTTCCAGTTCATGTATGAAATGCAAATTTCTATCCATACTCATCAAGTCGATATTGTAATTAATTAAAAAAATGGTATTCAAATTTCACCTACTTCTATTTTTATCTTATTTGGGAACTGCTGATGTAGGATGCTCATGAATTTTTGAACTTTTTGCTCAACGAACTTGTTGACATACTGGAGAAAGAGGCACATGCTACTAAAAGTGATGCAGAAAGTTCATCGCCGTCTGAAAAAATTTCAAATGGTCCCAACACTGGACAGGCAAATGGTGCTCAAAAAGAGCCGTTTGTGACTTGGGTGCATAAAAATTTTCAGGTGATTTGGTTAGCCATTTTGATTATATACTCCCTATCCAACTTAGTATTTTGTTTCTTCTCTGCTATGGGATGGAATTTGTTTGTTGTTTAGAAATATTAACTAGATAAATGTTATTTCAGCCCTTGCTTGCTAGTACATAAAAAATATGTTAAAAGACAGCTGTTCATGTGGATAACATTAACTTATGTTTTCGTCATTGTTGTATATTTTTCTTTTTCTTTTTCTCCCTTTTTATATTTAAATTTTTAGTTTTTTAGTGAAAAACCCATAAGCGAATCTAGTATGGCCCTCTCACCTGCTCTTCTCAGCCTAACTCTTCCCTTCTTAGAAAATATAAGAGAATTGTTTTGTTCTGACCTTCAAAAGAGAGTTAGAAACCTACTTGTAGGCTCACCTGACCGTCTGGATGTTTCCACTAATGAATGCATTGCACCCTTGCGAATATTAGACATTTGACGATGCCAAGTAAATTTGTTGTTAAAGACTATACCTTTTTTCTTTATGAGTTAAAGACTTCACCATCAAATATAAAAGTGTCTGTTGGGAAGTGTGGAGATTGTCAATCCTCTTTTAAGCAAACCATAAAGTCTGTTAAAGACCCAATCCCTTCCAATAGAAGTCTATTTTCTAGGACGATCCCTATAGAGTTCTTCGTCCAGGCCATGCCAAATTAGTGTTTGAGCCTTCAGAAGTAACTTTGTTCTGTGCATGAAAAATGTTTAATTGCAGCCGAAGTGACTTGCAATCTGTATTTCAGGGTTTACTAACTAACGAGACAAGGTGTTTGCGGTGTGAGACAGTTACAGCAAGGGATGAAACTTTTCTAGACTTGAGCCTTGATATTGAACAGAACAGTTCAATAACTAGCTGTTTAAAAAATTTCAGTTCCACTGAGACATTGAATGCCGAGGACAAGTTTTTCTGCGACAAGTGCTGCAGGTAGGTTGGTATACATGATTCTATGTTGCCTCTAGTTGCATGTTTTAGGTCAGGAATTGTCATTTATGTCCATTTCTTTATGGAGGAAGTTTCCAAAGAAGCCAAGTGTGCCCCCGCTTATTTGATCCTAGCGAAGCAATGGAATTAAAATCTATTGTAGGCTCACTTAATTCTTTACAGCTAGACAATTTGCCTTATTCTAATGTTTTTTTTTTGTCTTCATTATCTTCTCAGCCGCAAGCATACTATTATTTGTGGTGCGTGGATCCATATTTTTATATTGGATGTGAATAATGTAAAACTAGTGTATTTAGTATGCTATTCTTATAAGAAAAATATTGAATGTGAGTAATAGTATGGTACTAACTATACTATAAAATATTAAGAACTAACCATTTAAAACCCACCCATAATCATTAAAAACAGTGTGGTAATATACTAATAATGGTATGGTACTAACTAAACTACAAAAATATTAAGAACTAACCATTTAAAACCCAAAAGACTAAGCAACAAAAGCCAAAAAAAGGGAGTGCTGAAAGATGGACTTGTTTTGATGTGCAGTTTGCAAGAAGCACAGAAGAGGATGAAGATTAAGAAACCACCTCATATCCTTGTTATTCATCTGAAGCGGTTTAAATACATCGAGCAGCTTGGGCGCTATAAAAAGCTGTTATACAGAGTTGTTTTCCCTCTCGAGCTGAAGCTTAGCAACACGATGGAGGATGCAGATTCTGAGTACTCATTGTTTGCTGTTGTGGTCCATGTTGGAAGTGGACCCAACCATGGACACTATGTTAGCCTTGTGAAAAGCCATAACCACTGGTTATTTTTTGACGACGAAAATGTGGAAATGATTGATGAGTCTGTCGTGCAGACATTCTTTGGATCTGCACAGGAATATTCTAGTAATACTGATCATGGCTACATCTTATTCTACGAGAGCATTGGCACCGGCAACAAGAGCTGATATTTTGGAGAATTCCCATTTCATCGGCCGTCGGGTAATTTATAATTCGACTCTTGTTTTTTTTTTTTTTTGGTCTTTGCATGTTTATTAATGTTATTATTACTTTTTCTTTTTTCTTTTTGTCCTTTTATAACACCATTGAGAAGAGCTGTGAAATATTATTGATGTTATGGACTGTGAAAAATGTATACATGATCGGTTGCCAGTTTGGCATATATAGTGTATGGCGGCAGCTTTTTCTTTTCCCCTTTAAATAAGTGAAAAGAGAGCAATGTATGATTGTTTATGAATGCTGCTTTAGAGGAAAGACTATTCTAATTTTGATTCTGTTTCTAATTATATTCTTATGGAGAGCTATTAACCAATATCTATGCTTTGAATTCCTCATCACAAATTATTAATGGTTCTAATTGGGATTTTTATCTTTTATTTTTTGTGTCTAATATTGCTTTGGTTGATAGATTTTAGTCAGTTTAGATTTTTGGTTTGGGAGTTAGAAATCGTCCAGTTGATTACGGTTGCACTGTTTTATATATGTATATAATGTATATACAAGACATATATATCTAGAAAAGGGAGTAAATTCAAACTTAATTTGGAAGTTTAGTGAGACTAAACGTTTATTTTAAACTTTATAAACAGCTTTGCATGTGTTCTTCCAACATCACATACTTACCTAGCTTGATTTTATTATTGATTTGGGAAAAGTTTGAATTTAGGGAAAAGGACTATTTTGAATGAAAATGATGGGTTGTTTCGTAACAGAGGGAAATATGGGGAATGACTGTGGTAGCTTTTCAAATAATTGTTATTAGCTTTATTTTATGAGAATCGGTTGTGAAAAGAAGAAAAATGGTGTTTGATAAATTTTAATTTTAAATCGAAAAAATTAGTTATAGTGTCAGATAAATTAATACTAAATTGGTATAATTTAATTAATATGAAGGAAAGTAGATTATTATTTTATTTTTTTATATTAATAATTAATTTTCTTGTATTTGAATAATAAATAATTATTTGTAATAAATTGGTTCAATTTTCTCTAATTGAAAAACAATCCATATCTATTGTAAATATATATATATATATTATATATATATATATATATTATATATATATATATATTGGTATAAATCCATATCTATTGTAAACAACTCGGTTCATTTTTAAATTTTACGACTTGAATTTCAACTAATTTTGTTTATTTAAGTTATTAAAAAATAATTGTTATAAAAAATTGAATCAACTAATATTTGAAATTATATGTGAAAAATTTATCAATAAATAATGATATTATTATAATATATTTATTTAAATGATTATGATGATAGTAGATTTTTAGAAAAGCTGAATTTAAAATGTATTACTACAATTTAAAAAAGTGATTTGATTTACCGAATGTTGAAGGCAAGTGAAGGCAAGTAAGATTTTTCTACAGTTACTTTTATAGTTAAGATCTTTTCCCAATCACTTTTTACTATTGCAAATGGGGTTTGAACAATAGCCTTAGTCAAACAAAATGGTTGTGTTTTTTCTAGAGGTAAATAAGATTTCCCTTACGTTTGATGTGTTGAAATTTTACTTTAGCTAAGATTTTTATTTCATTAGTGGTAGCTATTTTTCCATCTACCAAATCAGCAAAATAAATTAATTAAGGTTTGAAGTTGAATCGACGTTGTTCGCACGAGATTTCAAGAGAAATTTATTTATATTTGTATTAATTTCGTGGAAAGTGAGTACAATCTATAATACATAGTATTTTGAGTATAATCTCTAATATATAGTATTTCAGATTTTAAAATAAGCTATAATCTTTAAGTTGGTTGAGCTTGTTGATTTTTGGGCTTGATGATCTTCTTGGATAATCGACCGACCTTGGGCTTGTTGATCTTCTTGGATGATCGACTTTTGGGCTTGTTGATCTTCTTAGATGAACGACCTTGGCTTGTTGATCGATCTCTAGTACTTGATCCTCTGATTCTCTCTCGGGATGTTCTTGACTTGAAGAAGAAAGACACCAAACGTTCTTGAAGTAGAAGTCTGGGTCTTCTGTCTTCTGTCTTCTAGGAGTGTAGCTTCAGAGTCTTGCATCTTTAAAGAACTTCAGTCTTGACTTCAGTTTTCAAGCGTGGTCAGCTTCAATTTTTTATAAACTCTCTCGAGTATAGAATTGTTGACCCCTCCAAATGAGGAGAGCCTATCTATTTATAGAGTTCACAGGTGGGCTTGGGCTTGGTTGATCCATGAGCTTGACCTTTGGGCCCAATTAGTTGGACTTGGACTTGGTCGGTCCATGGGTCTGGCATTTGGGCCCAATTAATCGGATTTAGGCCTGATTTGACATTTGTGTCAAATTTAGCCTATTTTTGGGCTTAGTTGGACCTTGACCCAAATAATGATATCAAGTTGAGTCAAATTAATCTTATCTGATTCAATGGTCATGATAAAACCACGGGGTATCATTCAAATTTAATGATTTGGAATTCTGTCATTAATTTAGTAAATGACTTGTGATTGGTCCAAAATTTCTCATTCAACAAATGCCCCTTCGAGATTTATGCACATATATGGGTGGATGAATCTCGAAAAATATAAAGTTGGAATAAAAATCCAAATATATTTGTTCTTGAATTTGACCTCAATTGATGTTCAGTCAAACTATGAATTTAGTACATAAGTTTAACTTGAATTTGGGATAAAATTTGGAATATCGCCAAATTTACGAAAAATTTTGAGCTTTGTCCTAATTTAATTTGATTTGTATTTAAGATAAATTTTGAGATATCCCCAAATTTTAATAAAAGATCAATTGAGATTTTTTTTCTTATCTATAATTTATTTTGATTGAAGACAAAAACTCAATAGGATACTTGAATTTGGAATATGGCCAAATTTTAATTTGGGATGAGTTTTAAAGTTTTCCCACTTGATTTGGAAATAGAGATAAGAACCTAAGTTTAGATAAATTTGATATAAAATTTGGAAGATGTCCAAATTTTAATTTGAGATTTTATCCTTAATAATTTGTCTTGAGGATAAAAGTCTGGTGATTTAGATTTGGGATACAATTTGGAATATGCCCAAATTTTAATTTGAGATTTTATACTTAATAATTTGGTTTGAGGATAAAAGATTTGGATTTGGTATAAAATTTGAAATATGGCCAAATTTTAATTTGAGATTTTATTTATAATCTAAGGAACAATTTGATTTCGAATAAAATTTGGAATGTGTCCAAATTTTAATTTGTGATTTTATCCACAATTTAAATTTGATTGAATAAAATTTGGAATACATCCAAATTTTGAAGATAAATTTAAAGACAAAATTAAATTAGATAGAGAATTTGTTTAATTTAATTTTTTTAAATTTGAAATTAGGATAGAATCAAATTAGGAAATTTAATAAAAAATATGATATTTTGAATCAAACCTTTATTTGATTTGGATTTCCTAATTTGTTATGGAACCTAGGGAACCTGGACCCTAAACTCCTTCATTATCTTCATCCCCTCCTTTTCTTCTACTTTCTTCTCTCATTTTCTATTCTTCTCCCAACGTTTTCTTTCTTTTTTTTTTTTTTTTAATCTTTTAATTTCACCTTTTAATTTCTTTTTTTTTTCTTTCCTTCTTTCTTTTATTTTATTTTCCTTTTATTTTATTTCTTTTGATCTTTTCTGTTTCATTTTTTTTAACTTCCTTTTTTTTTTCTTCCAAGCGAAACCGCACTTGAATTTTGGAGATGAAGCGAAGCTGCACTTGAATTTTGGAGATGAAGCGAAGTCGCACTTGACTTTTGAAGATGAAGTGAAGCCGCACTTGACCTTTGGAGATAAGCGAAGCCACACTTGACTTGGGAGATGAAGCAAAGCCACGCTAGACTTGTGGAGATAAGCGAAGTCGCGCCTTGACTTGTGAAGATGAAGCGAAGTCGCGTCTTGACTTGTGAAGGTGAAGGGAAGCTGCGTCTTGACTTGTGAAGGTGAAGCGAAGCCGTGCCTTGACTTGTGAAGGTGAAGTGAAGTCGCACCTTAATATGGAGATGAAGTGAGCCACGCCATACTATTGTGATTAAGCGAGCCACGCCAAACTATGGTGGTGAAGCGGGCCACGCCAGACTATGGAGGTGAAGCGGGCCACGCCAGACTTTGGAGATGAAGCGAGCCACGCCAGACTTTGGAGATGAAGCGGGCCACGCCAGATTTTGGAGATGAAGCGGGCCACGCGCGAGACTTTGGAGCTTTAGAGATGAAGCGGGCCACGCCAGACTTTGGAGATGAAGCGGGCCATGCCAGACTTTGGAGATGAAGCAAGCCACACCAGACTTTGAAGATGGAGACATTTGAAGATGGAGTCGAGCCATGCACACCAACCATGAACTTGAAGATGGAGTCGATTAGAATACATTTATGGCAATAGAAGATATATATCTCTATGTCTTTACAAGTTACAGTACTGTAGAAGCGGTTCAAGAAATCCGTTTCTAGCTATTCTCAACTGTCAATCTCTTCTGGCTCCAAGTCAGTATTCCAATTGAAAGCATTTCTTTTCAAGTTACGGACAAACTGCTTGACTAGCTGATCTCATTTGGTTCCTGCATTTTCGTAGGTTTCAATGAAGTGTGCAACATATTGTTTTGGATTGCCCTTTCCATCGAACTGCTGGAACTTTAAAGGTTGATACCCAGTTGGCATTCTTAGGTTGTCGATTCTCTTGGTGTATGGCTTGAAGTACATAAAGGAGGACTGTGAGGGTTTTTCGTGTTGAGCCCTTATGGAGTTTGTGATCATATCCTGCAACTGTTGAATTGACAGAGTGGCGACAAAGGTAGATTGTTGCGACTGGTCTTCTTGCAAGACAGTCTTTCCTTTGTCATTGGCTTTTGTAGTTGAAGATTGACTCGACTCGACGCTTTCTCGAGCATGTATTTGATCTCTTAAAGCAGCGATTTCATGATCTCACTCTTCAATAGCTTTAGTTAGGAAATTTATCTTCCTTTCCATCTTTGCCATGGCTGACTAAGCCGTTACGTTAGTCACCATGACAGATACTACATCAAAGTAGGATTCTTTATTTGATGGATCAGTAGAAGAAATATAGCCGTCGAACAAGGGATTTTCTCTAATAACGATCCCGCCTTTAGTAGATTCCATTAGTTTTTCTGAGATGACAGAGCTTATGTAGCTTACGACGGTAGCTTTGGATACAACTTTTTTTGGTGCCATTTGTAGGTTTATTGACTTGGATGACGAGAGAAAGATGAGAGGTAGAGAGGTTCCACTGGGCGTGCCAATTTATTCCCACGAGATTTCAAGAGAAATTTATTTCATGGAACTTGAACTTTGTATTTGTATTAATTTTATGGAAAGTGAGTACAATTTATAATACATATTTTGAGTACAATCTCTAATACATAGTATTTTGATGCTTTCAAAATAAACTATAATCTTTAAGCTGGTTGATCTTCTTGAATGATCGGCCTTTAGGCTTGTTGATCTTCTTGGATGATCGGCCTTTGGGCTTGTTGATCTTCTTGGATGATCGGCCTTTGAGCTTGATAATCTTCTTAGATGATCGACCTTGGGCTTGTTGATCTTCTTGGATGATCGACCTTTGGGCTTGTTGATCTTCTTAGATGATTGACCTTGGCTTGTTGACCTTCTTGGACGATCGTGGGCTTTGATTTTCTTAGAAGATTAGTGTTCATATGAGGTTTCTGGAGAAACTTGTTTCATGGAGTTGAACTTGAGTTTGTGTTGATGTTGAGGTTGATTTGATGTGATGTGGTTCGATCTTTAGTACTTGATCCTCTGATTCTCTCTCGGTTGGGTGGATGTTCTTGTCTTGAAGAAGAAAAGCACCGAACGTTTTTGAAGTAGAAGTCTTGGAAGAGTGTTTGTGTCTTCAAGGGTCTTCTGTCTTCTAGGAGTGCAACTTCTGGAGTTTTGGAGTCTTCTGCTTGTTGATGAATTCTCTCTGGACTCTCTGAATGTAGAATTGCTTGTATCTTCAAAGGACTTCTTCAGTCTTCAGAATGTTTGTATCTTCAAAGGATTTCATTCTTTAAGCGTGGTCAGAATGCTTGTATCTTCAAAGGACTTCAATTTTCAGGATGCTTGCATCTTTAAAGGACTCCAGTCTTCAGATTGCTTGTATCTTCGAAGGACTTCAGTGGACTTTAGTCTTCAGGCGTGGTTAGCTTCAAGAGTCAAGGAGTCTTTTGATTGTAAAAAATTTCCTATAAGCTCTTTGGAGTATAGAATTGCTGACCCCTCCAAATGAGGAGAGCTTCTCTATTTATAGAGTTCACAAGTGGGCTTGGACTTGGTTGATCCATGGGCTTGGCCTTTGGGCCCAATTAGTTGGACTTGGGCTTGATTGGTTCATGGGTCTGGCATTTGGGCCCAATTAATCGGATTTAGCCTGATTTGACATTTGAGTCAAATTCAGCCTATTTTTGGGGATTTTGACCCAAATAATAATATCAAATTGGACCAAATTAATCTTATCTGATTCAACGGTCATGATAAAACCACGGAGCGTCATTGAAATTTGTCTTCAACCTCAATTCAGGACATATGTCAACTCCTAATTGAGTCTAAATTTAATGATTTGGAATTTCGTCATTAATTTAGTAAATGATGTGACAACTTGTGATTGGTCCAAAATTTCTCATTCAACAGATGCATTTAAATTCGAAGACTTGTGCTTGTTATGGCAAAAATAACTCTGGGTGAAATTGAGTTAGTTTAACTGTTATTAATATTCATTCTTTTTCTAGAAGTCAGATATTTGACTAAAAGAATTAGGCTAAATTATTAGAAATATTTCTAAATTTTGGGTTTTATGTTTACTCATGAACTTTGAATAGTTTTAAAAATACTTTAGAACTTTTAAAACGGTTCAAAACTATCCTCAACGTTAACAACACAAAAATCTGATGTGGACGGTTAATCTTTAACTTAAACTTATATGACATCGAAAAATTAAAATGTGGATGGTTGAGGTGTCAAATATTATGTAAACCCCATGTTTATTGATTCAAAACTGGGCATAAAGCAAAAATAAGGCAAAATTAGTGGTTAATAAAACAGAAGTGTGGCATATTGACGACAGAAAGAGAAGTTTAGGGATTATAGATTTGATTTAACAATAGAAGGAGAAATATTAAGAGATATAACTGTTGGGATTCCTTTATAAAATCTCGTGGTTTGTAATGTTTAAACAAAATTCATATATTTAATAAAATAAGGAGTTATTTTATTCGATAGTTATACGTGTAACTCAATCTAAGAAACTAGGATCCAGGATTATTTCATATAACTTGAACAATATATGGTTGACATACAGGTAGATCATGTTCGAAGTAATAATCTAAATGGTCTATAGTATGTGGATAAGGTAGGGTACCTTATCTTGATAAAACTATGGATATGACTCATTTTATAATCGTTACAAATTTGATCCACGTTCATGTAGAGACTTGCGAGTGGGAATATCCTATATAAAGAGTTTGTATAAGATCAGATTGCAAAATAATTAATCTCTCTTTGTAACACCATTGACTCAAGAAATTAATATTTCATAGGATGACCATATGTAACTCGATTTTCATCCTAAGTGAGTTATGGACTCCTACCTGTGAGAGCTTGTCCTTTCACTTGTATGGGTGAGAATGACCCGTGTCATCGACTCAATAAGCCTATTATTTTGGGGACATGATCGAGTGAGGAGTTGAGAACATAGCTACACAAGATGAAATTCATTGTTTCTCCCGACTTTAAAGTAAGTAGACGAGTTGTTCCCTTAAGTGCTGACTCCAGGTCTTGAACAATTGGGCCCCTCCTCTCATTGGCCTATAAGGTATTTTGTTTATGGTAGGACCATAAACATGTTGTTTATTAGAAGATCAATGGAACTTAAAGAACAAAAGGTAATTATAGAGGTAAAACTGTAATTTGAATTAGCTGTAACTATGATCTACTTGTGAAGGATCAATTTACTGGTAATGGTTATATCTATGGACGTAGAAATATTCTCCTGTACGAAGTGTACAACTATAGGTCTTGAGGGGAGTGACCCTTAGTTAATGAATGTTGATTAATTTAATTAAATTAAATCAAATTAAATTTGATTTAATCTAAAATTAAATTAAATACAATTCTCCTGCAATTATAGGGGACTTGAAGAGAGTGGGGTGAGAGGAGTTAGCTCCCATCTCTCTTGCTATGCAGAGAACACTCTGTATTCTTTTACCATATTAGTGAAATTCTCCTGCTATCTCTCAATCAACTCTCTCACTCTCTCAATATTCTCATATAATAAAGGAATTGTTTCTCTGCAAAAATAATTTATTCCCTTAGTCTTCTAAAAGGTGGTTTCCACAAACCAAGTCTTCGCTGGAGAATGGTGGGAAAACCTTTGTAGTAGTATCCTGTTAGAGATCAAAGAAGAGAATGAGAGCTCATGCTATTTTGTAGGATTGAAGAAGGTTTGAAAAGTTGTTTTCAAAGGTAATCCCTTTTCCTTGTAGTTCTCTTCTATAAAAAGCATGCTTAAGTTTTATGTTTGTCTTATCTTTATTTTGGAGTTCTTAATCAAATTAATGGTACAACCATCAATCGCTTCCGTTAGAATTCAAAACTTTCCGCTGATATTAGAGCCATATTGTGCTATTTCGTTTTGGATTGAAAAACAGAGAAGATCAGTTCTTTACTGCATAATGTATGTGGGTCTACAAAATAGGCGTTTTCGAATTTTGGCATTTAGATTCAGTTTTTCATTCATATCATCAATGTAAGGGACAATTGTTTTGGGCATTTTAATTCTGTAATCGAGTCCGTAAGTTTGGGTCGTTCCTGACGAAGTGTTTGCTATGAAAGGCTGATTAGATTGGTGAAGAAAAATAAAGAACAAAAGTTGTAGATGCTGGTTCTGCAATAGCGCCACAATACCTCGTTGCGCAAGGCCACAATGCCACAACGTTGTGGCATAGTGCTGCAAAGGGTTTCATGACCAGCACTACTGTGCTATTTTGTAGTGCAGTCTTGTGCTTTGACAAATGTACAGCAGCGGTGCGACGCTTCAGTTTTGGATGGCAGATGCGCGTGTTTGTGGGTTCATGGCATAGAAATTTTTGGGTTTTTTTATTAACTAAATTAATATAATTTTATTATATTAATTTAATTAAATTTTTAAGGAATGCCAAAATTAGATATACTTTTGTATTTAATTTATTATGCATTGGATGTAAATATATATATAAAGTAATGTTTTAATTATATGTTGCATAATGTATGCCATATAATAAAATTCCACCTTAGGTTAAACATAATCATGCATCATATTTAAATATAAATGTTATGTTATATGATTGCATGTTAATTAAGCATGATCCTGTATCACATTAAAATATAATTGTTATATTGTATGATGGTATGTGTATGATTTTTATTAGTTATAATATAAATATTTTATCATTTAATGAAAATGAATAATGCATGAAGCATGACATTAATTAAGATTAAATATAAAATTTATATTCATAATATCATTAGATGCAAGTTATAGGTTTTAATATCATTAAAAAATATAAGAGTTATATATTTAGTGATGTAGAAATTAAAACTTATAGTAAAGTGTTGCATACTAACATAAGGTTCTAATTGAATTTTGAAGTGTTTAAAATTTAGTATTTAAAACTTTGTGTTAAAAATTTATAGTGAGATTAGAAATAGAAAACTTTTTTTTTTTTTTAAAATAGGTTTAAAATAAGAGAATAAAAGATTAATTATAAAATATTGGCTAGTAGGAAGGTTCTGTCTAAGATTGGAGTACTTAAGTTGACCCATAAGGGAACACCTCTACTTGGGAACTGACTTAGGAGTTGAATTAGTCAACATTTTTTTTAAAGTAAGCAATGATGTGATTAAATGTATTAAAAGTGTAATGAATATTAATCAAATATTGTTCAACTATCCAACATAAGTGTTATGTTACGCAAACAAACAAACTTAGATAAATGAATTAGCCTAATTTACCTAAGTAATAAACCCTAGGTTTTAAAATACTTAATGGGACAAAATGCTATATATGATATGTCTGTTCTTCTATGTTCTTGGGTAATTCACTTAATGAGATTCATGCTTGGCCTCGTGGCGTCCTTGGAGCCCCTATGGAAGGTGTTTGCATGGATCAATATCAAGGTGAATTAGAAAAAATATTTATAGTAAGTGGGAGAGGGATGTGTATCATGATCTTCATCATTAGTTAACAACGTGAGATTCATGCTTGGTCTCGTGATACCATAGGAGTGTCCCCTTATGGAAGGTGTTTGCATGTTGATATCAGGTTAAATCTTGACAAAGATAGGATTATAATTTTTGTTCTCAATATTATCCTTCCCCATGACAGACTTGTTGGTGCAAAAATTATAACTTCCAAAATGATGGGCTACACTTACAATAATTCATTAAGTTTGTTAATGATATTCTAATAAAAATAATGGTAACTAAATATTATAGGAAAAAAAGTTATTCTGGTGTAATATTTGGTTGAGAATTTCTCAATTAAGTGAAGAAGTAACTGATTGCGCTATGATGATTGTTATTATAAATCACTAAAGTATCATTGCAAAATGAATGATATTAAGGTTCATTATTTTTTTTTTGCTAAAACATGATTTGATTAGTATTTAAGAGTTATACAAGATATCTAATATAAATAGTTTTGTTTAGTTTCAACGATTATGTCAAGTTCCATAATTTCTTTTTTAGCCACCGATAAATTAATCAGTGAAAATTATACGACATGATAAAATATCATTAATATGATCTTAGTGGTTAACAATATGAAGTTCGTCTTATCTGAAGAATATCTTTAGACCCCTAGTCCGAATATCATACAAAATGTTCATGAGGTTTATGAAAAATGGATGAAGGCTAACAAAAAAACCCGAGTCTACTTCTTGGCAAGTATATCTAGTATTGATCAAGAAGCTTGAGCCTATGCAGACTATGAAGGAATCGAATTCCAGCGGAAGCGATTGATCGTCTGTCATTAATTTTGATTAAGAAATAAAAAATACAGAAAAGGGAAACAAAAAACTTAAGCATGCTTTTTACGGAGGAGAACTACAAAGAAAAATGATTACCTTTGAAGACAACTTTTCAAACCTTCTCCAATTCTACAAAACAACACGAGCTCTCTTCTCTTCTTGGATCTCGAATAGGACACCACCACAAGGGTTTCTTCGCTATTCTCCGGAAAGGACTTGGTTGTGGGAACCACCTTCAGGAAGACTAAGGGATGAATTATTTTTGCAGAAAAACACTTTCTCTGTTGTTGTTGGAATGCCTTGAATTTATTAGCTGGCGCTTCGAACAACCTATTCAAAATTCATATTTAACATATTTAATTAATGGATATTTACTATTATGACTTTAGGGTTTATAGAAGTGCGCTATATAAACTCTCTAACCCTAGTGGCGTTGTTTTATATTCAGAAAATATTCTCTCTAATAGTATTGTTCTTTCTCTGTCCCGTGGACGTAGCTACACACTGTTAGTGAACCATATATATCTATATGTCGACATTTCTTTACGTTTCTTTTGTATTATTTAATTGTCGATTTCGTAATAGTTGTATGAGAGTATTGAGAGAGTGAGAGAGTGGGAGAGTTGATTGAGAGAGACCTGGAGAATTTACTAATTTGTTTAAAAAATACAGAGTGTTCTCTACATAGCATGAGAGAAGGGAGTTAACTTCTCTCATCCTACTCTCTTCAACTCCCCTATAACTGCAGTGGAACTTTATTCAAAGTCTTTTAAATTAAATTAATTCAAACTTAAATTAATTAAATTAAATAATTATTAATTAATATTAATTAATTAAATATCATATATTTAATTAATATTACATTTGAATCATATTCAAATTTATTTCCCTCTCATAACCTATAATTTTAATGTGTATCCCATTCACATTAAATTTAGCCTATAGTTTTAATATGAACCCCATTCATATTATTTAATATTTGAATCTTATTCAAATACATTATTCTCTCATATTCTATAGTTTAATTTTGAATCTAATTCAAAATTAACTTTATAATATAATATATCTATATATGTTATATTATTGTATCACATACAATTAACATATATTCCCTTATAATTTGAACTATTCAAATTCTTCCAAAACTAATTAATCCTTATTTTATCTTTAGCGAGCTAGCTAGGGGACCTAATGGACCTACAGATTGGAAGCTTCAATGATTTGAGATTAATTAATTAAACTCTTTAATTAAATTATTCAACATTAATTAACTATGGTCGCTCCGCTAAAGTCTCATAGTTGCATTCTTCGCATTGTAGAATATTTCTGTCCATGAATATAACGATTACCAGTAAGTCGATCCTTCACGAGTCATTCATAATTGCAATGGGTCAAATTACCATTTTATCCTTATAATTACCTCTTGTTCCTTAAGTCTCACTGATCCTCTAATGAACAACTTGTTTATGGTTCTACCATAAACAAAATCCCTCTTGGGCCAATGAGAGAAGAGGCTGATTGTTCAAGACCTCGAGTTAGCATTTAAAGGAACAACAGATCTTCTTACCTTAAAGTCAGAAAGAAGTGAATTTCATC
The DNA here is from genome assembly GCF_009727055.1 of Benincasa hispida. Lineage (NCBI taxonomy): Eukaryota > Viridiplantae > Streptophyta > Magnoliopsida > Cucurbitales > Cucurbitaceae > Benincasa > Benincasa hispida. The sequence continues at coordinate 29,591,350 of NC_052359.1, forward strand.
TTATATAGCTATGTTCCTAGCTCCCCACATGGTTCTTTCCCCTGAAACAATAGGCTTATTGAGTTGGCGACATGGACCACTTTCGCCCATATAAGTCAAAGGGCAAGCTCTCATAGGCAGAAGTCCATAACTCACTCAGGATTGAGATTGAGTTACATATGGTCATTCTATGAAATATTAATCTCTTCAATCAACAGTATTGCACAAAGAGATTAATTATTTTTCGACCCGGTCTTATACAAACTCTTTCTACAGGATACCTCCACTTGCATGTCTCTACAACGAATTGGATCAAATTTTTTGTAACGATTACAAAATGGGCCATATCTATAGTGTTACTAAGATAACATATCCAACCTTATCAATATAATATAGACTATTTAGATTATCACTTGAACATGATCCACTTGTGTGTCAATCACATACAATTCAAGTTACATGAAATAATCTAAATAATCTTGGATCTTAGTTCATTGGATTAAGTTATACAAGTCTAAATATCGAATAAAATAACTCATTGTTTTATTCAATCAACCATGAGATTTAGGGCATAAACCTTAACAGACTACTCATGAGATGATGGAATCGTTGTACGAAATGTTTGGTCAACCCTTTATTCAGATCAAACATGAGGTGCTCAAGCACATTCACAATGCAGGAATGGAAGAAAGAACATATTTTCGGGAACATGTTCTTAGTATGATGATTCACATCAATTTTACTGAAAGGAATGGAGCTATCATAGAAGAGTCCTTGATTGAAAAGAAGAAGGCTAAAATAGGTAAACTGGAAACATGTTTAATGAAGAATGATGATTCTGCCTAGATACTTGATTTACGAGCCACTCTCCATGTTTGTTCTTCATTTTAGAAAACTGATTCTTGGAGGTAGTTGGAGGCTGGAGAGATGACCATGAAAGTCGGGACGGGGAGGTTGGCTCAATTGTTGCGGTAGGAAGTGTCGTTATTTTTTTTTATAGCAAAAGTTGTTATTTTATTATTATATAGTATTTATTTGGTTCCTAAAATTGAGAGGAACCTTATTTTAGTTTCTTGCCTAATCGAACAATCTTTTAGTATTTCATTTGTTAATAATAAAGTGCTTGTTTCAAGAAATGGATTTGAGATCTGTTCAGCTAACTTAGAAAATAACTTGTATGTGCTAAGGTCATTAGTATATAAGTCACTTCTTAATACTGAATTGTTTAAAACAACAACATCAAAGACTAAAAGATGAATTTTCTCTTAAAGATGATAGCTATATTTGACATCTAAGATTAGGTCACATTAATCTCAATAGGATTAAGAGATTGGTAAAGAGTGAACTTCTAAATGAGTTATAAATAGACACTTTATCAGTATGTGAGTCATGCCTTGATGACATAATGACTAGAAAACCTTTTACTGAAAAGGGTTATATAGCCAAGGAATCCTTAGAGCTTGTATATATTGAGATTATGACCTAAAGCCTCGTAGTTAATTTGTTATTGATTATTTAAAATATGCAATAATGAATTTTCCATTACGGGAAAAATCCAACGCTATTTCATGAAAACTTGAATAGTATGTAGTGGACGTACAAGTGGATCATGCTCAAATAAAACCTAATGGGTCTGTAGTATATGGATAAGGTCGGGTGCCTTATCTTGTTAACACTATGAATATGACTCACTTTGTAATAGTTACAAACAATGTGATCCGAATCGTTCACGTGGAGACATGCAAGTGGGGGTATCTTATACAACGAGATTGGATAAGACCGGATCGCAAAATACTTAATCTTTTTATGTAACACTGTTGACTGAAGAGATTAATATTTTATAGGATAACCATGTAACTCGATCTCAATCCTAAGTGAGTTATGGACTCTTATCTATAGGTTCGTCCTTTGATTTGTATGTGAGAGTGGCCCGAGTCGCCAACTCAATAAGCCTACCATTTTCAGGACATGTTCAAATAGGGAGCTGGTAACATAGCTATACAAGATGAAATTTACTCTTTCTCGCCTTTAGGTTAAGTAGATGATTTCTGTCTCTAAATGCTGATTTCAAGTCTTGAACAAAGGGTACTCACCCTCGCACTAGCCCGATAGGGACTTGATTTATTGTATTGTTGGGGTTGGTGCCTTAAATCTCGTAGGATTTTGTAGTTTGTTATTGTATTGTACAAAAATTTTATTTATTTAATAAAACATGAGATGTTTTATTTGAAATTTTGTAGCATTAAACCACAAACCTATAAACTAACATTAAAGGTTATCTTTTGTAGCTTAAACATGTATTTAGAGACATACAGGTGGATCATGTTTAAGTGATATCCTAAATGGTCTGTAGTGGATGGATAAGGCTAGATACCTTATCCTGTGACACTACGAGTACGACCCGCTTTGTAGATGTTACATTTGTTGTAAAGTGCTATAAATGATCTGATCCTGATCATTCATGTAGAGACATGTGAGCAGGAATATTCTATACGAAGGAGTTTGTCTAAGATCAGACCATGAAATGACTAGTCTTATTATATAACGCCGTTCATAATATAGACTTATATTTCACTAGGATGACCATAGATGACATGACCTAAATTTAGAATGAGTTGTGAAGTCCTGCCTATGAAGGTGGTTCTTTGATTTGTATGGGTGAAAGTTGCTAGATTGGCGACTCAATAAGCCTACCATTTTGGGGATTCGTCTGATTGGGGAGTAGGAATACAACTACACAAGACAGAATTCATTCCTTCCCCGAGATAGGGGAAAGTAGATAAATTGCTCCCTTAAGGGCTAATTCTAAGGCTTGAACAATGTGACGTAACACCCTCTCCTGGCCAGAAGAGGTTTAGTCATTGTTAGACTATTATTTTTTTGTTTATTAGAGGGATTAGTGGTACTTAAGGAGTTAGATGTAACAATAGGGGCAAAACGGTAATTTTGGCTTAGCAGTACTTATGAGCTATTGGTGAAGGGTCATCACACTGTTGATTTGTTATATCCAATGGACACAAAAATATATCTGTAGTGCGAAGAGTGCAGCTGTCGATCTTTAATGGAGTGCCCGACAGTTAATGGATGTTGAGTAAATTAATTAAAG
>NC_052359.1:29594755-29633308 GCF_009727055.1 Benincasa hispida
TACCTGAAGAAACCATTGAAGGTTCTTGAGCAAAAATGAGATCAGATCCAAATCCCAAATTTTACAGAAACTATAATTTTACAGAAGAAACAAAAATTATGCATCAATTTTTTTTAAAAAAAAAAAACATGCTTATAGAAATTGAGAAAAGGATATTAGGAACTCACTCTTGAAGATCCGATCTTCTTCGTATATCTTCTTCTCCAAATGTCACAAATAGCAATGTACTTGAAACCCTAATTTATCACAGATGGCCACCACCAATTGGTTTCCTTTGTATTCTCTGTGATGAGAATTTAGGAGTTATATAGGCTCTAGCTTTTTGGTGAGGAAAAGAATTAGAGAATTAAGAGATAGATTGGGAGAGATTTTTCCTTACAGAACCCTTCTGAAAACCTAAAGGAGGAAGAAAATGAAGCAAATTCAACCAACCCCATACACCCTATGAAACGTGGGATTCAAGAAAGAATTAAGGGGAAGGAAGTTCTTTCCCTCCTTTAATTTAATTTAAAGTTAAATTAAATTAAATTAAATAATTTTATTTTAATAAATTAAAGTATAATAATTTAATAATTTATTATACATATATACATAACAATATGTTATATCAATATAGCATATAACCTTAGTTTCTATATTGTATCAAATACAATATGCCCTGTAGTTTTAATTCTCTTAACCAATGGCATTTAATATATATCCCATTTTATATAGATTTAATTATATGAATCTAATTCATATAATTTATATTTAAATCATATTCAAATACTTATTTTCTCCAAATAAAATTTATATTATAATGTATCAAATATATCATAGTATATATTACATATATAATTAAATTAAAATAATAATATCGCATTAATTAATTCCCTTAATTAATTTGAACCATTCAAATTAATCTAAAATTGATTCTCAATAAATCCCCGTTGAGCTACAGAGGGGACCTCATGATCCTGTACTTGAAGCTTCAATAGTACTTGAATAGTTAATTAAACTCGTTGGTTTTTAAAAAACAAAGTAAAAGTAAAACAAGAGTTGATATGAATATTTGGTAATGAGATTAATGAGAGAGAGTATGAAAGAGATTATGTATGAATTTCAATGGAAAAAGGATCTTGGAGATTTATGTAGATTAACCTAATTCTATCGTAGACTTAATTGTTTTCATGTGACTCATTTATTCCATAGTCCATGAAGGTTAAGACCTAATGCCCTAATTAGCAAATTAACCTAAATTGGTCAATTAACCCTAATTTAGTTCATAGATGTTTCCTAAAGACATTCCACAAATAATTCCTAAATTGCATGCACTTCTTGGGTTTTCTCAACTATGATATTCTTGAAATACTATAGAGTCAATTCAAGAATGATTTATTTGAATGCTCTAAATTAGTCGTACTTTCAAGAAAATAGGAAAAATTCCACATTTTCATTCATGATTTTTAGCTTTTGCAACCAAATTACAATTATGCTATTGAGCCATGTAATTGTACATACAAAAATCAATTAAACTTGATTGTCAATTCATCTTTAATAGATTTTATTGAGATTAAGAGTAAGAACATTCAAGAACAATAAATTACAAGAGAAAATTGAATTCGAAGTCTCAAAAATTGATTAATTTAACATAATCCCCAAGAAAGAAAACATACCTATTCATAAAGTAGCAAAATCTTCAAGAAATCCATTGAATGTTGCAAGAAAATGATACAAAAATGAAGAAGTTATTGAATTCTCTCTCAAAATTGTGAAAATTGATCTCTCAATCGTAAAAATGGTCTCTCTTCAATTTCTGAAAAATTGATTTTTGATAGATGTAGGTCGCAATGTTGCAATGTTGATAGGAAGTGATAAGTCTTGAAGAGAGATATAATTTCTACATTAATTCCCTCAAAATTGTATTATTTATTTTATTTTAATATTCATTTTATAGGTAAAATAGTTTCGGGAGTGATTAAGAGTCATTTTGAGAAAATTGGGCTAAAAAATATCAAGAATAACCAAGAAGTCAACAAAGTTGAAGAAAATCAAAGTAATTACCAAAATACAATCAGACCCAGCGTCACAACCCTCTTAAAAGCATTGAAAAACTCTTAAAGACAGAAAGCACCCATTTGCTGCAAAACAGGGCAGCATTACAGTGTCACAACGCTCCGGAGTTTAACGAAACTGTCCGCGCATGCACGCACGCCTTGCGCAATCGAGCGTTAGTGCAACGTCAAGACCCTAGCCCAACGTTTCTTGGATTTTTTACGATTTAGCGTTGCAACGCTAGCCTTAGCGTCGCGACGCTACACTGTGACTATAAAACATTTTCTTTCATTTTAGACAGAAAAAGAGGCAAAATTCTTCATGGAGTCTGGAGTTTCTCTCTTCACCAGTTTCAACTTTGGTAACTTTTGTCTCTAATTGTTAAATTTTTATTTTCTTTCTATGATTGTAAATATTGTAATGAATTTTTTATAGTTTTGTTCTATGGATTTGTGAAGTAATTTCTTCAATCTTGTTTCTAGTTTCGAGAATTCTTGCAATCTTTTTGAGTTTTCTGCTTTTCCTTATAAATTGCATTATGAAATTATGATTTCTTGAATGGTTTTAAGTTCTAAAAGCATGTGTAGGTTTTTGTCTTTTAAGCATGTTAAGCCAAGATTCTTAGTTTTTGCTACAACCTTGATTGGATATGATGCTAGGATGTATTCATGTATAAGAATGTCTAACTAGGGTCTATCAAGAGGCAATGGTTAATTTTGTATTTGATGGTTATTCCTAGAATACATAAATTTCTAGATTCAAGACAATTCGGTTAATTAAATATGGCTATCTTGACAATTAATCGACACAATTGAATTCTCGAACATAGTGCATATGTTTTCTATTCTATATGGCCGCTATTGAACCCAATAGAATAGAGGCATATATTGGTTGATTAGAGTTAGGCCTTTCAACTTTAATCAAATAGTTAGAATGCTTTCTTGATTAGATTTTGTTAGCTATCCGCCTATTGTAAAGGTTTAGCCTAATCGAGTCAAGCGAGTAGTCGTGTGCATAACTCGTTTGCATGACTAATTTGTAGAAATCGATGATAGAGATTGCATTGGATGTCTAGCTTGAACTAGAAATAAGATTGAACAACACTTGTTTCCAATTATCTTTTATCCTTTGATTTTCAAGTATGTTTCTTGCTTTATCAAAACCCCATTTTTATTGCTTTCATAGTTGACTTACCTTAGGAAAAGATTAAACAAACCTTCCCTGTGGATCGACCCCGTGCTTGCCGCTTATGCTATGGCCAATACCAGGTATATAAGCAGTGATTTCAAATCCCGAGGTTTTTTTAGTATAAGATGTAGGTTTTGGTGATTTATAAATACTTTATTTCGGGTGGAGTCGAACTAACGACATCGATTCGACGTGAATAAAATGGTGCCGTTGCCAGGGAGGCTAAGCCATTTAATCTTTTTCTTAGTTAAATTCAGCTTGTAAACTTTAAAAATACCAAAAAGATTTTTCTTTCTTTGAGTGACTTGTTTTAATATGGTGTATATGAATATCTTTTATGCTCTTCTTTCAAGACAAGCAACTCAACGTAAGGAAGAAAAAGAGGTAAGGGAAATAAATGAACTTAAAAGTCAAGTTTTTCAACTAACCTCTCTTATTCAAGATTTAGCTATTAGGCAAACACAGGTTTTGCATGGACTTGTACATGAACATTACCCTTTTTTGGAGATATCTAGCCAAACACCGATGTCGATACATGCCTCTTCCTCCAATTCAGGTATTTCTCTAGAAGAATTAGTTAAGGAGCTTTCTAACAATTCTTGTGAGATTGTGCAGGAAGCCTCTCTCAGTCAACAAGAATCCCCTAGTTTCCAACAAGATAGCTTCAGTTTTGCAACTGAAGTTAAAATTGAATTTAGTAATTTGAGTAACCTCGTTGTTCAGATTACTGAATTAGTAGGGAGACTAGAAGAGTCTTGTGATAAAAAATCTTCTAGTAATACTAAACCCTACAGTGAAATTGCTTGCATCGACCATAATGCTGAGCAGCTGATTCCTCGAAGTATAGGTCAAGCTAAGACTTTGGACTTTGTTATGTATGAACTTGCTTATTCTTCTTTTCGGTGTGTGCAAGAACCTATTGTGTCTCACTTGGTGGCTCAAACCCCCATGCTCGTTGAGAAAGATTCTCTTCCTCAATTTGCATATCTAGGGCTTACACTGGAAAGTTGTTCAGAGCCCTTCATTATCTGTTGCACCGAGATTGACACGTTTGAGGAATTCTCTCGATTGACTAACGAAGAAAATATTTACTCCCCACTGTACAAAAAACAAGTTGGTGAGGTAGAAGATGAGTCACAACTTCATATCGAGGAGTCTCAGATAATTGAGTTCGAGGTTTTCAAACCTTATTCTCTTCTTCCCTCTGGCATCTCATATATATATTTTTTATTACTGCTCATATTATCCTTACAAGTCAGAGTCTGTTGTCGAGTCTTTTCTTTCTTTCGACTCTTTTGGGTCACTTGAGTCTTACGATTCTCTTTTTTTTCTCTTTTTTTCAAAAAATTAGAAAAACAAAATTCGACCTGTCTAGTTCTCATCAAAAGATGAGTACTCTTATAGCCCTTCCAGGCTATATAGATTCATCTAAGAGAGGACCGGAGAAGTATGAATATTTTTACGTTCCTTGAAAATAAAAAAAGACGGGTCACGTCAAGCAATCGATGTTAAAAATTTTTCCTTTCCTGGAGGTAGCCAGGTGTAAAAAATAAAACAACTTTTATTTGCTTTCTTTTATTTGTTTTCTAGGAATAAATTTTTAGACTAACTTTATTTTTCTTGTAGCTTTTCCTTTTTTTGTTCTTTTTTTTTTTGTAGGAACAAACGAATTGAAAGAAAAACAACATTTTGAAGTAGGAAGAAAATATTCTACCATCCATTGCATGAAAACTAGGGGAATTTTCTTTTCCCTTTATTTTTTTTGTCTTCATGCTTATATCTATATTTTGAAACGTTGAAGACAATGTTTAATTTTTAAGTTGGGGGTGGGAAACATTGCATGTTCGTGGCATTTTATTAGGGTTGTATAAAAATGAGCCCTAAAATTTTTCTCTATGATATACAAATGCATGTCTGGAACCCTTAAGCACCTGAGCTCGGGTTATTTAGATTTTGTGACCTTGATTAGATACATCTTGATGAGGCTCTAATGCATTTCGATGACATATTTTTTATTCTTTGAAAAACAATATCATGATCTTGACATTTTTTCTAAAATGGCTCATTTTTGTTTTAATGCATGATTGATTAAATGCATGTTCATACATTCAAGAATTTCATTCACTTTGTTCTTTTATACATCATTTGATTTACACAATCTCTTGATTCTTATTAAACTTTGATGAAGCATTCTTTCAAGTAATGATACAAAAAAAGTTTTAGACTTTTTAAATTTTTTTCTAACAAAATTTTGAAACAATTTTTCAAAAGAAACTTTTTTTTTCCTTTTAATTTCATAAAAAATCGAATACTTAGCTTTTTAGATTTATTTAGAATCTTAAAACTCTTAGAAACGTCACATCTACTTAACTTTCTTTGTTACCCTGATAGGACAACCTTTAGTCTAAGAACAACCATCTTGTTTTAGAAGCAAGTCTAGACAAAGAGGAATAAAAAGAGCCTAGTGTGTTTTTGTTTTTAAAAAAAGAGTAATTGCTAGCATATAAAAAAAAAAAAAAATTTACAAAATTAACATAACCTTCACTAACGTGTGTGTGCATGGATAGAGGTAAAAAGAGCTACCTCCATCATGTTTAGTTAGGGCTCGCGAGAAAAGAGCGATAGGTTCCCTACGGTGTGAGTGTAAAATCTATCCCTCTAGGTAAAAGAAATGCCAATTACAATTTATATGCGTAAGTTTAAAAAGGCACCCTTGTCTTAGAACTGCCTTTCTTTTTTGCAAGTTAGGTATAGCTTAGACCGATAACCGAGCCAGTGTAGGGCGAAGAGGAATTGAGAGTTGGATATCGCCTTTCTAATAGTTTTTTCCTTTAAATAAACTAAATCTGAGTAGTCCTTTCTTTTATGACTTTATAAGAAAAAGACGTTTTCTTTTCAAAAATAGATTTCAACTCTTTGTTAGCAAAATTTTAAAATTCTAAATGCCCATTTGTATCATTTACTTCCTTGTTTGTTGAAAAGAGAGATGTGAATCAAATTTTTGTGTAAGTAAGATGGACATATAAACATTTTGAATGACCTCCTTGAATGAATGGACAAATGAATGTTCATTTTTTCTATTGACTGCATGCATATTTCTAGTTTTGACTTGCTCGGGACAATCAAGAGTTAAGTCAGGGGTGTTTTCATAGGTCTTTAAGAGAGATATATTTTCTATGTTAATTCCCTCAAAATTGTGTTATTTGTTTGCTTTTAATATTCATATTATAGGTAAAATAGTCTTGGGAGCAATTAGGAGTCATTTGGAGAAAATTGGGCTAAAAAGGATCAAGAATAACCAAGAAGTCAACAAAGTTGAAGAGAATCAAAGTAATTACCAAAATGTCATTAGACCCAGCATCACAACCCTCCCAGAAGCGTTGAGCAATGCTTGAAGACAGAAAGCACTCATCTACTGCAAAACAGGGCAGCATTGCAATGCTTCCAACAGTGTTGCAACGCTTCGGAGTTTGACGAAATTATCCGCTCGCGCCTTGTGCAACGAGCCCCAGCGCAACGTCAAGACTCTAGCCCAATGCTTTTTGGCTTTTTTACAATTTAGCCTTGCAACGCTACACCTAAAACTATAAAACATTTTTTTTTTTTCATTTTAGGTAGAAAAAAAGGCAAAATTCTTCATGGAGTTTGGAGTTTCTCTTTTGACCACTTCAACTCCTTGGTAACTTTGTTTCTAATTAGTTAGATTTTCATTTTCTTTCTTTGATTGTAAACAGTGTAATGGATTTCTTTATAGCTTTGTCTATGGATTTGTGAAGCAATTTCTTCAATCTTGTTTCTAGTTTCAAGAATTCTTGCAATCTTTTTGAGTTTTCTACTTTTCCATTATAAATTGCATTATAAAATTATGGATTCTGTCTATAAGCATGTGTAGGAATTTTTGTCTTTTAAGCTTGTTATGCCAAGATTCTTAGTTTTTCTACAATCTTGATTGGATATATTGCTAGGAGTTGACAGGCCCAAAACTTATGTCGTTAATAAGCTTCAGACTTGATGAAAAGAAAATTTATAATACCGAACTACTCCTATCACTACAAAGACTTAGCAATAGTGGTAAGTCTGAGTCGATCAGCAGGGAAGTGCGATTTGTTCCGTTAAGTTAATTTTCTAACCAGAGTGATAAATGAGGGGTTTTGGTGTGGAAGAGATAAATGTGTGAAATTGAAATAAAAGGGTAAATGTAATCTAGAATAGGAGTTTATCTAATTTCTAGAGCAAGAGAGAGTTTTCTATGCAATTTCTTTTATTAGGCATTAATTAATTACACTGAATCTATCAACCCCTCAACCTATTAGAAAATATAAAAGCCCAATTAGCCAAATTCGATATTAAACCAAATTAACCCTAATTCAATTTACAACTCTTCCTTCTTAGCGACATACAAGTTAAAATTGAATTGCATTACGAAAGGGTTCAATTGTTGAGGCATACTACAAGCCTGAAAGCCATATCTTATAGCATGATTTATTTGGGAAGATTATACTAGGGCATACATGAGTTTGGCCAGAAAAAGTTTAGACCCTAAACATGCGATCCTAATACATGCAACTAAATCAATCAATATATGCATAGGCTATGACAATTTTGCAAACAAGAATTTCGATAAACTAATTTGTCAGACCGATTTATAAAAATTCCATTAAGATTTAATCAAATCATCCCAAAGAGTCCACAACAATTCAGTTAAATTAATTAGAAAACCTTCAAGAAATTAAACATAGGGCTCTTGCTAAAAAGAAATTAGATAGGAGTCACCTCTTAATTCATAGACAAATCCGAGATACACATCCAATCCATCGATTACAACCCAAAATAAAAAAGAAAAACTAACCTAAAGATACTAAATTCTGAAGGGAAAGGCTATGACACTTTGTCTAGTTTTTCTCTAAAACAAACCTAGTTACTCCTAAGCCAAAGGTGGACCTTTCGAGGTGACAACAAAAACACAAACCAGATAACCCAATTCTAAGCATGCATGACTTTAATTTTGCAAAACAATTACTTAAAGATGCATGAGAGATAAGATTTTTTTTTTTAAAAAAAAGGGCTAAAATCATGATCATACTTACCAAACGTTCTTTCGTCCGAATTTTATTATAGAAAGAGTGTGTCATAAACTATCATGATAACAATGGAGCAAACAGCAAGCAAGGCAATCAAGCACACAAGCATTGTCCGAGCACAGCGCTCAAGGACCCCAAGCTAGTAAAAACTACCCGACAAGTACCCCACCCCCAACTTAAAGTAATACATCGTCTCTAATGTATTTCAAGTATAGCTAAAAAAGAATAAAAACAGAGGAACATAAAACCTCTCCTAATGTCGCACACGGGATGGTGGTGGTAGTTGGTTCGCCTTCCAAAAAGATGCTCTCCTCTCTTCTAGGTCGTCCCTACAAAACAAAAACAAAAAGAAACCTAATCGAGAAAACAAATAAAGAAAGTAGTAAAATTTTCACCTGGCTCCCTTTAGGAAGGGAAAATTTTTAACGTCGATTGCTCGACGCGACCTGTCCCTCGTCAAAGCTCAATGAAATTTTTGTATTTCTCTGGTCCCTTCTTGGATGAGTCGATATAGCCCAGTAAGGCTGTAAGTTTCTTCATCTTTTATAGAAAACCAGACAGGTCGAAATTGGTATTTTAAATTTTATTTGAAAAAAAGGAAAAGAAAAATCAAACGACTCAAGGACTGAATCAACTGAAAATAAAGACTCTGACTCAATTGACTCTTGAGAACAAAAAGAACATAACTAAAAAATATATGATATACCATACGACAGAACAGGGCGAGGTTTTTCAACCTCTTACTCTATCACCTAGAAATCGACGGGTTTAGGCTCAAATTCTCCATACTCCTTACAAACTGGTTCTAAACATGGCATTCTACCCTCCAAATCATCCTCAATGTCGACATAGATTACCTCATCGCTGCATGTCTCGGTGATGTCATAAGATGTGTGTAGCAGGGGTTCACATCCTTTTTCAACTGAATCAGAAGATTGAGTGACTAAGTCTTTCAAACTGAAGATCAGCTCCAACCTCAGTCTGAAGACTAAAGCTCTCTTGGAGGTCGTAGATCTCCTGCTAAAAAACAATATTATTAATAGCAAGTTGTCCAATCACATCTTCTAATGACATACCTGAGTCGACGGTGTGAGCATGCATTGTCATGTCAGATGTGGCAGGGCGTGGATCATAGTGGAACTAGTCCCATCCTAGGCTTTCATAGCCATAAGACTCCTCCCATCTAGGCCGATGAAAATCGTCATCCATATAACTAGGATACCCTTCCATGGAGTAGTCTCGAGGCATAGGGTTCCACTATAAACTAGGGCATGCTTGCTCAGGATGATCAGTCCTACATGCTTGCACCTGCTGTGGGTTACCTGCAACCAACGGACTAACCAAAGAAGTTAACTCAGCAAGTTGACCTTGAAGGTCACGAACCTCGACACTAAGTCAAGATGCTCCACTCGATTGTCCCCATCCTTGTTGATGATATATGTCCATGCTTAAAATACCGACACAAAAAGGAAAAAAAATCAAAAGCAAAAGAATACTCTAACTAGAAATTTAACTGATGAAACGTCAATGACTTCCCCGACAACGACGCCATTTTTGACAGGCTCAAAACTTACATCGTTAATAAGCTTCAAACTTGATCAAAAGAAAATTTATAATACCGAACTACTCCCATCACTATAATGACGTAGCAACAGTGGTAAGTACGAGTCAATCCGTAGAGAAGCGCGATTTGTTTCATTAAGTTAATTTTCTAACAATAGCGATAAATTGGGGGGTTTTGGTGTGGAAGAGTTACATGCGTGAAATTGAAATACACGTGTAAATGTAATCTAGAACAAAATTCTATCTAATTTATAGAGCAAGAGAGAGTTTCTTATGCAATTTATTTCATTAGGCATCAATTAATTACACTGAATTTGTCAACCCTTCAACCTATTAGAAAATCAAATAGCACAATTAGCCAAATTCGATATTAAACGAAATTAGCCCTAATTCAATTTATGACTCTTCCTTCTTAGTGATATGCAAGTTAAAATTGAATTACATTACGAAAAGGTTCAATTGTTGAGACATACTACAAGCCGGAAAGCCATATCTTATAGCATGATTTATTTGGGAAAGATTATACTAGGATATACATGAGTTTGGCTAGAAAAAGTTTAGAACCTAAACATGCGATCCTAATACATGCAACTAAACCAATCAATATACGCATAGGCTATGATGATTTTGCAAACAAGAATTTCGATAAACTAATTTTTCAGATCGATTTATAAAAATTCCATTAAGATTCAATCAAGTCATCCCAAATAGTTCACAACAATTTAGTTAAATAATTAGAAAACCTTCAAGAAATTAAAAATAGGGCTCTTGCTCAAAAGAAATTAGATAGGAGTTACCTCTTAATTCATAGACAAATCTAAGATACACATCCAATTCATCGAATTACAACCCAAAATAAAAAGGAAAATCAACCTAAAGATACTAAATTCTGAAGGGAAAGGAAGAAGAATGAAGTTTTACTTTGGCCACTATCGGTTCGCCCTCAAAGGTTTACATATTTCAACCTAAAACCAAAGAGAGGTATTTATAGAAATCTTCGCAGCGTTGCAATGCTCGAAAAAAGAGGGCCACAAGCGTCAGGGAAAATGTTACAACGCTGAACATTCTGTCAAAAACTCGATACTCGATGCACGATGATCCCTTACTCGATACTCGATGCCCGGCTACTCGATAACATTTTACTCGATTACTCGACATGATACTGGATGATACTCAATGGTTGATTGTACTCGATGGAAATTTACTTGATTACTCTATGGTTGAACTCGATTATACTAGATGCCACTAATAAAAATATAGACTACTTGATGGTACTCGATGGCAATTTGGTAATTTCAACTCCTTTGAAGCCCAGATGCTCAAATCAACTTCAAATTGCTTCAAATTAACCCCGATCAACTCCAAATCGCCAATTCTACCTCTTGGTTGTTCGATACCTACAAAAGAGGAAAAATAAACATGTGAAATCCAATAACAAGTCCGAATTAAGCTAGGAATAATAGCTCTGTTTGAGAGCTAATAGATGTATTCATGTATAAGAATGTCTAACTAGGGTCTATCCAGTGGCAATGGTTAATTTTGTATTTGATGGTTATTCCTAGAATACATAAATTTCTAGATTCAAGGACAATTCGGTTAATTAAATATGGCTATCTTGACAATTAATCGACACAATTGAATTCTTGAACATAATGCATATGTTTTCTATTCTCTATGGACGCTATTCAACCCAATAGAACTAGAGGCATATAGGTTGATTAGAGTTAGGCCTTTCCAACTTTAATCAATAGTTAGAATGCTTTCTTGATTAGATTTTGTTAGCTATCCACCTTTGTAAAGGTTAGCCTAATCGAGTCAAGCGAGTAGTCGTGTGCATAACTCGTTTGCATGACTAATTTGTAGAAATCGATGATAGAGATTGCATTGGATGTCTAACTTGAACTAGAAATAAGATTGAACAACACTTGTTTGCAATTATCTTTTATCCTTTGATTTTCAAGTATGTTTCTTACTTTATCAAAATCCCCTTTTTATTGCTTTCACAGTTGAACTTAGCTTAGGAAAAGATTAAATAATCCTTCTCAGTGGATCGACCCCATGCTTGCCGCTTATGCTACTTGTTAGTATAAGATGTAGGTTTCGATGGTGTATAAATATTTTTGTTTTAGTTAGAGTCAAACTAACGACATCGGTTTGAGCGCGAACAAGAAGCGTTGCAACGCTGCCGCATTTCTCAGCATTTTGCCTTTCAATGTTAGGCAAACGTTGGGCGTAGGCTTAGCGTGAACGTTGCGACGCTCCGGCTTTGTAGTGAGGCGCATGAACGGTCTTCAATTGAGGGGCAAATTGGTAATTTGCCATGGTTTCTTCTCTTCCTTTGATCCATTGCTTGATTTTAACTTCTTTGGCTATATTTTTGGTCCTTTTTGCTCTAATTTAATCCAATTTTGTTGTAATGACTCTAAAATGCTTCTGGGACTATTTTACCTATAAAATTGACATATGAAGCAAATTAATAGTATAAAACTGAGGAAATTAAAATGTAAAATATAGTTCTTTTCAAGACCCATCAAAATACACCCAACTTAGCTCTTGGTCGTCTCGAGCAAGTAAGATTAAAGACATACATCTAATCAAAATATGAATCACTTAATTGTTTGTTAATTTGTTTGTTCATTCAAATTTTTTATACGCTCACTTGACTTATACAAATATTTCATTCTTAACTCTTTTCTCAACAATCAAGGAAGCATTGATACAAACAAGCATTTAGAAAGTTAAAATTTACTAACTATCAATTGAGACTTATTTTTGAAAAGAAAACTCTTTTTCTAGCAAAATCATGAAAGAAAAGAGTGCAAAGTTTTAGTTTATTTATTAGTCTAAGGCTAGTGGAAAGGTTTTATCTAACTCTCAATTCTTCTTCGCTCTACATTGGCTCAGTTATCGATCTAAGATATACCTAAACTTGCAAAAAAGAGAGGCAATTCTAAGATAAGGGTGTCTTTATAAACTTACGCACACAAATCTTAATTGGCATGTATTTTATCTATAGGGATAGCTTTCACACTCACACTGTTGAGAATCTATCACTCTTTTCTCGTGGCCCCTAACTAGACACGATGAAGGTAGCCCTTTTCACCTATATCCATGCACACACACATGTTATTGAAAGTTATGTTATCTTGCAAGCCTTCTTTATTTTTATTTGTTTATGCTAGAAACCTTTTTTTTTTTTTTAGTAGGCCCTATTTTATCCTCTTTGTCTAAACTTACTTCCAAAACAAGTTGGTTGTTCTAAAAACCAAAAGTTTTCCTATCAGGGTAACAAAGAAAATCAAGTAAAAATTACATTTCTAAAAGTCTAAGATTCTAAATAAACGTAAAAACAAAGTATTCGAATTTTTTATGAAATTAAAAGGAAAAGAAATTTTCTTTTGAAAAATGGTTCCAAAGTTTTGTTTGTAAATTTTAAAATGTCTAAAATTTTGCTCGTATCTTTGCTTGAAAGAGTGTGTCATCAAAATTTCATTGATAAGAAAGAAATGATTATGAAAAGATCAAATGATGCATAAACAAATTGATTGTGATTATTTTATTTTGTGTTTTCATGCATTTATTCATTTATAGCAAAATGAGTAAAGAGTCATTTTATACATCAAGAAGTCATGGAGTATTTAAAAAAAGTATGAAAAATCATTCTTAATATGATAGACATATTTCATCAAGAAGTAAAAAAATTTCAATTTCAAAATAACAAAGTTATCTTCAAGATATTAGAGCTATAAACATATAGTCAAGATATCAAAATATCAAAATGATGAAAATCTAAGTCTAACCCGAGCTCAGATGCTCAAGGGTTCTATACATGTATTTATATATCATTATAGAGAAAAATTTTCAATAGAGCTCATTTTTCTATGAAAAAATAAAAAATATAAAAAAGAGCAAGTCATTTTTTCCATACCCAACTTAAAAATTGAACACTGTCCTCAATGTTTAAACTATGCATATAAGCTCAAGAGAAAAAAGTAAGAGATTTAGAGAGAAACTTCCCTAGTTTTTGTGGTTGCTTATTATTTTGATTGTGAGAATTCCTTGTGTTTTGTTTTTTTTTCTTTTGTTTGAGCTTTCCTTTTTCTTGAGTTTACCTACAAAGAAAAAGAAAAATCAACTATCCTTTCATTCTTTTATTTGCACCCTATTTTTCTAAATTTCCTCATACGATACACTCCTAAGCTCGCATCATGAAGTGAACGAACAAGTTTTTGGCGCCGTTGCGGGGGATTTAGCAAAAAAACTAACCAGAAATTTTGCTTGTATCTTTTAAAGGAAACTTATAGCTGAGGGATTATTACGAGCTAAGTCGAAGCTTGTAAACGTTTATGAGAAGGAAAAACACTCATGAACTCGTATACGACCCCGAAGTTGGAAGGACCTTCCGACGAAGAAATCGATCTAATCGTCGCTGTAGGTTAAGGTAACAACTACTCAGACAGAAAATCAGGCAACAAAAAATGGCGGACGAGTAAGCAAATCATAACTTAGCTCAACAACTAGCCCATGCTGCTCAAAATCCTATCATAATGACAAATAGTAGTACGTGTCCCATGCGGGAGTATGCGTCTCCTGTGTTGTATGATTTCTCACTAGGGATTATATATCCAACACCAGATGGGACAAGATTTGAGATGAAATATGTGATGTTACAAATGCTTCACAACTGGCCAATTTGGGGTGCTCGTGGAGAAGACCCTCACACCCACATGAAACATTTCTTGGAGACGTGCAACTCGTTTGTGATTCCTGAGATCACCCCAGAAGCTAACAGGCTATCTTTATTCTCATATTCTCTGCGTGACAACGCAAAGCAATGGGTGAGTTCTTTGGAGCCTGGGGAGATAACGACTTGGGAAAAGTTGGTGGAGAGAAATAATTAACTTTGAGCAAGAAGAATTCGAAACCTTGAGTGCCGCATGGGAGCGCTTTAGAGTACTGGTCAAGAATTGCCCCAATCACGGACTACCTTTAACTATCCAGATGGAAACCTTTTATGGGGGATTGAAAAGAGCATCTTAAATGGCAGCCGACACAGCTAGAACTGGCGGTATCATGGACAAATCGTACAACAAAGCTAAGGAAATACTAGACCGCATCGCCAAGCATAATATGAATGGGTAGATGACACTTATGATGCAAGAGTAGATAGGAGGAGACGATCTCAGAATGTGAACTCTGTTGATTCTAACGCAATAGCCACGCTCTCTTCACAAGTGGCTACCATGAAAAACCTTTTGTAGAATATATCACTGGGGAACGCATCAAACATGCAAAAGGTAAATCAAGTGGAAACATTCATACAACTCATGGTTAGCGGTGTGGGCTGTGGAGATCCTCATTCCTATACTGATCCCACATAATCCACAATCATTATGCTTTATTAAAAACAACCCATTCTCGAACACCTATAATCCCGGATGAAGGAACCATCCAAATTTCTCTTGGGGAGGTCACTAACAGGAGCAATACCAACCAGGGGTAAATCAACAACATAAGCAAGGATTGTTGCCTGGATTCCAACCATTGCAGCAGCCGCACCAACAATCCCTTAATAGAGGAAGTCATGCGTTAAGTTTAGTTTCTCTACTTGAAAACCTCTTAAAGGAATATATCGCCCAAAATGACACATTGCTAAAAAGCCAAGTGTCACCCATTAGAAATTTAGAGATACAAGTGGGGCAAATTGCTAATGAGCTGAAGAATTGGCTGACAGGAGTCTTACCCCGCAATACAGAAACCCCAGGAAATAGCAACAGAAAAGAGTAATGTCATGTGGTGACATTGCGAAGTGGTAGACCTCTTTTAAAAGGAATCGTAAACCCAAGAAACAAAAATCCTTCAACTGAGCACACAACACGCCCGAAGACATTTGAAGATCAAGAAGAACGTACGCCAGAATCCACAAGTCATTCGAACCCAAGCACGTCTAACGCAGGAGAACCTGCGGTGCAGCTAAAAGCACCATTTTTCAGACGCTTGCTGAAGAAGAATGGTGAGCAACAGTTTAAGCGTTTTCTTGAACTTCTGAGGCAGCTGCACATTAACATCCCACTTATAGAAGCCTTAGAACAAATGCCAAAATACGTAAAGTTTCTGAAGGATATTTTGACGAAGAGGAGAAGAATTAGTGAGACAGAAGTAATTTCTCTAACACGGGAGTGCAATGTGTTAGTCAGCAACAAATTACCCAAGAAACAGAAGGATCCGGGAAACTTCACAGTCCCGTGCTCAATCGGAGGGCTAGACGTGGGACATGCACTGTGTGATCTGGGAGAAAGCATTTACCTCATGCCCCTCTCAATTTTCAAGATGGTGAAGCGCAACCCACTTCTGTAACGCTTCAACTCGTTGATAGAATGATCACATATCCTGAAGGAAAGATTGGGGATGTTTTGGTGAAAGTTGACAAATTCATATTCCCAGCAGATTTCATCATCCTTGATTATGAAGTAGACAGGGATGTATTAATCATTCTTGGACACCCCTTTCTTGCCACTGGGAAAGTACTAATAGACGTGCACAAGGGAGAACTGACCATGTGCGTAGATAACCAGGAAATGTAATTTAATGTGTTAAACATATTAAAATTTTCAGATAACGAAGAATGTCAACTTAACAAAATAGATTTGCTTGAAGAAGAAGCGAACCAAGTTTGTGAGGTCTTTGCGTTGGGAGAAACCATGAAGAAACTCTAGCCGCCAAGTCTGAGTGAACGGCAGATTAAGCCAGCGCGTCCATCATTAAAGGAACCACCATAACTAGAATTGAAACCCTTAACTGACCATCTTCAATATTATTTTCTTGGATTAAATAACACTTTACCTGTAATTATTTAAGCTAATCTTTCTGAGCTTAATGAATGTTCTCTTTTATAGATGTTACAAAAACACATGCGGGCAACAGAATGGACATTGGCTGACATCCGTGGCATTAACCCATCATACTGAATGCACAAGATTAGGCTAGAAGAGGGGAAGACTGGATCAATTGTGCCTCAACATAGGCTAAATCCCATAATGAAGGAAGTAGTGAAGAAATAGATCATTAAGTGGTTGGATGCAGGAGTAATATATCCTATCTCCGATAGCAGCTGGATGAGCCCAGTTCAATGCGTCCCTAAAAAGGGAGGAACTACAGTGATAATCAACAGTAAAAACAAGCTCACCCCTTCAAGGACTGTCATGGGCTGGCGCATTTGCATGGATTATAGGAAACTCAATGCAGCGACGAAGAAGGACCACTTCCCTCTCCCCTTCATTGACCATATGCTTGACCGATTAGCTGGAAAGGAATTCTATTGTTTTCTAGATGGATACTCTGGTTAGAATCAAATTCTTATCGACCCGAAAAATCAAGAAAAGACGACGCTCACATGCTCATTTGGAACATTCGCGTTCAGACGCATGCCATTCGGATTATGCAACGCACCAAGAATGTTCCGAAGATGCACGATGACAATTTTCTTAGACTTCCTTGAATAGACCGTTGAAGTTTTCATAGACGACTTTTCAGTTTTTGGAGACTCTATTCAATCTTACTTAGACAACCTAGAGGCCATCCTTGCGTGATGCGAGGAAATGAATCTTGTGTTAAATTGGAAAAATGTCACTTTATAGTGACTAAAGGTATTGTTTTGGGCTACAAGGTGTCTAAGGCCGGACTGAAAGTCGATGAAGCCAAAATTGATGTCATAGCTAAACTTCCTCCGCCATCAAATGTAAAAGCATTATAAAGTTTTCTAGGACATGTAGGCTTCTACAGAAGGTTCATAAAAGGGTTTTCTCAGATTGTGTGTCCTCTGAGCGCACTATTAGAAGTGAATTGGCCCTATGAATTTAATGACGACTACCTCAACGCATTTGAAACATTGAAGTATGCGTTAATTACAGCTTCGATACTAATAGCACCAGACTGGATGTAACCCTTCATTCTGATGTGTGACGCAAGCGACGTTGTAGTTGGAACCATGTTGGGGCAGAAGAAAGGAAACTTAATACACCCTATCTCCTATGTGTCGAAGACTTTAAACGACTCTCAGAAGCATTACACAACTATGGAAAAGGAAATGCTGGCTGTAGTGTTCAAAATTGAAAAATTTAGATCTTATCTAGTTGGTGCATCAGGAACCATGTACACAGATCACTTGGCCATTAAGTTCTTGATGAGCAAGAAGGATGCAAAACCAAGGTTAATCAGATGGGTGCTGTTCTTGCAAGAATTCAACATTGACATCAAGGACAGAAAGAGGACTGAAAATCAGGTGGTTGTTCACTTGTCGAGATTAGAGAATCAGGAGATACAGGACCAAGAAGATGAAATCAGAGATGCATTTCCTGATGAAGGGTTATTCAAAGTTAAAGATAGGGAACCGTAGTACGCAGACATTATTAATTACTTAACCACCAAACAATTCCCTAAGCACTTCAACTCTCAACAAATGAAACGACTTGTTCACAACAGGAAATTCTATTTTTGGGATGAACCGTTTCATTACAAACAAGGTCCCGACTCCATTATGCATCGGTGCGTTTCAAAAGGAGAGACACAACACATCCTAGCTGAGTGTCATGATTCTCCTTATGGAGGTCATTTTGGAGGGCAAAGAATCACTGCAAAGGTTCTCTAAAGTGGATATTTCTGGCCTACCCTCTTCAAAGACGCAAGGGAGTATGCTCTCAAGTGCGACCCCTGTCAATGCACAGGTAATATATCCTCAAGGGACGCAATGCCTCTGAACAATATACTTGAAGTCGAATTATTTGATGTATAGGGCATCGATTTTATGGGACCTTTCTCTTTGTCCTGTGGTCAACAATACATCTTGCTGGCAGTAGATTATGTATCAAAATGGGTGGAAGCTATGGCTTGTGCCAAGAATTATGCGATGATTGTTTCAAAGTTTCTCACCAAGAATATTTTCACACGCTTTGGAACACCAAGGGCATTAGTGAGTGACGAAGGTACGCACTTTATTAACTGCATCATTTTGAAGTTACTTGCTAAATACAATGTCAAGCACAAGATTGCTACCGCATATCACCCTCAAACAAATGGTCAAGCAGAAGTATCTAATTGGGAAATAAAGACAATATTGGAAAAGGTAGTCAACGCATCAAGGAAAGATTGGGCACAAAGGCTAGACGAAGCACTTTGGGCCTACAGAACTGTCTACAAAACTCCAATAGGTATGTCTCCATAGTCTTTGGTATTCAACAAAGCCTGTCACTTACCCTTGGAGTTAGAGTACAAACCTTTTTGGGCAGTGAAGAAGCTGAACTTAAACTTGGAAGCCACGACGAACAATGTAAGCTTCAGCTCAATGAGCTTGATGAATGGCGGCTGAATGCATACAAAAACAACAAGTTCTACAAGGAAAAGACCAAACGTTGGCATGACCAATGCATCGGTAAGAAAGAATTTTTTGTTGGGCAAAAAGTTTTATTATGCAACTCACAGTTGCGTTTGTTTCTAGGAAAATTAAAATTTAGATGGTCAGGACCGTTTATCATAATCTTTCCACATAGAGCTGTAGAGTTAACATGAGAAGATGGCACAAATGCATTCAAAGTAAATGGGCAAATGGTGAAGCCCTACTTTGAAGAAAGTTTAGAATGAAAAAAGTAATCCCTCGAGTTACGCGAAGCCAACTGAGGCTCATGTCGAAGCTTCCCTGCATTCAAATAAACACATATTCCAGGGACGCTTCGTCTACACCAAGTCTTTTTGCATTCTGTATTTTATGTTTGCGATTGTTTGCAATTTAATTTGTGTTATTTGTTAGCCTTTGCTTTGAGTTATGGTTATTTGCTGATTTTTATTGCTTTTCTAATAAAAAAAATTGTTAAATCAACTTGAAGAAGTTTAGAAATGGGATAGGATTCTAATGCGTTGAACTTAAGCCAATGCATAGACTGAACAGAAAAGACGTCCCTCGAAGAGGCAAAACACTCAATTGCTTAGAAACTCTAGGCACATCCTTTCATCTGTAAAATTAATGAGGATGTCAGGCTCGCCTAATGTCACTTCATATTCCCCTAACAGCCTATAAAAGGCAACCCCCTCGACCTTCTCTCTCCTTTCATTACTTTCATTCCATCCTCTCGAAGTCCTTTGCTCCCGAAGCCCTCGCCATCTGTTCGAACCAAGCATTTCAGTCAACATTCTACTCATCTTCTTCAGCAATGATGTCAGACGCTTCTGATAGCTAAAACCAATTGCTAAGCTACGGAGGAAATTCACCAGTAAGCTCTTTCTTCTCTTCTTTCATTTCAATATCGTCTCCCTCATCTCCTCGCCCAGCCTCGAAAAGACCTTTTCCGGCCAAACCCTCGCACGGCAGGTCTTCCTCCATATCTCAGAGAGCATCTCGATCGAAACCCTCTAAAACCATCATAAAACCTTAACCTTTTAAAACCTCTCAAACCTAAACTTAAAACCCATACCAAGCTGAAGCAGCAGGCTGTAGCTAGGTGCCCTTCGACCTTTGCGTCTACTGCCAAACCTTATAGATAGCCCGTTCTACCACCATTTATTCCAAACATCAGTCCGGTGGTTGTGACGCATGACCCGATCCCAGACGACCTTTGCACTGCTCTATCACTTGCCGTTCGTCCTCTTGCCTCTCTCTCCATCCAACCCTTAGCCACAATCTTCCCTATCGAAGTAGAACCATCCAACCAACCCATTCAATCACCCTCACCCATCATCATATCATCCCCTAGGTCGTCGCATACCCCGTCTGGCACCCCCCAACCAGCCTTCCTAAACCAAGCTCTAACAGTCCTGCGTCAGAGCGAGATAGTGTTAAGCTTGCGGAGTTGGCTTAAAGGGACGAGCAAAAATTCTTTGGAGTGATTTTAGCAAGCTTAAACTAAGGTCAACTCGATGTGGATCAAGTGATGCGTCCCAACCCAACCAACACATCACTTGAAGTTGATGAGGCAGAGCGATACGCGATGATGCTCGAAGCTGAATTAGAAGAAGAAGAGAATGAAGAGAGAGAAAAGGAGGTTGGCCCGGATGCATTGCAACTTTGAAAAACTGATGTGGATGAAGGGCCACCAAAAAAGAAAAAGAACGTTGAGAAAAAGAAAGTTGATTTTGGAGGATGACGAAGAAGAGCATCCTGCACCTGGACCTGAAGGTGCAATGCATGAGCGCGGCTCTGACTCGAGAAATTTGGAAATGAAATTGGAGAGGTATAAGCCTGCACGTCCGGGGCGAAGGAAGTCTGCCCTTAAAAGAGAATTAGAAAATGAGCTAAGGGAACTTATGCGAGAAGCCAGAACGCATGAGGTGGCGAAACACAAGGTGACAGTTGTGTCACCTAGGAAGACTAAGGGGAGGAAGCGTCAATTCAATGACATTCTTACTGAGAAAGGCTTCTTCCCTGAATGCAACGCATTGCCTCTGTATATAACAGACACTATGGATGCAATGGGTTGGAGTTAACTATGCGTTGGGCTCCCGAGGATTTGGCCCAATCTTGTTCGCTACTTCTATAGTAGTGAGTTTAACGAGGAAAGGAACACAACGTTTGTTGATGACATCTTGGTGCGCTTCTCTACGAACAGAATCAACGAAGTGTTCAATATTGATAGTAATTTAGATGCAGAGGGAAATTGCATCTTGGAGTAACCAACTCCCAACCATTTAGAAGATGCATTACGAGTGGTGGCCAAACCTGGAAGCACTTGGCAAATATCAAGAAGTGGAGTAATGATTTTAGCTTCTAGGAACTTCACACCGGACGCAAACCTATGGTTGAATTTGATTAAGAACCATATCATGCCAATAACACATGATGAAACGGTCTCAAGAGAACGCGTCCTGGCCACTTCATCATGCAACGCATCCCCCTGGACATCGGGAGGATAATCGTGGATTAAATTAAGGCCATCAAAGCAAAACCACGCAACCAACTTTACTTCCCTTGGCTGATCTGCTCGCTGTATGCATGCGGAGGCATCCCTCTGGGGGATGAATATAAGGAGATCAATGGTCTGATAGACATTAAATTAATCAGGTGTCTGCTTTGCGGCTCGCCAAATCAACCTACCCTACCTCCCATGACTGCGACAACAACATCTCTATCCTCCCAACGCGCCCCCAAAAGAAGACGCGTCCAGATTATTGAACATAATGATGATGCTTTGGAAGATGAACAAAGATATGAAGTGGAGCATGCGTTGACAGACGAAGAAGCGTGGCCAGACTTGAACCTTCCTCTCCCAAACTCACCCTTGGCCTCGTAAAATGACAAGATTCTTGATCTAACGCATCCCGATAACACCAACTTAGATCAAGAAAACCTTAGTCCTCTTCCTTCCCCCTTACCATTTCCAATTCCAACCTTTATCCCTCCTCCAACTATCTTTGAACCAACTGGGTTAGGGACAAACAATGCAAGAAACTCAAAAGACCTAGATGGAAGAGCTGAAGAACCAGCACCACCGTAAGCAAACACCAATCTTGATGAGTTGAAGGCGTTCATTAGCAATCAACTCATACCATTGGCTACATCCATTGAAACTCTTTAGCAACAGAATAGGGTTCTAAGGGACTATATGTGGCAACAAACGAGAAGAATGCAGGATCAGTTTGTCTTTACAATGCAATATATCAACCAGGTCCTAATAGGGATGTTTGCCCTGCCACTTCTACCTGCCCACCTAATGAACCCTTTACGCTTCATGGATGAAGCCCCTGCAGATGAACGCAGGGATGACGCGTCAGCACAATAAATTTGGGGGTGTTGGGTATTTCGTTTTGTTTATTGACCTTTTGTATTAGTTTGTTGTTTTTTTGTTATTCCATAACTGGCTTATCAATGAAATGAATGAAATTGCTATCGTTTTTCATCCTTGCATTTGTATTTAGCATACCTTTTTTGTTCTTTGGATATTTTTCTTATCTTGTGCTCTGTTTTTCCTCAATGATATTATTAATATACGAAATTTATAAGTATAGAGTAGGCGTTAAGAAAATCAACCAAGTCTGAACTTTTTTAAAAAGCCAAGTACATGCTTTCTTTCTGACGCATGCAAGCCCTAAATCGAAACTCCTTTTGAAACTCTCAAAGCCTTTTCAAAATTTTGTTTCTCTTTTAATAATGAGGATTTAGCTGATCTCCAAAATTTGAGGGTAGGGAAATTCGAGTTAAAACGCATGTATCAAATAAATTCAACAAAAGATTAAAGAGAAGAAACAAAATAGAAAGATGTAATAAACAAACTCCTCTGCCAATACTTTTAAAAGAAAACCTCAAATTGGCAAGAGTTAAATTGGAACAGGCACTTAGCTGTAGTTGGATGCTCGCATGACACCCGTGGGGGAAAGCCAAAACGATATTAAGTGTCCTAGACCAATGCTTCCCAAAACTCCACTATTTAGCTTAAAGAAATTGTATCCTGAAACACATACATACTTAGATATGAGTTTAGTTGTGAAGGGCTCTCACCCGCAGTTGGATGCTCGTATGACACCCGTGGGGGTAAGCCAAAACGAAAGTGGAATACCTGGAACAACGCATAGGTAGTCCAAAATTCATATTTTCTTACCTGCATCCTGTTTTAAAAAGAAAGCATCTAACACATTGCTGGTTTAGAAAAAACAAAAATGTTTTGAGAAGCGAAAGGAGTTGTTGACAAAAGGCTTGTTGCACTAGAAATAAAACATTCTTTCTTTTAGAAAAGAATCAAACCTACGTTACATTTTCAAGACACCAATCTCAAGCTTATAAGTGAATATGATGAGAGGTGAAACCTGCACACTTAAGACAATGGAGATAACAAGGAATTACTTTTGGAATGCTTGAGGACAAGCATTGTTCAAATTTGGGGGTGTGATAACTTGTAGAAATACAAGTTATTGTCTCTCAAAAGTTGGAACAATTAGGGTTTTTAATGATAAAATCTGACCATTCTTAGAGAAAACGCATGGAATTACTCAAACACTACCAAACTCATACAAAAGAATGTTTTTTTTCTGAAAAGTTGCATCACTAATGCCTAATATTGCAGGATTTCAACAAAGATTCTAAGTGTCGCAGGCAACGTCAATGCATGGGCATGCGTCGGAGGGATTTCAACGCAACAAAGGTTCATCGATTCAGGTTGTTTGTGTCAAATCACCACTTGCAAGCATGGGCATCTGCAGCTGGCGACATCTAAAAAAGTGTCTGAGTGTCAGGCGACTGACTAGGATATGGAATTTATTGCTGCTCCATCATCAAGGTGATGAAGAACAACGCCTATAAATAGAAGAAATCCCACTAGAAGAAGAGATTAGCTCATTTTGTATAATTATGAAATTTAGAGACTTAGAGCTATGCTACTGTGACAAGAAGAACATAAGAAGGAAGAGATCCACCCCCACCGACGATGGAGGAGTGGAGAAAGCTTAGCTCAAGAGACAATTTTCTTCCATTCCTTCTACAAGTTGGTTGTACACGAATTTAAATTGAGCCAAAGAGGACAAGAGATTGTACTCTGCGACTTGACCCTTTTCTTTTCATCTCAATTCTAGTTCTCTTCATCTCATTTGATTGAGTATTGATCTTGTAAAGACAATCTGTTTCTTTATGAATTCACATATTTGATCTACATTAGATGCATCTAAAAGTTCATGCAAAGTCTATTTCTAAACGCTTAAGCCAACTGAATCACTTGGTAAAAGCTACTTTAGCTTGAATTATTCGAGAGAGTAAACAAGCAAGCATTAAGTTAAAAATGTGGTACATTTAGAGATAGAAGCACTAGTGTTTTATTGCATTATGTGATTAATGCATACATCCTAGAGATATGAATTTGTATGGCATTCGCAATGAGAAGTGCTGAATAGAAAGTAAGCAGAAACCTAACACATTTACAGAGATAAACAAGTAAAGTTATTTCCATCCACATCGCATTCTTGTACGTGTACATTTCACTTAGATCGACGCATACCACTTGCACTGAACACCATTTTCACACGACCCCCTATTTTCTACTTGACCTTTTTGTACCTTCTTGCACGCACACAACAAACTTAGTGTAGATAACTCATTCCGCATTCATTTAGGATACTTCTACATTAGCTACAATGCAAGCTCTTCGTTAGCTTTAATCTAAATCCCTGAGTTCGACCCCGGACTTACCAGAAACCTAAATTGGATTTATACTTGGATCTGATTCAAGAAAACTTAAATGCATAAAGGAGTGTCACGCGTCCCTTAACGCACCATCAACACATCATTAATATTTGCACCCTATTTTTCCAATTTCCTCATACAATACACTCTTAAGCTCACATCACGGAGTGAACGAACAAGCGCCAAAGTATCGTACATCGCGTAATCGTGTAGCAGTCACTGTGCGATGAGGCCTGCTAACTACACGATCGTTTAGTGCGCGCGTCTTTTATTAAACGTTGAGCATCACATGCTCCCGCTCGATCGTTTACCTCCAGCATCCACGTGATTGGGAAACCAACGCTAAGCGATGGAGAAAACATTTTACCCCATCGTTTAGCATTAGCTAAACGATCGTTTAGTAAATACTACACGATTGCATAGAAAAATCTACACGATCGTTTAGCCAAATCCCAATGATCGTTTACCTAAGGCTACATGATATGACCAACTCTTGGTCTTCTTCTTCACTGAGAACCGCATCTCCATGCTTCGAAACTTCATCACGAACGACTCGACAAACTCAAACACTTTGAATTATAGACTCGATTGCCTGTTAATTATGCCCAAGAACACAGAGGCACTTACAAATTAACACTTCATAATCAAAAGAAAGCTTTAAACAGAGGCAATTAACCCATAAACATTCATCAATAGCATCCACAAATGCATTTCACAATTAAACACAATGCAGAAAACCCACCACGATTGTAAAAGAAGTTCAAAATCGAAATGAAAGTTGGAACATCAGAACGACCTGGCTCTGATACCAATTAAAGGAAATCAGACATGAGGATTTCTATGAGCAGCAGAATGATCATTCAAAATTCTATTCGAAATTGAACATACACAATTATAGTCAAGAAACGAAAACTTACAAGTTTTGCACAATACGAAATTACAGCATGCTTTCAGGTGATATCAAGGAATTTACATACCTTTGAAGACTCATGTTTCGAACTCCTTCGATCATGAACAATTGTTCAGTCTCCAAGATAGCAACATACGAATGCTCGAACACTACGACTGCAACACAACATAATCAACAGCAAACATGAACTTAACGAACTCTAAGATCACGAACCCAACGAATGGTCTCTAAAACCTCGAACTCAGTTGAGTTGAATGAAGTCACCACTACAATGGCTACCTTGGTATGCTCAATGTTAGAATCCAGAAGTGTGAGCTCTATGTGGACTTGGTTAGAGGAAGAGACCGGAGGAATAACAATCGTGTAGATGATTAAGCAAGTGGGAGATGACAAGTTTTTATCATATAGACGAATGCTCAATCGTGTAGAAGAAGGTAAGCTATCATATAGCAAAATCCATGCGATCGTTTAGTTATGACCACCTAAGTGAACTATCATATAGTGTCACTCCACGATCGTTTAGTATCTCTTTCAGCTATAGTTTAGTGAATCTAATTCACTTGATAGCAAATCCGTGAGTTCCTTTTCGAGAATAGCAACTATTCTAAATTTAGGAAAACATTTTTCCTTTTAATCCACGGTTACCATAAAACCACCAATAACCTCACACTCAATTGGTTATTAGAGAAAAAGAGATAATTATCCAATAATTAATATTATTATGAATATATATGATAACCAACTTACCATATTATATTTATAACCTATAGTTTTAATATTTCATCTCATGAAACATATAAACCATAGTTCTTTTTCTATTTCATGGTACTTAATGTAAATCTCATTTACATTAATCCTCCACTTGATGTATCTCATACATCACACCGATCGTATCATATATAATTGAATTTCCTCTTATCAATTTGAACATTTTAAATCAACACCAAGAATTGATTCTCAACTTGAATCCATTGAGCTACTAAGGGGATCTCATGGACCTGTAGCTTGAAGCTCCAACGGTACATGAATAACTAACTAAACTCTTTAGTCACAGGATCCACCATCCGTTAACTGCCGGGCACTCCACTGAAGATCGACAACTACACTCCCCTTACTACATATATATTTTGTGTCCATATCAACCAATCAACAGTGCGATAACCCTTCACAGATCAATCATAAGTATAGCCGAGCCAATAACCGTTATGCCTCTGTAGTTACATCTAACTTCTTAAGTACCACTGATCCCTCTAATGAACATAAGTCAAAGGCCTACTATGATTGAGTCCTCTCTTTCAAAGAGAATTGTGGCTAAAGGAACTCCTATTAAAGAGTACCTCTAAGCGGAAGCGGATCGTTCCAAACTCATTGTGACAGAATTACCACATTTTCAATCTAACAAAATAGATATGCATTTCAAAACTAATTACATGCATGCTTTCAAACTTAAATAACAAGAGAACAAAAAATACGTACCAGTTGAAGAACTCTTCTTCACAGATAAAATCTCGCTCTTGTCTAATGGACTGCTCCTCTCGCTCTCGCTATAATGTCGACCAATCGTTCACTAAAACACCGGTCGTCTACCCACAAACAGTCTCCACGCAAACATAGTATGAGGATGACACCACCACTTAGAACCCTCAGTGTTCTCGATGTGAGAATCCAAAGGGTGTGGGCTCTGTTGGATTTGGCAGAGGGAAAGAGCAAACAGAGATCGTATACCATGACCAAGCAGGTGAATATGGGTCTATCGTATAGACGATGCTTGATCGTTTAGGAAACGGTACACAATCATTTAGTAAAATGGCTGCAATCGTATAGATGATCATTTAGTAAATGCTTGGGCGTGCGATCATTCAAGAAAGAGCTAGAAGATTGTTTAGCAAATCCTATGCGATCTTTTAGAAAGAAGCGCGAGTGTATACGATCGTGTAGAAACTTTGAGCTATCGTGCAGTCTCTCGGTTTGCTATGCGATAGGCTGTATACACAATACGTGAGCGAATGATCGATCTCTTGCAAAATGAAAACGATTTTCATTTTATTCTTCAGTTACGAAAACTGAATGGAACTCTCACTATTATACAGTTACAGAGAAAATGCCGGCACAATTATCCCATAATTGTCCAATGAAAAATAATAATTATAATCATATTATATTCATTAACCTATGGTTTAATATCACATCATATGCAATACATTAACCATAGTCTTTTCTCCTCCACTAGATATAAATCATATTTATATCAATTTTCCTTCAAACAATGTATCTCATACATAATGAAAATCATATCATATATGATTAACCAGTTCAATCGTATCATATATAATCGAACTCCCTCTTGTCAATTTGAACAGTTCAAACTGACCCAAAAATTGATTCTCAACTTGAATCCATTGAGCTACCAAAGGGACCTTATAGACCTACGGCTCGAAGCTCCAACGGTATTCACTAAACTCTTTAGCATGAGAACCACCATTCGTTAACTATCAGACATTCCATTAAAGATCGGCAACTGAACTCTTCTCACCACATATATATTTCTGTGTCCATCGGATATAACCAATCAACAGTACGATAAACCTTCACAGATGCTCGTAAGTAAAGTTGAGCCAATTTACTATTTTGCCCTTGTAGTTACATCTAACTCCTTAAGTACCACTGATCCCTTTAATGAACAATACAACATAGTCCTACTATGTGTGGACACCTCTCAGGCCATGAGAAGGTGTGTGGCGCCACATCATTCAAGCCTTGAAATCAACCCTTAAGGGAGCAATCTATCAACTTACCCCTACTTTGGGGAAGGAGTGAATTCCATCTTGTGTAATTGAGTTCCCAGCTCCCAAATCAGACGAATCCCCAAAGTTGTAGGTTTGAGTCGGCGATCTGGCCACTTGCACCCATGCAAATCAAAGGACCGCCCTCAAAGGCAGGAGTTTCCAACTCAGTCAGGATTGAGGTCATGTTACCTATGGTCATCCTAGTGAAGTGAAGTCTCTGCCATGAACGACGTTATATAACGAGACGTTAACACTTCGTGGTCCAATCTTATAAAAACTCTTTGTATAGGATGCTCCCACTCGCATGTCCCCACATGAATGATCAGGATCAGACCATCTTGTAGCAAGTCATAACACTTGAAACTATTCTACAAAGCGGCCGCATCCATAGCGTTACCCGGATAAGGTTTCCCTCCTATATCCATAAACTACAGACCATTTTGGTTATCACTTAAGACATGATCCACTTGTATGTCTCCACATAAATGCTTAAGTTACAAATGACAACCAGGGATTTTAGTTTATTAGTTTGTGATAAAACAAATAAAACATCCAATGTTCATAGACAATAAGTGAAGAAAATATCATATATTATACATCACAAGCGTTAGTTCAAAACTGTGTTTAGAAACTATAGAACATGAGCGTTTAGGGCATCATTCCCAACAACCTCCTAGTTGTCCTAAAACGAGTGGGGTGTACATACAACTAGTACAAAACAATAAATTAAGGCACTAAGGCCTAGTAAAATAAAAACTCCCACTTGCCTTAGTCCAGCCGCGGGCGGTCTTGTAGACCCATGCTCTGAAGGTGACCCTCAAACACTATAACCATGAGAGCCTTCGTAAATAGGCCAGCAACGTTGTGCTCCGAAGCGATCTTTGGGACTATCACATCCCCTTGATGCATTATCTCGCGGATCAGATGATACTTTCGCTCTATGTGTCTGTCGTGCCTATGTCTCTTGGGCTTCTTGGAGTTCGCCACTACACCATAATTGTTGTTGGGATGGTACCAGCATGCAGCAGAAGCGACGAGGACCAATAAGCAATTTAATTGATTAATTTTGGTAGAAACGAAAACAAGATCAAACAGAATTCAATGGGTTTCAAGACATACCTTTGAAGAACTGTTGAAATCTTGATTTCCAGCTGCAAATTCCTCCAAATCTTTATGTAGATCACCACAAGATCTTCCCTACTATTCTCTTGGTGCTCTAGATTGAGTTGTGGGACTCAAAATAATTTGGAATCAAAGGGAACGTGGAGAATGCTCACTGCAACAACCCAATGAAAAACACCTTCTTCTACTCGAATTTTCAGCTAAAATTCTATCGATTGCAATCCCTTCAACTTCACTCCAATCTCTTCAATATATTGCAGACTATCATGCAAAGAGATTTGCTTCATGGGATGCAGCTCATGCTGGAGTAATTGAAGGTAGATAATGGGTTCTTTGTGAGCTAGTTGAAGATGAAGTTGTTCATTTTTGTGTTTTTCTATTTCCAAAATCTAATTTTGATTTTAAAATCATATTTTATTTCTAAAATAAAAATTTATTAATTTTACAAATTAATTTCATAAATTAATCTTCTAATAAAATTAATAAATAATTATTTAAACAATTTAAATAATTCTAATTAATTTAATATCCAATATTAAATTACTTTTACACAAATCCATCTTAATACATATTCTCCAATTCCGTTTGATTCGAGTTTGAACATTTCAAATTAACTTATCATGCTATTCTAAAGCTAATCTATTCTCGAGCTAGTAGGACGACCTCTGGATCTACAGATCATGGGCTCCAACGATCCGAGATAAATCAACTAAACTCATTAGACCGATCTAACCCCTATTCGTTAACTAATGGGTCGCTCCACTATAGCCCATAGTTGAACTCCCCTCACTGTAGGTATATTATGTCCACTCGATATAACCATGATTAGTAAGTCAACCCTTCAGAGGTTGTTCGTAATAAAGGCTGGGCCGAATCTTTGTTTTACCCCCGAAATTACCTTTTGTTCCTTAAGTCCCCACTGATCCCCTAATGAACAATTATTTTGTGATCCAATCAACAAAACCAAGTCCCTCTCGGGCCAATAAGAGGGCAGGGCCCCTTGTTCAAGACCCAGAGTCAACACTTAAGGGAACAACCTCTTTACTATTCCTAAAAGCGGGTAGGAGTGAATTCCGTCTTGCACCCCATGTCCCCAACTATCTATCCGATCTTACCCCTGAAATGGGAGGTTTATTGAGCCGACACTGTTGAGCCAACCCTCACCTATGCAAATATAAGGATAATTCCAAATAAACAGGAGTTCATAGTTAGCTCAAGATTAAGGTCAAGCTACCTAGGTCATCGCTTTGAAATAGTCAGTCTTAAACAGTAAACAACGTTATAAAGTAAGAGTGACTGATTTCGTTGTCCGATTTTGTACAAACCCTTTTGCACAGGACACCCCCACTCCTCATGTCCCAACATGAACGAATTAGGATCAATTCGTTTGTAGGACTTTACAACTTCTTGTAATAACTACAAAGCAGGCCACATCCAATAGTGTTACCAAAATAAGGTACCCAATCTTATTCATGTACTATAGATCATTTTGACTATTTACTCGAACCTGATCCCACCTTTATGTCTCCACATAAAGTTCAAGTACTCATCC
The DNA here is from genome assembly GCF_009727055.1 of Benincasa hispida. Classification (NCBI taxonomy): domain Eukaryota; kingdom Viridiplantae; phylum Streptophyta; class Magnoliopsida; order Cucurbitales; family Cucurbitaceae; genus Benincasa; species Benincasa hispida. The sequence continues at coordinate 29,626,143 of NC_052359.1, forward strand.
AATAGTTCAGCGACTTTCAGGTTTATTGGATTTCTATTAAGCAAAACATCTATTCAATAACACCTTATTGAATTTTCAGAATAAGTTCTATTGTTTACAAACCACGAGTTTTAGGACATAAAACCCAACAAACTCCCACTTGGACTAAAACTCTAGTGGTAACTTATATATCCGATATATAAGACCAAGTTAGTGAGTTTTATAAAGAAATAAAATAAACTAGGGCATCCCATACCTATCTTTTACCATTCGATATCCCATACCCAACATTTCTCCCACTTGCCCTGGATTATTAATTTGGTATTCCTAGTCCCACTAGGTGATTCTCAAACACTTTAGCTGAGAGAATCATTGTAAACATGTTAATATACAATAGGCTTTTGAATAACCTATATGGGGATGCATCTTAATAATGGCTAGGAAGCACACTTTCCTCCCACTACATTGAGGTACTCTCAACTCTTTGAGTAAGATGCATCTAACTTGTCTCAACAACTCTTTGTTAACAGTCAGATCTAGAAATCTTTAAACTTTCTATACTTTAATCTAGGCATTTAAATATCTGAATATTTACAAATGGCTTTTAACAATTTGATTATTAACAGAAGTTGCTAGAACAAACATAATTTTTTGAAAATGAACATTTCATTTATCACAAAAATATATACAATTTGTTCTTTATAAGATTTACAAAAACAGTAATAACAAGTAGCAACTTCTCCCACTGGATGAGTTGAGCAAATGGTCCCAAGGACTAGTTAGCCTATTTACCTTTCTCTGCTCTCTTCTCGGCAGATACTGAGGGCAGTTTCTCTTCCAGTGCCTTTCATCGTTGCAGTGGAAACATTTCTCTTTCTTTGTAGTGATATCCTTGCCTTTCTTTCCAGCAGGCTTCTTCTTCCCTTTCCCTTTTCCCTTTTTCACAGGAATACTCTTACTCTTTGAAGAGGAGGCAACATCGGGCTTAGAGGACGTTCCTCTCTTCTCGGCAGTAGTAACAGTTATTTCTGAATCCAGACCCTTTGTTCTCAACATTGTCTGGTAAGCCTGTAGCTCATTCAGCAGAGTAGTCAAGCTGTATTCAATTTTATTCATTAATGCATTCGTGTAGAATTGTAGAAAACTCTTTAGAAAAGATTCTAGAATAAAACCAACTTTACTTTTCTCGTCCATGACAACATCGTTTATTTCTGCCATATCAAAGTGGACAATCATGTCCAGGACATGTTCATGAACATTGGTCCCATCTTTCATGCGACCGTTGTAAACGTACTTGATGGCATCATGCCTCAGGGTGGGGGACGGTTGTCCAAACATCCCTCGCAGAGATTCCATAATCTCTTTGGCAGTATTCATATCCTCATGCTTCTTCGCCAAAACATCAGATAAGCTGGCGAGGATATAAGCATGGTCTTTATCATTCGCCCTGATCCATCTATCATACACATCTTGAACATTTTGGTTTGTGTTAGGGCTAGGAATGGGAGGACAATCTTCCGTTAAGACAAACCGAAAATCGTCTATCACAAGTATCATGTTCAAATTTGATTTCCAAGTCACATAGTTATCATTAATGAGTTTAACCGATGCCAAAACTTGTATTATTGAACTCATCATTCTGAATTTATAAACAAATTCTATAAGTGAATTGCTTTTAAATCCAATCAAGTTTTAGCAATTTTAATAATGTACCCAAGATTATTCTTTTGCAAAGATACTACATCAAGATATTCTTGACTAATACTATCTCCAGAATAACTCATATTTCGATAGTCATTTAGGTACCGCTTTTGGTCAGAAATTATTAACACTTAATAATTTTGTACCATTTTCAGATCTTATAGAACGGTATGAGTATGCCTCTAAAATAGAAGACAATACCCAAGACAGAACTATAAGACCCTATTCATTTTACTGAAGCCTGGGTTGTTCGAAATCCTATGTTACGACCCTCCGAGGGGATAGTCGTCGTTAAACGACTAGCAAAGGGCCGCTTAAAGCTAACCAACAAGTACAACATAGGAATCTCACGGTTTAGACTAATGGAGGAGACCGTAGGATATGTTGACACATTTCTTTCACCCACTTACTATGAACTACTTCCTCTGTTTACTTTAATACGCATACATCCGCTTTCCGTATGGAGGTCACTCCCAAGGTGACACGAAGTGCCATATGAATCTCACGATGTAAACTATGTGGAGACGTGACAGTTGAATCATAAACTTGATTTCTGTTCGAACAACTTCTCCTTATTCACCGGAATCTAAATTTAAGCTAAAAAATACATTCCGTATGGAGGTCACTCCCAGACTGACACGAAGTACCACTTAAATCCAGATTGTGAACTCTTAGAGACATGAGAGCTAAGAATAACATATCATATATATTATTAATCTCCCACTGAAGTTTTCTAATAACTCTTATCATATAGAAGTTATTGACTACCACTGAAGTGTTCTAATTTTTGGGTAAATTTATACTAGGTTCTTTTTCGGCTAATAAAAACAACTATAAGTCTATGTGGTTTATCCAGGTATAACTCTTATAAATGGACTTAAACCTATGATGTCTAGGTGGTAAACCATTTTTATTACCTTACATCGCTCACGAATACTTATAAAACCGGTTACCAACATTCAATGATTCGGTTATAATCCCCAGGTAGGAGGTGTTCTGTAGACCGTCAACTTAAATACCCCCGCCTTCAACAGGATTATATACCGGTTGAGTTTGTAACCATAGTTTTACAAGTTTAACGACCTATTTTAACTATTAAAAGAAGTGGTTAACCTACGTGAGCATGCAACTATTCTTTGTTATGGATTTTAAATGTCTAACCCAATTTTATAACAACTTATAAAACTTTAGACATGCTAAACATACACTACATACAGGCATTCAATATCTAATATAACACTTATATTAAATACAAGAAACCCTAATATGCATAATATATATTATAACAAACTTTCAATACATTTTTCATGCTTCCTACGGTGGGATTTTAAATCTAAATGGCATACTATATGCACATACAAGATTTATTTAATTATAACATACATCCAATGCATAAATAATTAAACACAAACTGATATGGTTTTAGTTTTGGCAAAAACAAGCAAGCAAAAGCCTAACTATTTCAAAAACAGCTTCAACACTGCTCGAACTGCTCCGAACCCCCTTGAACTGGACCTAAACCGTATGAACCGAACCAACAGAGTCTGAACAAGACCAACCAAAAACCATTTGAAGCTAAATCGGACCAGACCTCAAGAGAACTGGTCAAACTGGCTGCTCTCGCTCTCGCTCAAAATCTCGCTAAGGCTGACCGTTTAGCATTGACGACCATCGTCATGCGTTTGGCTGATCGTTTAGTGTTTGTGTGATCGTTTAGCAACTATAGCATAGCTCCTGATCAAACTACACGACCGTGTAGTGTTTTCCTTCTATCGCATAGTGTCATCGTTTAGTGCCAGAGGACGCTACACGATCGCTTAGGGTCCAACATTATCTCGCAGCTCCATTGTTTAGCACATACATTTACTACACGGTCATTTAGCGCCATCGTCTAATGCCTTGTCATGATCGTTTAGCGTGCACACAAGGTAAGCAATCGCTTAATGCTATCGCATAGCTCTCGATGCATTGCCCAGCTGCTGCACATAGATAAACTATCGCGTAGTGCTATTGCTTAGCACTTCAATGCATCGTTTAGCTGTCGATCATAGGTAAACGATTGTGTAGCACTATCGCTTAGCTCCCACCCAAAGCTACACGATCGTGTAGTGCCATCGTATAGCAATACAATGCATTGCTCAGCTCCCGCAGGTACACGATTGTCTAGCACATAACACCTAGACGATCAACACCCGAAGCTACATGATCGTTTAGCTTTTCTTTACATCGTCAAATGCATGAAGCTAAAGAATCGTTTAGCTACTAAAGCTCAACAACGATATGAACCGAGGCTGATTTTTTGGAATCTGCAACTCGACCTCTTGCTTGTTTCTTCGAATTACAGCTTAATTTCAACTCTAATGACTTCAAATAAATTACAGACTCTTGGGAAGACAAATAAGCTCATCAAGCAAGAGCCAATTATAAATTTAAACGAGAAATTATAGAGAAATTAAAGGCCAAAACTCCGAAAACCATATCAGTATAGCAGTTTCATATTTCTCATATAAAATACCCACCAAACCAAAATTAAACCGAATTGAATGCTTATATGATGATCTGCTACCAATTGTTGGGATGGTACTAGCACGCAGCGGAAGCGACAAGGATCGATAAGCAATCTAATTGATTAATTTTGGCAGAAATGAAAACATGCTCAAACAGAATTTAATGGGTTTCAAGACATACCTTTGAAGAACCATTGAAATCTTGATTTCCAACTGCAAATTCCTCCAAATATTTGTGTAGACCACCATAAGATCTTCCCTACTATTCTCTTGGTGCTTTAGATTGAGTTGTGGAACTCAGAATAAGTTGGAATCAAAGGGAACTTGGAGAATGCTCACTGCAGCAACCCAATGAAGAACACCTTCTTCTACCCAAATTTTCAGCTAAAATTCTATCGGTTGCAATCCCTTCAACTTCACTCCAATCTCTTCAATATATTGCAGACTATCATGCAAAGAGATATTGTTGCATGGGATGCAACTCATGCTTGGAGTAATTGAAGGTTGAAGATAATGGGTTCTTTGTGAGCTAGTTGAAGATGAAGTTGAAAAATCCAATTTTTCATTTTTGTGTTTTTCTATTTCCAAAATCTAATTTTGATTTTAAAATCATATTTTATTTCTAAAATAAAAATTTATTAATTTTACAAATTAATTTTCTAATAAAACTAATAAATAATTATTTAAACAATTTAAATAATTCTAATTAATTTAATATCCAATATTAAATTAATTTTACACAAATCCATCTTAATATATATTCTCCAATTCTGTTTGATTCTAGTTTGAACGTTTCAAATTAACTGATCGCTCTATTCTAGAGCTAATCCATTTTCGAGCTAGTAGGGGGACCTCGTGGACATAAAGATTATGGGCTCTAACGATCCGAGATTAATCGACTAAACTCATTAGAACGATCTAACCCTCATTCATTAACTATAGGTCACTCCACTAAAGCCCATAGTTGAACTCCTCTCACTGTAGATATATTATGTTCACTCAATATAACCATGATTAGTAATTCAACCATTCACAGGTTGTTCGCAATAACGGCTGGGTCGAATCTCTGTTTTACCTCCCAAAATTACCTATTGTTTCTTAAGTCCCCACTGATCCCCTAATGAACAATTGTTTTGTAATCCAATCAACAAAACCAAGTCCCTCTCGGGCCAATGAGAGGGTGGGGCCCTTGTTCAAGATCAAAATCAGCACTTAAAGGAACAACCTCTCTACTATCTGTAAGAGCGGGTAGGAGTGAACTCCGTCTTGCACGCCTATGTCCCAGGTAATCTATCAGTCTTAAGATAACGGGTAGAAATGCACGTTATCATAGTGCTAAGTTTTTTTTAAAAAATGTTGGATTGCGTTGAATGAAATATGTTAACTTGCGTCCATTAAGCATCAATTTCATAATATTGCGGTCACATGTGTTTAGCGCATTAGAATAGTTGATCTTTGTATTTTTCTTGCAGAATATGCATTAAATAATGCAAGAATTGCGATCATAGGAAATACATTGGTCGAGCGCAACTTCACCGCAAGGCTTTGCATTGATCGTTCCGAATCTCATAATGATACAAGAAACTATCCTGATTAAGCCTCGTAATTATCCCCTCTGTTGACATTAGCCAAGAAAGAATCACGAAAATTGGTTAGAAGTCACATAATTGTTTACTTGTTCTTAGACAGATTAGACTACCTGCTCTTATTGCGAAATGGGGCGCGGTATCCTTTGGGATGAACCATGACAGTAGCGGACTAGATGGTCCATTAAAACGAAACACTTTTTTGGGTTATAGAGACCTGAACCATCGAAGGTGTTAACGTCTTGGTATATAACGTTCATAACAGAGAGAGAACTACAAGCTCCTGAGCTAAGATGATCAATAACGTAACATATGACTCAAATCCTGGTGAGTTGACTCCCTACCCAATTGGAGAGTGGGTCATTATTGGATCTTCTGCTTAATGGAGTTTCGAGTGAGACCAATGTGGTCCGTCACAGCGGATTCTAAAGAACTCCTACCCAATTTTGGGGATCCGTCTGATTTGAATGAGCAAGCTTTGGAATCTCAAGCTGGCAGTCACCACGAATGGAATTCACATACGGCTTCCCTACGAGGCACAGTGTGATCAAGATAGAATTGTATTAGCTCCCTTTATTACTACCCGGACTGTACTCGGGACATTTGACGTGTGGCACCATACACTTTCTCTTCCTCGGCCGCGAGAGTGTTCACACATAGCTTGGACTATGCTCGTGTATTGTTCAATATCAATAGAGGAATCAGTGGCTACTTAAGGATGAGATGTAAACTAGACATTAGAGGACAAAAGAGCTAAGTTTTCAGCGCCACCTACAAATGCGAGTAACTTACAAAGCATCCCATGTGGAAGAGTCGACGGTAAAGCAGTCATGAAGATAATTGGTTAATATCCGACTGCGAACACCTACTTATATTTCTGTGGCAAGACGCTAGCCATGTGATAGGTCCTTGTACACTGCGATACTTCTGACAGTAGGATCGTGGGATCTCACTGCTAAAGAGTTTAGTCACATACTATTACAACAGAATGTTGGAGCATTCGACCACAAGGCCTCATTAAGTCCCCTGGGTAGCCTTGATAAACGTCGAGAAACATGTGTTTAGGTTAATTGAAATTGTTAAATGGACAAAGAGTTCGATTATATGGACCTATTATCATTGTCACCTGGATAGAACTTAATAATAAGGAAAAGGTTCACATTTTGACTAATATTATTTTGAGTATACATACATATATTTGGGACGTGATAATTAGAATTAGATATTAATTGACCATTACATCCACAGATGTTACGAGAGAGAGAAACACATAATATAGCCGTAGTATGTTATTATATCACTCGATCAGCGAGTTTAAAAAATATTATTATATGATTATTATTTTTATTAAATTAATTTTATTGGTTAATTTATTACTGATTAATATTATCGG